>NC_044312.2:56476126-56791483 GCF_007474595.2 Lynx canadensis
AAATGAGAAATCAATGAAACTGAAAATAACGATAATCAATGAAACTAAATACCAGTTCTTTGAAAAGCTAAGAAAATGGATAACTCTCTAGGCAGAGTGATTAAGAGTAGAAAGAGACAGAAATTACTGATAGCAAGAATGAAAGAGGAAAGGATCATTGGACAGCCTATAAGCCTTACAAGAATAGAATAATACTGTGAAAATTTTTATACTAATAAATTTGAAATCTTATGTGAAACTGACAAACTCTTAGGAAAACAAAATATCAAAGCTCACTCAAAAAGAAATAGATAACCTAAAAAGCCCCATATCTAGTTAAGTAATAGAAGTTATACTTTTAAACTTTCCCACAGGGAAATCTTAACACCCAGATGGGTTCACTGAAGAATTCTGTCAAACATTTGTGTAATAATGAATACCAACTTTGTTACACAAACCCTTCCAGAAAACAGAAAACTAAACACTTCCCAATCTATTTTACAAGACCAGCATTACTCTCATACTAAACCAGAAAAGAACAATGCAAGAAAAGTACAGACCAATATCCCCCACGGACACAGATGAAAGAAGTCTTACCAAAATATTAGCAAATATAATCCATTATGAAAGGAAATTTCCTGAACCTGATAAAGTGTTTACAAAATTTACAGCTAATATTATACTTAATAACGAAGGACTGAATACTTTTAACCAACATCAGTAACAAAACAAGGATGTCCACTCTACTCACTTCTATTCAACATTACATTGTACTGAAGTCTGAACCAATGAAATAAGAAAAAGAGGAAAAATACATACCCATTAAGAAGAAATTAAACAATGTGTGCACAGATATGACTGCCTATATAGGAATTTATAAAAGGAATCTACCAAAAAACTACTAGACCTAATAAATGAGTTTAGCAAGGTCAGAGAATACATGCTCCACACAGAAATGTTTGTATATATTAACAACAATAGTTGCAAATAGGAATAGTTTTTTAAAGGAACAGCATTTAAACTAGCATTAAAAAACATGGAATCCACAGGTACAAATCTATCAAAATATGTGCAAGATCTGTATACTGAAAACTACAAGATGCTGATGAGTGAAATAAGATTTTCACAAATGCAGGGATACCATGTCCATAGATTGGAACACTCGATACTATTAAGATGTCAATTCTTCCCAAATTTTCTTAGATTTTTGTAGAATTGACAAATTATTCCTAAAATATATATGTAAAAGCAAAAGATCTAGAATAGCCAGAACAACTCTGAAAAAAGATCAAAGTTGGAGGATGCATATTACCTGAATTCATGATGTATAAAACTACACTATTCAAGATCATGTGGTATTGGCATAAAGACAGACATGCAGATCAATAAAATACAATACAGTCCAGAAACAGACCCATACAAATGATTTTAAACAATTCATTTCAACAAAGATAGCAAGGTAATTCAATAAGAGCTCTTACAACAGAGTACAGGAACAAATGTTCATCTATCTGCAAAACAACGAACCTTACACTTTAAATAAAAGTGAATTCAAAATGATCATAGGCATAAACATAAAACCTAAGACTGTAAAACTTCTAGAGAAAAAACTCCATAAGAGAAATCTTTGTGACCTTGGATTAGGCGGAGATGTCTTAGATAAAACACAAAAAGGATGAAACATTAAAGTAAAAGCTAATATAGCAGACTTCATCAACACTTATAAGCTTCTGTTCTTTGAATGGCACTTAAAGAAATGAAAAGCCACAGACTGGCAGAAAATAATTGGAAAAATACAGATCTTATAAAGAACTGACTCATATCCAGAATACATACAGAAATTCTACTCGATAATGAGAATTCAAACAACCAAATAAAAAGTGGGCAAAAATCTGAATATTTTACAAAAAAGGGGTAAGAGAAAGAGAGACTGATGACAAACATTTTTTTAACTGCTCAACATGATTTCATCACCAGAGAAACTCAAATTAAAATCACAAGATTCTATACACCCATAACAAAGCAACACAAAAAGAAAGAGAGATTAAGAAAACAATCCCATTTACAATTGTACCCAAAAAAATAAGATACCTAGGAATAAACCCAAAAAAGCAGTGAAAGGCCTATGCTCTGAAAACAAGAAATTAAAGACAATGCAAAGAAATGGAAACACATTCCAAATCCTACACTCATGGACTAGAAGAACAAATATCGTTAAAATGTCGTACTACTCAGGGGTGCCTGGGTGTCTTAGTCGGTTAAGCGTCCAACTTCAGCTCAGGTCTTGATCTCATGGTTCATGGGTTCAAGCCCCACGTCAGGTTCTGTGCTGACAGCTCAGAGCCTGGAGCCCTCTTCAGATTCTATGTCTCCTCTCTCTCTGCCCCTCCCTGGCTCATGCTCTGTCTCTCTCTCTCAAAAATGAATAAACATTAAAAAAAAAAAAATTTAATGTCTTACTAGTCAAAGCAATCTACACATTTAATGTAACGCCTATCAAAATACCAACAGCATTTTTTCACAGAAATAAAATAAGCAATCCTAAAATATATATGGAACCACAAAAGACCCTGAATAGTCAAAGCAATCTTGAAAAAGAAAAGCAAAGCTGGAGGCATCACAATTCTAAACTTCAAGTTATATTATAAAGCTGTGGTAATCAAAACAGTATGGTACTGGAATAAAAACAGACACATAGATCAATGCAACACAATATAAAATCCAGAAATAAACCCACAATGATATGGTCAATTAATCTTTGACAAAGCAGAGAAGACTATCCAATAGGAAAAAGACAGTCTCTTTAACAAATGGGTGTTGGGAAAACTGGACAGATACATGCAAAAGAATGAAACTGGACCACTTTCTTACACCATACCCAAAAATAAATTCAAAATGGATTAAAGACCTAAATGTGAGACCTGAAACCATAAAAATCCCAGAAAAGAACACAGGGAATAATTTCTCTGACATTGGCTGTAGCAACATAGGTCCCCTGAGGCAAGGGAAATAAAAGCATAATTAAACTATCAGGACTACATCAAAATAAAAAGCTTCTGCACAGCAAAGGAAACAATCAACAAAACTAAAAGGCAGCCTACTGAATGGGAACAGATATTTGCAAATGACATATCTTATAAGGGTTAATATCCAAGATATATAAAGAATTCATAAAACTCAACACCCAAAAAGCAAATAATCCAATTTAAAAAAGGGCAGAAGGCACAAACAGACATTTCTCCAAAAAAGACATTCACAGCCAACAGACACATGGAAAGATGCTCATCATCACTTACCATCAGGGAAATGCAAATCAAAACTATAATGAAATATCACCTCATAACTATCCGAATGGCTAAAATCAACAATACAAGAAACAACAGGTGTTGGCAAGAATGTGAAGAAAAAGAACACTCACGCACTGTTGGTGGGAATGCAAACTGGTGCAGCCGCTGTGGAAAACAGTATGGAGGTTCCTCAAAAAGTTAAAAATAAAACTACACTATGATCTAGCAATTGCACTATTATTTACCCAGATAATACAAAAACACTAATTCAAAGAGATACATGCACCCCTATGTTTATAGAACCATTATTTACAGTAGCTAAGATATGTAAGCAGCCCAAGTGTCCATCGACTGATGAATGGATAAAGAAGATATGGGGTGTGTATATGTGAGAGAGACAGAGAGAGAGAGAGAGAGAGAGAGAGAGAGAGAGAGAGAGAGAGATGGTATATTACTCAGCCATAAAAAATGGAAGCTTACCATTTGCAATGATTTGGATGCATCTAGAGAATATAATGCTAAGTGAAATGAGTCAGTCAGAGAAAGATAAATACCGTATCATTTCACTCATATGTGGATTTTAAGAAACAAAACAAATGAAGGGAAAAAAGAGAGAGAGGCAAACCAAGAAACAGACTCTTAACTACAGAAAACACACTGATGGTTACCAGAGGGCAGGTGGGTAGAGGAATAGGTGAAATAGGTGATGGGGATTAAGGAGTGCACTTGTCATGATGAGTACCAGGTAATTAAAATAAAAACTTAAAAAAAAAAAATCACAAGATACCACTTCAAACCCACCAGAATGGCAAATAGTTTGGCAGCTTCTTATAAATTTCAGCACACACTTAAAACTAGACCCAGACATCCCATTCCTAGGTATTTACTCAAGAGAAATGACAACATAGGTCCACAAAAAGACCTATATTTAAATATTCACAGCAGCATTACTCATTGTGATGGTTACTAGACTTCACACATTTGTCAAGCCTACTGAACTGTATACCTTAAAAGGGTGAATTTTATTATATATCCATTATACCTTAACAACCTGACTTGCAAAAGAAAATTTCATTCAAAAGTCAGCCCAACCTGACTCTACCTAGTCCTGTCTAAATACCTCTTCCATATATTCCCCCAAATTGTATTACAAAGCCGTAGTAATTAAAACAGTATGGTACTGTGCAGGTCTATGCAAGTATTCATCAATTATCAGTGTACTAAGTCTAAGGATCTTGTCTTACCCACCTCTGGATCCTTAACAGTAAGAACAATGCCTGATAGAAAGTACATGATCAATGAACCTAAGTAATTCTATTATCCTCATACATCTTAATCTTGCTTAGTCTGAAAATTTGTAACCCTATTTTTTTATGTTTATTTGTTTTTGAGAGAGAGAGAGAGAGAGAGAGAGATGGTCTGTGAGTGAGGGAGAGGCAGAGAGAGAGGGAGACATAGAATCCCAGGCTCCAGGCTCTGAGCTGTCAGCACAGAGCCTGATACAGGGCTCAGACCCACGAATGGCGAGATCATGACCTGAGCTAAAGTCAGCCATTTAACCAACTGAGCCACCCAGGTACCCCAATTTGTAATCCAAGTTTATCTGATTTTCTAGTAGTATATTACTTGTTATATCTATTTCATAGGTGAGTTCTGACTTTCTACAATGATACTAAGTTTCTAATTGGCTTTAAAAATATGTTTTCCCTTTCTCTTGTTCTCCGTTATACCAGCATAACCAGCTTTATATTTATAATAAGACACCTGAAAGTTGACGCTCTGCAATTGAGCAAGTTTGACATAAACACAGTTGGGTATTTCAAGATCACTACCTAAGGAATATGTGAGTTGAAAAGCATGAAGGCCATCTTCGTTGCTTCTATAGCCATCTTCTATAGCCATACACTCTAATGTTAAGAAGCATCATCCTCTGAGAAATGCAGGTACTTTCAGAAGAAAGACAAACAAGTACTCAATACCAGAGTCTACCCACAGAGAGCCAACTATGGTATTTGGGAAGACAGAAAGAGTACTGCCTCAGCGCAGGGCTCTGGTTGGCCAATCTAAAGGCAACAAGTATACCGTACCAAAAGAGGAAAAAAGGCCCTAAGCTAAAAGTCAGTGTTTTATAAATTTTTATTAAGACCAGTCCTAAAGGGGCGCCTGGGTGGCTCAGTTGGTTAAGCGTCCGACTTCGGCTCAGGTCATGATCTCGCGGTCTGTGAGCTCAAGCCCCGCGTCAGGCTCTGTGCTGACTGCTCAGAGCCTGGAGCCTGTTTCAGCTTCTGTGTCTCCCTCTCTCTCTGACCCTCCCCTGTTCATGTTCTGTCTCTCTCTGTCTCAAAAATAAATAAACATTAAAAAAAAAATTACAAAAAAAAAAAAAAAAGACCAGTCCTAAAACAGGGAGAATAATACAAAAACAAAAAAGATTAAGAATCTGTAGCCATTAGAATTTAGTTATGGAAAATATCCATTATATGCATTGTTCTGGTCACTATATAGAAGAACACAAAATAAAGTATACAATAAGCAAAATGAGGGCAAAGGATTTTTTTTTTTAATCTGATAAAAAAAACATGTAGAATTAAATTGATTCTTTAAAAGAAATATACCAGAAAGTCTATATTGAATAAATATTAAGAAACATCAAGGATATTCATAGATATGACTAATACTTTAAAGTTACCTTTAACAACAGTCCCTCGGGTATCACAAAATAGATACAGCACTCATTCCAAGGTAGGAGGACTACCAAGGACTATATGTATATATTAGTGTGAACAAAACAAAGAATAAATTTGTAAGTCAGCCAGGCCTGGAATCAAATCCCAGCTCCACCTAGCAGTGTGATCTTGAACAGTTTCTTAAACTCTCTATGGTTCAATTTTCCCATCTGGAAAATAAGGGCAATAATACCAAACTTCACAAGGCTGATATAAACACAAATTATAATAATCTATGTCTAGGGATGGTAAATAGGTTTCATATCATATGCAACTCTGATAAATTACTAGTTGCATCCCGAACAGTGTCAGAAGGGATTATGGAGCTACTTCTGAGCTCAGCTAGAAGGGTGCTTTGATCCAATAGCTACATCACTCAAAGGGGATTGGTAGCAGTATATAAACCAGGCAATTGTTATCTCCGTGCTCAATAAACAGTAGCTCTCCTTATTCCTGAAACAACTCAACTCTACGGATCATAAGAGAAGCGCTTTATAGTACATTCCATATTTGCAACTTAATGTTTAGATTCTATTGGGGAATATCCAATAAAACAGAAGAAGCAGAATGCTATTGGAAAGTATATTCTTTCCTACACCTCCCAGAAAAAAATCCTCTTAAATTAGCAGCTTAGGGTGCTTCCTCGTAAGTTTCCTCAGTTAAAAATTATTTTTCAAACTTGGTAATGACTCAAATTTCTATAATTAAGTAAACAATCATCAAAGTTCTCTCTTTATGATCGGAAATGTAGAATCGTAAGAATCTACAGAAAGGTTAGATAGGTTAATTTAGAGAAGACAACTACTCATAACTAGAATCTAAAAATTACCTAAACATTAAAAAAAAGTGGGGGTGCGCCTGGGTGGCTCAGTCAGTTGAGTGTCCAACTTTGGCTCAGGTCTTGATCTCGCGGCTCATGGGTTCAAGCCCCGCATTGGGCTCTGCGCTGACAGCTCAGAGCCTAGAGCCTGCTTCAGATTCTGTGTCTCCCTCTCTGTCTGCCCCTCCCTTGCTCATGCTCTCTTTCTCTCTCTCTCTCAAAAATACATAAACATTATAAATAAATAAATAATTACCTGCTGACCCAAGTATTTCAGTCCATCCAAACAGACTTTCCATTCAATCAAAAGCTGGTAGATGTCCTCCTTTCCACCCCATATCTTCACCACGAAACAAGACACAGATGTATCAAGACGGTCTGGCATTATTCCAAAATCGAGACTCCGCCACGTTGGATTCTGTTGATGGAAAGGAGAGCATGCTTTATGAAGACTCTAACTTGTTTATAATTATTTCAATTAGGTTATAAATCATTTTGTTTTTAAAAACCAAAAGACCTCATAAATATATTAAATTACAAACCTAAATGAATCAGGAAGACATTCCCATTAACACAATGGTAGTGATAATGGTATAAGAATACCTCAGAGCTAATTGCCGGTTTGGTCCCAGACTACCACAATAAAGCAAGTATCACACTAAAGCAAGTCAAATGAATCTTTTGGTTTTGAGAAACCAAAAGAAAAAGAAAAGTTATGTTTACAATATAACACAGTCTCTTAAGTGTTCAATAGCATTATGTCTAAAAAAAAGAAATGTAAACACCTTAATTAAAAAATACTTTATTACTGGGGCACCTGAGTGGCTCAGTCAGTTAAATGTCCAACTCCAGCTCAGGTCATGATCTCACGGTTTGTGAGCCTGAGCCCCACATCAGGCTCTCTGCTGTCAATACATTGCCCGCTTCAGACCCTCTGTCCCCCTCTCTCTCTGCTTCTCCCCCTTCTCAAAAATAAATAAACACTAAAAAAATACTTTACTGCTTAAAAATGTAACCATCATCTGAGCATTGAGCGAGTCATAATCTTTTTGCTGGTGGAGGGCATTGCCTCGATGTTGATGTTGGTGTATGCAGTGAGGATAGTACTTTACACACAGTAAAATGTCTTTCAAAATTACAATCAAACCTCTCGAACCCACCACTGTTTTTTAACAACTAAATTTGTGTAATATTCTAAATCCTTTCTTGTCATTTCAACCATCTTCACAGGATCTTAACCAGGAGTAGATTCTTTCTCAAGAAACCACTAGAAGCCAGTCCTCATCTGTTCAAGTTTTATCATGAGATAACAGCAATTCAGTCCCGTCTTCAGGCTCCCCTTGTAATTTTACTTCTCTCCCTATTTCTACAACGTCGGTCGTTACTTCTTCCACTGAAGTCTTGAACCCCATGAGGTCATCCATGAGGTTTGGAATCAGCTTCTTCCAAAATCCTCTCGATATTGATATTCTGACCTCTTCCCATGAATCACAATGTTCTTAATGGAATCTAGAATGGTGAATCCTTTCTGGCAGGTTCTCAATTGGCTTTGCCCAGATCTATCAGAATCGCTATCTATAGCAGCTATAGCCTTATGAAATTTATTTCTTAAATAATAAGACTTGAATGTTGAAATTACTCCTTGGATCCATGAGCTACAGAATGGATGTTGTTAGCAGGCATGAAAACAACATTAATTTCACTTTACACCTCCATCAGAGGTCAAGAGTATTCAGGTGCATTGTCAATGAGGAGTAGTATCTTGAAAGGAATCTTTTTCTGAGCAGATCTCAACAGTGGGCTTAAAATATTCATGAAATCATGTTGGAAACAGATGTGTTGCCACTCAGGCTTTCTTGCTCCATTTACAGAGCAGAGGCAGAATGGATTTAGCACAATTTTTAAGGGCCCTCAAATTTTCAAAATGGTACATGACATTGGCTTCAACTTAAAGTCACCAGCTGCATTAGTTCGTAACAAGAGAGTCAGACTGTTCTTTTGAAGCTTTGAAACTAGGCATTGACGTCTTTAGCTGTGAAAGTCTTAGATGGCACCTTTTTCCAGTTAAGAAGGCTGTTTGATCTACATTGAAAATCTGCTGTTTAATGTAGCCACCTTTATTAATTATCTTCGTTAGATCTTCTGGAGAACTTGCTGCAGCTTCTACATCAGCACTTGCTGCTTCACCTTGCACTTTTATGTTACAGAGACAGTTTCTTTCCTTAAACTTCATGAACCAACCTATGCTAGCTTCAAACTTTTCTTCTGCAGTTTCCTCAACCCTCCAAGCCTTCATGTAATTGAAGAAAGTTAGGGTCTTGCTCTAGATTAAACTTTGACTTAAGGGAATGTTGTGGTTGGCTTGATCTCCTATTGGGACCTCTCAAACTTTCTCCACATCAGCAATAAGACTGTTTTCACTTTCTTATCATCCTGTGTTCACTGGAGCAGCACCTTTAATTTCCTTCAAGAACTTTTCCTTTACATTCACAACTTAGCTAACTATTGGGTGCAAGAGGCCTGGCTTTGGTATATATCTTGGCTTTCAACAGGCTCTCTGCACTAAGCTTAATCATTTCTAGCTTGTGATGTAAAGCAAGAGGCATGTGACTCTTTATTTCACTTGAACGTTTAACGGGCCATTATAGGGTTATTAACTGGCCTAATCACAATATTGTTATGTCTCAGGGAAATAGGGAGGCTGGAGGAGAGGGAGAGAAGTGGGGAAATGGGCTGGTCGGTGGAGGAGTCAGAACACACACAACATTTATCAGTTAAGTTCACCATCTTATATGGGTGCAGTGCATTGTGATAGCAATGTCACAGATCACCATAACAAGTATAATCATAATGACAATTTTGAAATATCGTGAGAATCACTAAAACATGACACAGAGACAGAAAGTAAGCAAATGTTTTTGGAAAAATGGTGCCAACAGACTTGGTCAAAGCCAGGTTATCATAAACATCCAATCTGTAAAAACACATTATCTGTGAAGTGCAGTAAACTGAAGTGCAGTAAAATGACGTATACCTGTAAACAGTACAGGAGCACCTGCCAACCATTTGCTGAGTGAAGAAAACAGTAAGAGGAGGAGGAACATCAGTACAGAGGCTACCGTAGTAGTGCCTGCAGATGATGGTCTGGGAGACGGAGAATGGACGTGGGACAGGTAAGGGAGATGCGTTTTGGAACTAGATGTGACAGGAGTTGCTGATGGGTTGAAGGGAGGGCATAGGTAAGGGAGGAATCTACAAGGTCTCCTGGGTTTCTGCCTCAAACAACTGGGCAGATGATGTGCCGTTTTCTGTGCAGGGGGAAACTGGCAGAGGCTAAGGGATGTGGTGTGGGGGGGCCGGGCAAGAGACCCAGGAGTCCGCTCTTGAACGTGCCAGGTATGAGATGCCTTTGGGATATGTGGGCACGGACGTCAGGCTGACAGTCTGGAGCCCAGAAGAGAGGTACAGGTGGAAGTGGCAGCCATGTCATGAGCCAGGTCACCCAGGGAGAGTATGAATGAAGGGAGAAGAGGGCCGGGACCCACGTGGGTCCATAACGGTCTTAAAGCCAACAAAAACCAACAAAAACCAAACCAGCTGAACAAGGTCATGTTAGTGTGGTGAGCTGGAGAAGTCTGTTTCAGCTCCCTGGGTTTGCTTCCTCCTCTGTAAAATGAGATCATAATTCTTCCTCATAGGACCATACCCCAAAGCCCCAGACACACAAGGAGGGGCTCAACAGATGACAAAGCCCCAGGATGGCTCTGATTTCTCCGTTCTGACAAGACCGGAAAAGAGACAGACTTAGCTCTTCTCCAGCCGAAGCCAGCAGAAATAGGTCCCTTAGCCATCTCGATGAGTTAGTCCCCCTCAGAGCTTTGCCGATTCTCCAGGCTTCTCGAGAGCACTGGCCAGCAGGGCCCTGCCCTAGAAGGGAAGTCCATGCTGCATGCAGCTCCTCAGAATGACCACCAGTACTTCTGAATTTTGCTGCTTATTTATTGTCATTAGGAGGATATATTCTAATTTCTCATTAACATGGCCTCATATGGTGATTCATCTATTTATTCAATACTTAATGCACAATTATTAAGAACCATAAATGCCTTCAAAATACCTCTAAAGTATTAGATTCAAACCTCTATTTAAAGAATTACATTACTTCATGAAAAGGTCAGTAGAAGAATTATGCAAAAGGCTACACAGTAGCACAAACGGGAGTAAATAAACTTTAAATGAATCGGGGAAAGACATCACCACAGAGGCTGTGAAACTTGACTTTTAAAGGATAAACAGGGGGCGCCTGGGTGGCTCAGTCGGTTAAGCGTCCGACTTCAGCTCAGGTCACGATCTCGCGGTCTGTGAGTTCAAGCCCCGCGTCGGGCTCTGGGCTGATGGCTCAGAGCCTGGAGCCTGCTTCCGATTCTGTGTCTCCCTCTCTCTCTGTCCCTCCCCCATTCATGCTCTGTCTCTCTCTGTCTCAAAAATAAATAAACGTTAAAAAAAAAATTTAAAAAAAAAAAGGATAAACAGGATTTCCCCAGGTAAAAATAAGGAACTACAGGCACAGGGAACACCATAAACAAGGGTCCAGCAGTATGACGTATGATGTGGTCAGGGAGCTAAGACAACTGGAATGCATGCAAGCGTAATGGTTCACAAAGCTCAAGAAATAAACAAGGCACTAAATTGAAGGATCTTTGGGGACACCTGGCTGGCTTAGTTGGTAGAGCATGCAACTCTTGATCTCAGGGTCGTGAGTTCAAGCCCTATGTTGGGCATAGAGATTACTTAAAAATAATAATTTTTAAAAATCTTAAAAAAAAAAAAAATGGGGGCGCCTGGGTGGTTCCGTTGGTTAAGTGGCTAACTTCGGCTCAGGCCATTATCTCGCATTTCGTGAGTTCAAGACTCGTGCTGGGTTCTGTGCTGACAGCTCAGAGCCTGGAGCCTGCTTCAGATTCTGTGTCTCCCTCTCTCTGCCCCTTCCATGCTCACACTCTGTCTCTGTCTCTCCAAAAATGAATAAACATTAAAAAAAATCTTTTTTTAAACCTGAAGGATGTTTTATGCCTTGCCAAGGAGTACTTTTACTTTGTTCAGTATGGGGAGAAAAGTTTTAAGGTAAGAATGACAAGGTCAACTTTATGCTCTAAAAAACTTTATTTTTCATTAAGATAATCATTCAGATAGTTGAAATGCTAAATGTAAATATAATCAATCTTACCAAATTAACAATTTTAATACAATATAAATCAGTCAATCAAACAGTCCTCATACAAGAATAACAATTCTTGGCTCTGTAACAGTTATTTTTCTTTTTTTTTTTTTTTTAAATTTTTTTTCCAACGTTTATTTATTTTTGGGACAGAGAGAGACAGAGCATGAACGGGGGAGGGGCAGAGAGAGAGGGAGACACAGAATCGGAAACAGGCTCCAGGCTCTGAGCCATCAGCCCAGAGCCCGACGCGGGGCTCGAACTCCCGGACCGCGAGATCGTGACCTGGCTGAAGTCGGACGCTTAACTGACTGCGCCACCCAGGCGCCCCTGTAACAGTTATTTTTCTGACCAAAGCAGGGAGGGGAGTAGGGTAGTGCTTGCTTTTGTTCTGGGAGATATACTGATGCATGTGTTTTGTGGGTTTGGTTGTTAAAGTTTCTGGAGATAAGACATGACTTCCAATTTCACAGCACTTTATGTCTGATATATCTTTTTCACTTATAGTTTGATATTTTTATTGCCTGATTTCCTTCCACTAAAATAAAAGCTCTGACAGACAGTAACATTGTCTGATTTGTTCACAAGATCTTCAAAGCTTGAAAAATCCGTGGTATGCACTCAGTAAGTATTTGCTGCATTAGTGAATGAATGTCTGATCAATTGATATGGGTGTCTGAGGATACTGGAAGACCATCAATAAACAGCACGATGATAATACAGTAAGCACATTTATGCAATCAGTTTTATATTGAATCATTTAAAAAAAAAAGCAACTAAATTCCCACCCATCCACAAATTTTAGCCTACGATCAACAGAATTGCATTCTTGTATGACCCCCAGGATCTACCTGACTGTAACTGTTTCAGCAGCCCTGCTAAATAAGGGTAGAGCACAATCTGACCAGTCAGTAAGCTTCGCAGACACCAAAGTGATCACTAGAAATGTGGATGGAACCGTGGCAATCAGCCAAACAGAACCACTGGCTTATGAAGTCATTTAACTTCAGCCTTTGGTCTGTCAAACAGAGCTGAGGGGCAGGGCAGTATGGCAGAGAGGCAAGTGCTGAAGTTAAGCTATACTGCTAACCCACATAATGCCCTCTGTATATTACAGTACTCACTTATAAAAACCAGAACAACCATCACCTTACAGAGTTATAAAGCTTAAACAGAATAATCATAATTATAGTAATAGCTGCCATTTTAACATTTTATTAGGGACAGGTACTATATAAAGTCAGATAACATGAAAAGGACACAGAAGAAAGCCTATCCTAGCATTAGAGAGAAGTATCTAATCTGTTTAATAAAACAGCCCTGTTCATATCAATAAGCCCACCTATAGTAAATAAGACAACCGGTTAACCCCATTAGTTAAAAAGATAAAATATCATATTTCATCAAGTCTGAGATACCACCAATGATAAGAAGTATCATTATTTTATGTGCCATTAAAAAAAAAAAGTAGCAATGATTTTAAGATGCATCTAGATTTTAAAGGTATTAAACTGTGAAAAAATGTGCACCTGAGAATCAATGAAACACAATAGCTAAGTGCCTTATCCAAGGTCTCGTAGTAAAAATAGCACCAGAATTTGAACCTAGGTCTCTAAAATTCCTCTCATGTTCTTTTTTGTGTGTCTGGTTCTTGGTTTTTTTTTCACCCCGCCAAATTACAGAAGACAATTTAGAACAAAAGGGACCTTAAGAGATTGTCAACAATTTCCTTATTTTGGATCCCACAGCCAGAAGCAGAAAGAGGAAGGGAGAACTCTGCCCTGGACCCATGCCCTATTCTCTGGCCAAAAGGAACTGGGGTCCCTTCACAGGGCTCAAACTTGCTCTTACTGTTCTATCACCTCATGTACACCTGAGCAGGGCTGAGACACAAATAAGTAGTTAAACATGACAGCAAAAACTAAAATATTACCACAAGAATGAATGATTCATTACAGATATGCTATACTTAATCTTCACAAAACTCAGAGTCCTCTGAGTTGACAGCATTATCCCAATTTTTCAAAGGAGATATATACTATATACTATTGTATATATACTATAAACCATTAAGTGATTTGCATAAGGTCACACATTTGGTTATAACTGGAGCAGGAAGTCAAAGTCTACGTATCTGCCTTTAAACACATGATAACAAAGACAAAAAGAAAACAAACAAGGACAACATCAGCTAACTTTTGTATAGGAGGTAGGCCATGCTGCTAGGGATCATTTAGCATAAAGCATTTGGGCCTCAGTCCTAGGCAGCCCCTGAAGGAGACTCTAGTATAAGATGGGATGTTCCTCATGATAACCTTGAGTCAACAAGAAAAAGGTAAATAAAAAAGGCAAATGTTCCCTAAATAAGAAAGGGGAAGGGGGGGGGGGGGGGAAGATGTGATGTAAATATGAAATATTCAAATGATAACATTTCACCTAACTGGAATTCAACAGACCACCAACTCCACTATCCTTGAATAGTCAAAAACAGGAAGCATGAAAAAAGAGCTACTTAAACTACCAAGTTAGATCGCATATATCCTATAAAATAAATAAATAATAAATAAATAAAAATGTCAAGTCCATGCATAGAATTTGTTTATTCCTAATTGGCATTAATTGGCATATTTTTCCAGAATATGCACTTTATTAAAACATATATATCTAAATGGTCAACAAAAGCATAGAACTGGAAAAGGTAATCAATTAGAACAGTATATGAGGAAATATAAATTAAAAACACAACGCAATACCACCATCCAGCCAGAAAGGCTAAAATTTAAAAGACAGATAATACCAAGTTTGAGCAAGGATGCAGAGCAGCTAAAAACCTCACACTGCTAATAGGGCGGCGACCAGTATAAACATTTTGAAAAACTATTTGGCAATATCCATGAAAGCTGAAAATAACGATGACCCTCGCACTTGATTCCACTCTTAAGTATGTATCTAAGGAAAATGAAATGCATACACATGTTCACCAAAGAACATGTCATTAGATTTAATGAACTACTACATGCAACAATATGGACGAATCTCACATATATAATGATGCTTATACATGATAGATATATATCTAGATAGATAGACAGATAGCTAGATAGCTAGATAGCTAGATAGATAAAGTTCAAAAACAAGCCAAACTAATCAATGGTGCTAGAAGTCAGGACAGTGGTTCTCTTTGGGAGGAGGTAGTGACTAGAAGGAGAACATGAGGAGCGCTGATAATGTTCTATATTTCTTGATCTGGTTACAATGATCTGTTCTCTTTGAAAAATCATCAAGATCTTATTTGTGTCCTTTACTGCAGTGTGCTAGATCTCAATAAAAAGTAATGAAATTAATATTCCTTAAAGACCCAGTAGCAGAAAAAATACAGCATCTTAAGAGGAGGAGGTTGCTGGGGGCATCTGGGTGGCTCAGTCGGTTAAGCGTCCAACTTCCACTCAGGTCATGATCTTGCCATTCAGAGTTCAAGCCCCGCATTGGGCTCTGTGCTGGCAGCTCAGAGCCTGGAGCTGCTTCAGATTCTGTGTCTCCCTCTCTCTCTGCCTCTCTCTCTCAAAAATAAACATTTAAAAAAAATTTTTAAAAAGGAAGAGGTTGCAGAGATAAAGCAAATAAAGGTATCTCTTCATAATATAATTTTAGGCCTTAAAGTCTAAAGAGCAGAAGTTGGAGAACCTTCCTGGCCTTCAAATTACACCACCTGAAAAGGCAGCTATTTCCTCTCCTCTGTGTAAGATGACTTCTCATCTAAAGTACTCTAGTACATCTAATGTACTCTAGAATATTACACAGTATAATTTCAAATTCTCACTCTCAGAATGACAAAGTACCAGAGAAAGTATGAAAGAACCACCTCTTTCCAAAGTGAAAACAACACTTGGTGAATATATCTGAACGGCTGTATTGCATGGGGGAGAGGGATGATTCTGGGGGCAGTTGTTGCATTAAATGTTTGTAAATACTTCATTCTAAAATAAATTAGAGGGGCGCCTGGGTGGCTCAGTCAGTTAAGCATCCGACTCTTGATTTCGGCTTGGCTCATGGACTCGTGGTTCATGGGTTCGAGCCCCACAGGGCTCTGCGATGACAGTGAGGAGCCTGCTTAGGATTCTGTCTTCCTCTCTCTCTGCCCCTCCCCTGCTCGCTCTGTCTTTCTCTCTCTCAAAATAAATAAATAAACATTAAAAAAATTTTTTTTAACATATTAGAAGCCTTTGAAGGTGAGGCTAGTGTTCTTACATTACATCATGTGGTTAAACAGATGAGCTGGGTTTCCTTTCTAAGCCAACACAGCAGTAACCCAGCACAGCTATTGTCAGCCTTCTCATTATAATGACCTTCCTTTATACTTTCACAAAATAGCTGCCAGACAATGAGCGGTAACTCCTGAGTCTGTACATTCAGACACAGACAGAAAAAAGCCTACCAGACATTCAAAGACTTTATTGCCCGTGCACTTTATTACTATAAAGACCCAGATGATTTTTATTTATGTTTAACCTACGCATGTCAGCCCATTTTCTAGATAGAACAAATTATTCAAATACTAAGATCATCTAGGAACCTATACCGTATTCACTAAAAATACAGTGGCAAAATATCAGGATATTTATGGCTTTGAAAAGTTCGCTGCCTACTAACTACCCACAAGACAATCCAAAATCATTATTTTACCAGGACAATTTCCCCAGAACACTGCTCAGTGACTGCTTATTTATTACAGAAACACACTTGTACAAAAATTTCAAAACATTCGCAAAATATCATTGTTCTTATCACTCAATAACAAATGTATTCTCATAAGAAACAATCTAAGGGGTGCCTGGGTGGCTCAGTCGGTTAAGCATCTGACCCTTGATTCCAGCTCAGGTCATGATCTCATGGCTTGTGGGTTCGAGTCCTGCATTGGGCTCTGAGCTTCTAAGCTCAGAGCCTGGAACCTGCTTCGATTCTCTGTCTCCCTCTGCCTCTCTGCCTCTCCCCCACTCGTGCTCTGTCTCTCAAGTCTCTCTCTGTCTCTCAAAAATAAATGTCAAAAAAAATTAAAAAGAAACACAACTTAAATCATTAAATTTCTCAAAAAATACACGGTAACTCTTGGGAACTGCATGCTGATTTTGTAAGTAGTAGTTCTTTCTCAGCCCATTCAGCTCTCTTTCCCTCTAATTCACCTCTACTCCCCCATCACATCTCAACTTAGGACTTCCTTTCTGTCAGAAACCTTTCCTAGCCATCCTCTCTTAACTGAGATAAATAATACTCCTCCATGTTTTCAAAAAATCCTGTTGTTCCCTGGTACTATGATTGCATGTGTCAATTATCCTAGTCTCCCTCCAGCTCATGTAGTTGACCAGACAGAAGTTAGAAACCCCTGTAGATGATGCAGTTTAATACTGGATAACATAATTTGGCATAAATCAAGAGGATCCAGCTCTCTTCTCACGTGCACGTACCCACAGAGATGAAGTGTTAATTCATCTGGTCACAATTCAACTGAAACATAAACTTGGTTTGACAATCACTCAGTAACTCATAAAAAATATTTATACTGTGAAGTCAGTTTTTTCCCCAAAGATTTGAAACAGCTCAGGCAGTCAACATTCCAACCAAAGTTTATGGTTCTGATAATTATGTCACATGCTTTCTCTAAAAATATAGGCTCTAGAACTTTGTTTATTCAATTATAAGGCCTATCACTGACCTCCACTAGACCTCTAGCGAATATTTAATCAGTAGAAGGAAGGAAGCTGAAGGAAATGTGATGTAAAGGGAGGCAGCACAATGCTGTAAAAGAATGGGGCCCTCTGGTTTTACCAGTCACTACCAGCTGCCTAGAGCAAGTTCCTCAGCCTGTCTGAACCTCAGTTTCCCTAACTACCAAAGCAGCACATATCTTACCTTGTAGCACTGCTATCAGGGTAAGAAAAAATGTACATCACGCATGCAACACACTACTTGAATCACAGGTGCCTCTTATTTATTAAATAACTGATGCCTCTTATTTATTAAAGAAACACATAGATACAGGGAAATTTCAACCCACATGTAAACTAGCACCACTCTTACTCCTACCATGAAACTCTTAATTTTGTGATCAAAGTTTAAAAACTCCCTTTTTGCAAAAGTATCTAATGACCAACTTTATAACTGTTAAAGATAGGTACACGTGGGTTCATTATACAACTCATCTGTACTTTTGTAAATATATAAAATCAATGTTAGAGAATCTGGGTACCTCCATTCTTGTTGCTTCAATCATTTTAGTTATTAATTAACCAATGACCCTTCAATCTAGCCTTCTCCTAAACAAAAAAAAAAAAAAAAATCCAAGAGTTAACAAATGGTTTGGAGGGTGTGACATGCTAGCTGAACTAGAGACCTTTAAAGTTAAAGCATACACTGATGACTAACTGTTCTACGCTAAATGTATCTGAGAACAAACCATGACTCTTGACTTGTAACTTGGAGACACATCTCTACCATCTAGCCTGTCAAAGGTGGATTATTCATTACTCAATGCGATAGACATTTGTTGGACTTCATTGGATGAAGCACTATGCTACGGACAATAGAAAATAGATAAATGAAATAGCTGAGTGACTTTGCCTACCAAATACTCCTAGTTTTGTGTGACGTGTAACTGCACCCTTGCCCAAATCTCTCTCCTGCTAACCAGACCTTAACCATCATCTCCTATCTCTCCAGGTCATTTCCTCTGTGGCCCTGATCCTCTGTTCCTTTGCCCCTGTTGTCATACTTGCTGAGCAAGACTTCAAACCACCCCTGCTCATCCCACCCCACATAGCCATACTAGCTTCTTAGCCAGTTCTTGAAAACCTCAGGTACACTCCTGCTTTTGTACCTTCCTGTTTCTTGGCCTGCAACAGTCCTTCCCCATATAGGTACATAGCCTGTTCCCTCACTTCTTTTAATTATCTGTTCAAATGATTTCATCTATGTGACTACCAGAGAAAAACAGCAACCCAGCCTGCCAGATACTCTCGGATTCTGCTTTATTTTATTCCATTATCTTTATTACCATCTAACATAGTCCAATTTATCATCAATTCTTTATTTTTGAAGCAGAGAGAGAGATTGAGAGAGCGGGGAAGGGGCAGAGAGAGAAGGAGAGAGAGAATTTTAAGCAGGCTCCATGCCCAGCGTGGAGTCTGACACAGGGCTCAATCTCACTAACCGAGAGATCATGACCTGAGTCAAAGTCAAGAGTCAAATGCTTAAACCAGTGAGCCACCCAGGCACCCCCAATTTATGATCAATTCTAACATGCACTCGCCTTCGCTTTGTAAGATGAACTTTAATTTTAGAAATGTTAAGATCGATAAGGTTCTATAACTTTTGACCACCAGGTGGCAGTCATCAAGAGTCACTGTCTCTACAAGCACAACCTCAAAAATAGTTGTTAATATCAGCTCTTTTAAGTTACGCACACTGTTGGCACTACCCATGCTGAGTTTGACTGGCATTTAAAATCTCTCTCCTGGTGTAAACTGAAACAAACAAAAAACCCTGTACATAATATCTATCAAAATTTTAAATTCAAAAGATTGAAAGAGCAGCAAGTGATTGCAACAATGTGCAATAACCCAGAACTCTCATAGACTGTTGGCCAGACTGCAAATGAAACAATAATCTGGGAAAGCTGTCTGGCATTATATACTCAAGGGGGTCACATGCATACTCCCTGCAGGCCCACTCCCAGATATGTATCTCAACAGAAACGTCCACACATGTTCAACCAACAGATACACAGGAGAATATTCACACCAGCACTATTCATATTAGCTCAAAACTAGAAACTAACCAAATGCTTATCAACAGAAAAATGGATAAATTCTGGTACATTCACACAATGCAATATTATAAACAAACTACAAATATACCTACAATATGAATGACTTACAATATACAGTTGAGACTCTTATAAAGTGGAAGTCAGACACAAAAGAGTGCATACTGTATGATTTCATTTCTATAATGCTTAAAAAGTAGGTAAAATTAATTTATGATGTTAAGTCAGGACAGCAGCAATAACTGAAGAAGGCATGAGAGGGCTTCTGGGGCACTAAAAATATCCTATTTCTTGACCTGCGTGCTGGTTACATGAATTTCAGAAAATTCATCCAGTTGTATACTTAAGATATGTAAACTCTTCTTTATGTATGTTAAGTTTCAATAAAAAGTATTGTTTTTATGTAGACAAGAAGGCATAGACACAGAGCAACAAATCATGAATTTGGTATTAGAGAAGCAAGTATTTGTCGATGAAGAAAAAACCCTCATCCATCCTTTTCTATAAGATGTAATGAAATTCCCACAGATTAAGGAAGCATATTTATATTTTATTACCGAGATACCTACAAAAGATTCCATCACAGGTCAAACAGTACACCTAAAGGAAGGAAAGACTACTAAATAAATACCTTGGAAAGGTAAAAGAAATTTCAAAGTAACAAGAAGCTAGGAAGATTGAATCAAAACTCATCCAGGACTATTACAAAAGCCCTGTGTTTCAGTTTAATTAGAAGTGCTTATTTTTCTTGGTGAACATGAAAAAATGGTAAATCTTACAACTAACAACTTGGATGGATTAGGCTATTTTCTCTTTTCTTACTTGTTTGCCAAATACAAACTAAACACAATACAATGACTACAGAGGTTATAAAAATGTCCCTGCCTTTATAAGGTTTATCATATATATTAAAGAAGCTAAAACAACCATATGAACAGCCCTTACAGCTTTAGAATGATACTGGGGGGGGGGGGGGGGCACCTGAGTGGTTCAGTCAGTTAAGCATCCGACTTCAGCTCAGGTCATGATCTCACGGTTCATGAGTTTGAGCCCTGCCTTGGGCTCCATGCTGACAGCTCAGAGCCTGGAGCCCGCTTTGGATTCTGTGTCTCCCTCTCTCTCTGCCCCTACCCTGCCCGTGCTCGCTCGCTCACTCTCTCTTTCTTTCAAAAATAAATAAACATTAAAAAAAAGTTTTTTTTAAGAATGGTACTAGTAGTAGAAGTATAGAGTTTTGTTTTCTCAGAGCACACAAAAAGGGAAATCTCTTCCTGCTAATGTTACAAATTATAAGAAAGCTTTTCAAAGCATCCAGACTGTGCTGTCCAATACACTATCCATTGGCCACTTGGGGCTATTTAAATTAAAATTAAATAAAAATTAAAATTTAGTTCCCCAGTATTACTTAACCTCATTTCAAGTGCTCAGCAGCCACATGTGGCCAGTGACACATGTACTGGGCAGTGCACAGAACACTGTATTCCAGAGTCAGAAAGATGCACAGATAGGTACCTAAGGACAGCTTAATCTAATATTTGGGCAAAAACACTTTTCAACCCTGTAGCCATTTTTCCATATTTCCTTTGACATCACAATGGCAAAACCGGCCACTCTGGTTTCTTAAAGTTACAGGAGTAAAAACGAATATTCACAAGCTCACCAGAATTCAACTTAGTTCACCAGAGTGAAAATTTACCCAAAGCTTCAGCTAGAAATAAATGAAGCATTACCTTGCCTAATCTTTAATAGCTAATTGAAGACTGGGGGTGCAGGATATAACTTCGAAGTCAGTCAATAAACGTACTACTAGAGGAGTCTATTCATTAAGAAACATTTGCTGAGCACCTTCTATGTGCCACACATAACCGGTAACCAGGAGGAATAAGAGCATTAAGTCACTAACTCTATTCAGCAAATATTACAGTAGCTTAAGAATCACAAACTCCTGGGGCCCCTGGGTGGTTCAGTTGGTTAAGTGTCTGACTTCGGCTCAGGTCATGATCTTGCAGTTCATGAGTTCAAGCCCCGCATCAGGCTCTGTGCTTACAGCTCAGAGCCTGGAGCCTGCTTTGGATTCTGTGTCTCCCTCTCTCTCTCTACCCTGCCCCCGCTCACACTCTGTCTCTGTCTTTCAAAAAGCAAGTAAAATGTTAAAAAAAATTTTTCTAAATCACAAACTCCTAAGCAGGGAAAAAAAACAACAAATTCTGCTTATCTGTGGTTCTTCAGAAACGCAAGGAGAGAAGTGACAATGTGTCATTTCCAGCATATTCTCTGAGAGTTGTTGATTCCTATAGTACCCAATGCCCATTAATCTGAACTAGTCACAATGATTTAGCAAAAAGCAAAGAAGGAAGAGTCCTTTCCAAAAAAAAAAAAGAAATGAATTGCAGTTTATCAAACCTATATTAAGCTATTAAAGAAAGAACAACCCTTGCCAGAAATACCATAATCTCAAAGCATATCCTTAAAAGGAAACATCAACAAATCAACATTTATCAAACAACTCCCAAGAAGTACACTGGGAGCTAGAGGGACATAAAGATAGTCAAGCAGTCTCCACCTCCCAAAGCTTTCATCTTCTTTGGGAGATGAAACGTTCATGAACAATTACAATGTAAGCAAATGCTGTAAGTTATACCCATGAAACAACTGCAGTACAAACTGTAAGTTGAAAGGACTTTGGAAGTCTTTTGTCCAAACCTCTCCCTTGTCTGAAATCCATTCTACAATATTTTTATAAAACATGTATTCAATCTAAGTACACCAGGGATGAAGATATCACAGCCTCACAGGCAATTCAGAAGCAATGGAAGCTAGGAGCCAAAAAGAGGCGAAGAGTTTACATTCAAAGAGATGATGTTTAGAAATAAGAACTTGAAAGTCAAATGACAGCAAGTAAATACAAAACCAATTATGAAGAACAATACACTAAAGGAGCACTATTAGCACAGGGTCCATTATGACACAAATCCAGAGAAAAAGCAATGGGACATTGTAAAATCATTCCCAACAAGAGTTTTGATTATCAAAGGGGGTGGGGGTAGAATAAATCAAGGTGAAATTCTATTCTATCTGCCCCTTAAACCACCCACTCTTCCCTAGCTCTCCCTGCTCTGTAGGACACTTTTATTTTCACCTGAGCCAAGAGAGGAAGAGAAACTGGTATTGACTCATTAGCTACTATACGTCAGGCAGGAGTTCATATGTCATTTAATATATGTAGAATAAGAGCAATACTGGGGATTTGGAGCTCCTCCGAGGTGGGCTCAAGGAAACAGACCTAGAAGCCAAATTTATTATGCTATTTTAGAAACATTTAGAAGGCAGCTTAACAAAGAGGAAAGAGTAGCAGAGACCTAAAGACAGAGGTCTGTACTTGGGATCTGGTCCTGCATGTGACTGCAAAACTTGTTGGGCCTCTCTGGATGTCATTTTCTTAAGACCTACCCCATCCACCTTACAGAATGTTCTAAAAACCAAAATGGAATACATACGTAAAAGGATTCTGTAAACAAAACACATCATTGATATCTATTTATTCATCTAACAAGTATTTGCTAAACATCTATAATATTCTAGACTCTGGGCAAGGTCCTTGCTCTCATGGTTGTGTTCTCTAGTAGGTGGGAGATAGACAACCAACACAAACAAATGAGTGAATAAGAATTTCTAAGAGTGATAAATGCTCTAAAGAAAATAAAACAGGTGATGTAAAAAGAGTGACTAGGAGAAAGGGAACCACTTTCAATGGAATAGTCATAGAAAGCCTAGCCAAAGTTCTATCACTGAGACCTCAAAGACTTCTTCAGCGAAATAAAGAGCTGGGGACATAAGAAATAAGACAAGCTTAGCATGTATGAAGCACTGAACAAATGAGGTATGTCTGGAACACAGTAGGTAAGGAAAAGTATTAAGAGATAAGGAGGGAAAAGTGAACACGGGCCAAATCCAGTATGGTCTTGGACCATTAAAAGGATATGATAATTACCATAAAGCTCTTTTTTTTACCAACATGGCCCAATAAATGGAGCCATTCATACAAATATCTCAAGTACACATTATCAAAAGTAGGATGCTTCCAACTTTCTAACTTAGCAATGACATCACTAAAAAACAAGTGGAAGGATCTATACAATGGCCCTAACATGAAATTTGTAAGAACTATATCTAAACAAAGACATCATTTATTATGTTTGGTTAACACAAATAGTCAAAAAAAAAAAACAAAAACAAAAACAAAAACCTCTACAGTAAATAGAACTGACAGAATTATAGAATTTGAGTTAAAAAAAATTTTGAAGTTTTAACAGAGAAAATATCAGTTCCTTCAGCAAACATTTATCAAGCACCTACTATGTGCCAGGCATTTTCTAAGCACAAAACATACAGCAAAATAAATCAATGAAAATTTAAGCAATAAGTAAGCAAAGATTTAACTGTAGAAGTATCATAATACCAGAACTGAATTTGAACTTCTGCCTCAGCATTTTCTGAAACAGGAGTTGTAGGGTTAGTCAGTGTACCTGTCAGAAATCAAACTTACCAAAGAATTCTTAATCACTTCACTTCTATAAAATTCTGGAAAAGAAGAAAAAAAACAATAAGTGATATGAAAGAAAATAAGCTCATTAACTCTTAATCCTGCAAATTTTTAACATTTGTTCCAGTAAAACATTTATAATATTTTCAAGGGATCTAATTTCCCTATATTTTCTACAAAAATTATTTTTCTGCAAAAAAATAAATAAACATAAATTAAAAGATTTTAAAGGAAAAAACATTAATAAAGAAAAATCAAAGCTTGTTAAGATTTAATTTAGTAAATTTTACCCCAGATACAAATTTGAGCCCTTAGAAGTTTAGACTTTCTTCTCTCCTACCTTATGGCCACTCTGCAAAAACTGATTCCATCTGCTCTGTTTTTCTCAAACATCTCTAATATGATCATCCATCATAGTACTGTGGAACGGACAATGATCTAGCAACCAGGTAACCTAAGTTCTACTTCTACCTGTCATTAACATTCTGTCTCTTTAATCTCCTTGGGCCCATTTCTCATTAGACAACTTAGAGAATTAGACTAATAAGCGAAGGTCCTCTTGCAAGCTTTGAAATTTCATGATTCTACAAACCTTCATGCATATTGTACATGTTAACAAAACCTGAAGGCACAATCAAGAGAGAAATGTCTCAGATATTCACACAAACATCGCCTCTTCTGACCCTGCTGAAGTCACCATTGTGATGCTCTGTTTCTCAAGAGCTTACAAGGACCCTGGTATCCTTGTGTTGCTACAAGAGAAATTTCCCAGGTGTGATGCACATACCACTGGTACTTGAGATGATTTTAGGTGATACACGGACACACTTACTTTTTTCTTACGTATTTGAATTTATGTTTCATATATTCATCAACCCCCAATTGTAAGCTCTGAAAGGACAGGAGCAATTGTTTTGTACAACTGCTGTCTCCTCAGCACGTAAAACCATTCCTGGCACAGAGCAGACACTCAATAAATATTTCGTAATTAAATGAACAATTTTACTTAGACATAAGTTTAAAAATAAGGAACTTAAACATATAAAGTATGCAACATTATAGATGAAACTCAAATATAGTGAAACATGTCAAAGAAGTCCATGACTGAAGCTTAGGACTAGTCAGGCAATAAATGAATAGCAGGCCTATGCACACATAAAACTCCAATGGGCAAGCTCTGGGTAAAGCGCTTCTTGATATACTATTTATATTACTGTAGGTTTGTCTTTCTTAAAAAAAATTAAAAAGATAAGGATGATCATTTTATTCCGTGGAGAGATAGTCACAATGTATTAAGTAGGGGAAAAAGTTCCAAAATAAAATTTACAACAGGATCCAAATTTTTATAATTATGTTAATAATGTTTATCTTAGGTGATAGAATTAGGCTGCTAACTTTTTCTACTTGGCAGTTTCTATTTTTCTATTTTGAACAATTATTTAAAATAAGAAAAGGAATAATTCTGGGATGCCTGGCTGCTCAGTCAGTCAAGCGTCTGACTTTGGCTCAGGTCATGATCTCGCGGTTCATGAGTTCAAGCCCCATGTCGGGCTCTATGCTGACAGCTCAGAGCCTGAAACTTCAGATTCTGTGTTTCCCTCTCTCTCTGTCCCTCCCCTGCTCTCTCTATCTCTCTCTCAAAAATAAATGAACATTTAAAGAAAAAAAAAGAAAAGGGGTAATTCTAATTGTTTTTAAAAGGACTCCTCTGCTGGTGAACATTCAGGTTACTGGTAATTTTTTGATATTTCAAGTAAGTTATAAATAAACAATCATTTAGAGATATATATTCTAGACCCTTGAATCTATAAGATAAACATTTAGAGGTAAAATGCAAGATTAAAGGAAAAATAGTTTGTGTTTAATAGATATTACCATGTTGTTCTCTAAAAGTACTGTACCAATTTACAATCTTACTTGTGAAAATCCCAACATTAGACAACCCTAAGTATCATTCTTTTCATTTTTCCCATATGATTAATCAATTACTCCAACCATAAATTAACTATAAAAGTTTATGTGTGTAGGTGTGTGTGTGGGTGTGGGTGTATTCTACTTTATGTCTAGCATGTTTATTTTTAGGGGGAAAAACTAAAAGGGCTTTAAAAATGTTTTTTTATTACAAAGTACTTTCATGTTATACTTAATTTATTTTTGTATTGTTTGAATTTATTGCAAGCATGTACTACTTTAAAATCAATGGGAAAAAAAGATATTCCTCTTTTCTTTGGAGAGAATTCCTCAATTTAATCTGCAAAGTGTCTAAATTAAACAGTTCCCAAAATATATATCTTTAGCTCTAAGAGGAGTATCACTATTTCTTCCAAAACTTTGCTGACGAAATATATGTACAAAAGAAACTAAACAATAGGCTTTCTCCATTAGACCTTCAAAACAGGCTTGCTAATTTAAATGGAGAGAGGTCAACAAAAAAGCCACATACAAAATCATGGAGTACAGGGCAATGTCTAACATGGGCCTACACTGTTCACCATTCTGTTACACCTAAAATAGTTTCAATAAAATTAGCAGCATGATGCAAAACAAAATAGTGAATGGAGGAGAATTCAGAGCCAAAACATAGTTCCAATCCCCAATCTACCTATCAGCTTTATCCTGGACAACTCAATTAACCTTTTGGGCCACATGGTTCCTTCACCTTTCAAAGGACAATGACACATGGAAGATAACAAGATTACTGTGAGGCTCAAATGAAATAGCGAATCAAAAACACTTTATAAACTATAATTTTTATTAACACAGTTCTATTAATTTTTATTAATTCAAGCAAAACTATTCGACAAGTAAATTTTCAAGTCATCCAAGACCTATTTCTACATGAAAGGGACGATTAGATACAAATGCTTCTCTATCCATGCTAAGTAAGACCTAAAAAAACAAAAACAAAAACAAAAACAAAGCAATTAGAGAATGTAGAGCATGGTTTCAATGGCATGTTTTGGCTGTTATGCAGCATTCCATTCATTCAACAAATGCTTTTTTTAGTACCTCAACCTCACTCATAAAGGAGGAATACAAACTTAAAGGTTACTATAAAATTATTTTTCACCTATCAGATCGGCAGAAATTCAAAAGTTTGATTGCACAGTCTATTGGTGAGCCTGTAAGGGAAAAGCCACTCATACATACCAAGTGGGAATGTAAACAAAGACAGTTTTGCAATATCTACCAAAACTATAAGTACGCATTCTTTGTACTTCCACTTCTTGGAAATTTACCCCATAGCTAAACTAGCACTCATACAAAATAACGTACTTATGAAGTTAGTCAAAGCAGTACTGTGCATATGACAAGAACCACCTAAATGCCCACCAACAGAGGCCAGTTAAATAAATTCTGGTACATCTATTCAATGCAAAAATATTCAGAAAAAAAAAATTACGGAAGCTCTCTGTGAACCAATATGGAAAAACGTCTAAGGCATTTTAGGTGAAAAATGGAAAGCACAGAAATATATGTAGTTTTGTACTATTTTTAGTTGTATTTGCATAAAGAATCTCAGAAAAGAGAAACAAGAAATGTAGAATAGTAGTTTTTAGGCTGGGGTAAAAAACTAGGGAATGGGACAGGGGAAAGAAAGAGTTTAAGCCTTTATATATATTTTGAACCATGACTGCATTAGCTATTCAAACAATTAAATGAAAAAAATATACGAGGGTTTACTATGTGCCAAGCATTGTTCCAAGTGCAGTGAACAAAACCAACCTAAAATCTTCTGGATTATATAGAGTTAATCTTCTGATGTATTCAAAATAGCTGGCTGGCATTCCAGGAGAGGACAGGCACTCAACATTTTGTGGGTGAAAAAAGAACTATGTCTAAAGAACAAAATTGATTTTATAAAAATTCCAAGTTTAAGAGGGAATCACAATTAGAACCTAGCTCTTCATCCATTAACACAAGGCTTTGTTCTTTGGGGATGTGACGATTTGAACTACCTAAAAAGTAGGCAATCTCCCAAGAGCACTAAAAGATGTCAAAAGTCAAAAAATCTCACACATAACTTCTTAGGATCTGCTGTGAATTCAGCCAACATAAAAGAATAACTTAGAAATCAGTATTTCAAATATTCTCCCCCGTAAAAAAAAAAAAAACCTTTCTTTTAAAACTAAGAAATGATGCCACTAAACAGGTGGTACGAGTGGTTTTGTGAGAAGAACCAAATGGCCCTCTATCGTGGCATCCTACACCGAGGGCCACATAATGATCAGGAAATGAATATCTGGGCTTCTCATCAGAGGTCCAATAAGGTAAGGTGGATTAACTAGGCTTCCTAAGGAAAGAGCTTCCCAGTTCCTCCTATGGTAGTTAAAAGTTATAAAGTCCGACTTGTGTGCCCAAAAGAGGACCATAGATAGACTTCATTCAACCATGACATTTTGGAGTAGGCATTAACTCTCAGAATTATCAGTTCACTTATTTTAGGGATAAATTAAGCAAAGCTCACAAGAGGAACTAAATGTCCTAGCTAAGGGACTTGCCAATTAGTGACAGACTCCACCACTAACAGAGACTTCCCTGTGGTCTATACCAGCTATTCCCTAACTATGAGAATGAGCATTTCATTGAGGGAACTTTTAACTTCTAAACTCAAGGTGTAATCTGAGCTAGAAGGAAAAAAAAAAGTCATTTTGTTTCCATGGCATCTCTTACACAACTTTTTTGCAAGATGGTCATCAACCAGACCCATGACTACTCTCTTCTTAGAAACTACTACAATTGTTAAAAAAAAAAAAAGGGGGGGGGGTGCCTGGGTGGCTCAGTCGGTTAAGCATCTAACTTCGGCTCAGGTCATGATCTCGCAGTTTGTGGGTTCGAGCCCCGCATCGGGCTCTGTGCTGACAGCTCAGAGCCTGGAGCCTGCTTCGGATTCTGTGTCTCTCCATCTCTCGGCCCCTCCCCTGCTCATGCTCTGTGTCTCTCTGTCTCTCAATAATAAATAAACGTTTAAAAAAAAAAAAAAAGAAACTACTACAATTGTTAACATTACAAATCACCAAATACCTAAAATGTGCTAAGTACTATGTGAATTACTATTATCAAAGAGAACACTGGACCAAGAACATATAAATTTTATGAAGATAATCAAGGACTAATTATATAGAAACATTATCAAAAATTTTAAACGCTCTGGCATTGTCATATATTGCTAATGATAAAACCAGTTTGTGAGCAGGAGACCAAATGTATTAAGGTCTGAAAAAATGCTTACACCCCTAGGACAAATAATAACCAAACTGTTCCCTTTACCTTCTGGACACATAGGAAGACAACATATCCCAGTCCTTTCTTCATCTAAAAAGGACTACACTACTGATTTATGGCCAATGGAATGTGATGGAATTTATGGGGGCCATTTCTGTTATAAAAATCTCCCTCAAATGATCCTCCTCTCTTGCCATGCCCCAAGTCATGTATTGATGATAGCAGCATTCCAAAATAGAAGAAGCCTGGATACCCGAGTCACCACTTAGAGGACAACTGCCAATATCCTGCCTGATAAAGAACACCTGCATTGGACTTAGTGTAAGAAATGTATTATGTTATGCCACTGAGATTTGTGGTATTTGTTATAGTAGCTAGCATTAATCATTCAGATTAATATAACTGTTTTTTAGAAATGCAATATTTACAATGAAAAGTAAGAATGAAATAAAATTATATGACAATGGCAGAATTTAGAGTCTTTTTTCTCACCCTTAAAAATTGTTTTAATGCTATTTACATTGTGGTGGTTTACATTACACAATGCTATTTTCTCACCCTTAAAAATTATTTTAACGCTATTTGCGTTGTGCTACCCTATGTAATTCCTGACTGAATCTCCTAATGAGCATATACTGGTACTGAAATTTAAAAAAAAAAAACAAAAAAAGGTGTTAAATGACTACTGTTTTAATAATGGTTTTTAAAAGTAATTAAAACCAAAAAGATAAGACATTGTTTGAGTTTTTCATCTTTCTTTGCCAGAGGACAAAATTCAAATAAGCCTTTAGTACCTCTAATTAAAATAACGCCACTTTTTGTTAATATAAATAGACCTTCAATCACATCTTACCAAGTGTTATCACCTTATCTCAGTTGTTCCTCACAAATATCTGTCTTGCCAATTTCATAAGGCATCATCTCCACTTTACAAATGGGAAAAGTGCGGTTCAAAAAGACATGATCTTTGTCCAATGTCACACAGCTAGTAAATGGCTGAGCTAGACCTACTATGCATGTATTTGCAATCCTAATCCAATATTCCTGTCATACACCATGCTTGTTCTCTTCTACCATCCAACATAGGTCAATGGATTATATCCAAGTACCTTTCATCCAATATGTATTCAAAAGGTGCTTGTGATTTTGAATCAAATATTTGGTCTACTCTCAGAATTGTCACTTATGGAGCAGTCCACAGTACAATAGGAATGAATTCAAGGAAATGAATTCAAGGAAACCATGGCATTCTTCTAAAAATGACGCCATATATACACAAGGAATTACCGATATGAGAAGACATAAACTGGTCCTAATTTTACCATAATATTTCAACAATTATATTTTAAAGAAAACAAAATTAGTACTGTATGCTGGACTCATATAGTATATTTTAATGATATCAACTAGAATAAAAACATTAATAGCAAACATGCATAAATAAATGATAAATTTATCAATTTAAGAACTATCCAAAAGCCCTGTTTCTTTTATATATGATATACGTAACTACTGCTCATTAAATATTTTCAGACAGTATGACAATTTTGCTTCCCAATAAGCAATAATAGCAAAGCGAGGGCACTGTTACTCACTTGTATTACAAAAGAATAAAAATGAGATGTAACAATCTGTAGGCAAGTCCACAGATTCTCTTACCTTTGTATATCTTTTCGGTATTACACAAGTGAAGTGTGAAGTAGGTGTCAAGGAGCTGATGGCCATTTCTATTAACAATATTCCGGGCAGCAATGTTCCGAAGGTGTCTAAGACGCCGCTAAAAATTAACAACAAAAAAGAGGGACATGTTCAGCTTTTTCCTCATAAAACTTTCTGAAAGTTACAATCCAAAAATGAAATACAGTTAAGCTATCCCATTTATTTGTTAACCCAGCAACCTTAACCCAGTCTCTTATTTATGATTTAGTATCCACTCTGTCAAATAGGAATTATACCTGCCCCATCTCCTTTATGGGGTTGTTGTGAGCATGAAATGACAACAGATATAAAATATTTTCAAAAAGCATAAATGTTATATAAGTGCTATTTACCTGTAAAGAGCATTAGTATTTCCTGGAACATAAACCAAGTAGTAATTTGTTTTCTTCCCTTCAGAAGGATACCGGAGACATGCAAGTCCGTCTCATACCAACAGACAAGCAGTTTTTACATACATATACCCCAGCTGCTTGTTCAGTCTAGATGCCAGATCATCTGTACGACCAGGAAAAGATGCTTAGCCAAAACACAACTCACTGGTCACTCCAGCCAGCCAATAACCCAACTGTTGTGAGCTGAAATTAAATCCTCACCTGACCAACAGCCACCCAATCTCTTTCCTGATCAGGCCTCCTTCCCAACAACTTCTCCAACTAAGATGCACAAATCATTTGGAGCCCCAAGTGTTGAAAAGGCAAATGCTCCATAAGCAACGGTAGAAATCAACAAAACTGGAAGTTAACAGACAGCCAAGTAATAGCATACCAAAAAGAGAAGATGTTGGCAATGCTCAAGTCTGTGCCCATCAGATTCATTCCCAAAGGCTAGTTCCCTCTGTCAGATAATTATTTTCAGACTTAAAAACAGAAATCAAGTGCTCAGTTTTGTTTTTTAACTTTTTTTTTAACATTTATTTATTATTGAGACACAGAGAGACACAGAGCATGAGCAAAGGAGGGGCAGAGAAAAGGGGAGACAGAATCTGAAGCAGGCACCAGGCTCTGAGCTGTCAGCAGAGAGCCCGATGCGGGGCTCGAACTCACAAACCGTGAGATCATGACCTGAGCTGTCAGACACTTAACGACTGAGCTACCCAGGCGCCCCAAGTGCTCAGTTTTAAAAAATGCTTACAGCTCTCCCTTCAGGCTGAAAGACAGCCCAATCTACTAAGGTAAGACCATCTTCAATTACATGTGCAGCCAGCCAGAAAAGTGCAGTTCTTTCTTTCCATGCACATACCAACCTAATCTTTTCTCCCAATTTAGCGATTAAGATTCTTTAATAGGGAAGGTTATTGTCTAATAAATTGGTTTAATCCTCTAAGTATGAAAAGCCCCAAATATATTTATGAAAAGTTCCTAGGGCTTACTCTAAAAGACTCATTTTTCTACAATCTGCTAATGGTTTCCATTTCATACCCTGGATTACAGCAACTATCTCCTCCTATATATTTTTTATTAGCCCTCTCACTCAAGATTTTAAATTAACAGGAACCACTAATTACCTATATACAATAACCACATCTATTTTGCTGTAAGACTGCGATCTTGATCTTCTGTTCGAAGACCTGAAAATATTACCCAAAGTCTCTAGAATGAAGTACAAACTTTCCATATTGCTTTCAAAGCCCTATACAATCTGACCTCTCCACATCCTATCCTTATTTTAGACGAGATCTTCCACATAGCCAACCCCTCAGTCACACATGAATGCTTAAGATCCCATGAAAAAGATAATGCACATTCCTAGCTCCAGGCTTTTGTTAATTCTAGCCCCGTCGATCTAAAATCCGTTTTCTTAAAGGAGATCCCATTTCTACTTCAAAGTTTAGGAGAAAAGATTCCTCCTTCCTGAGTCTCTAACTGAAATTAGTTGCTCCTTTATTTGAATAAATAAGAACTTTGCTTCTTCTCTCCTAGAGCACTTATACCATTCAATCTAGTCTTAAAAGTCATTGGTTAGTTATCATCCCTATTAATCTAGGAGGAAAAGACTTGATGACAGAGACAATTACCATCACTACACTATCAGCACTTATTAAATGCTTACCATGTGCCATGCACTGTGCTAAACACTTCATACATATGATCTTATTTAACCCTCATAACAACCCCATGAGGTTAGGTTTTACTCATTCTTGTGATTCATCTCTTTATCCCAACATTCCTACAAAACCAAATATAAAACAGTAAATAATAAATGAGCAGGATATCTCAAAAGAAGGGAGGAAAGAAGGCAGAGGAAAGCAAAGGGGTTATACCTATATACATAGGTATATACCATACACTATCTCCTATATGTGTGTGTGTGTGTATATATATATATATACATATATATATATACATACATACATGTGTGTGTATATATATATACACACACACATACATGTATATATATATATACACACACACACACACACACATATATGTGTGTGTGTATGTATTTATAATTATAACTGATACAACTTGGTCTTTACACTCCCCTATTGCTATAGGGGACAGAGCAAGCAATGATCTATCCTTCAACTCAAGAGAATAATTTTATGACAAAATAATAATAACGGAACAGACTGCTTTACAAAGCAATGTGCAAGGCTTGGACAGAGACTCAATCTACAGTGGATACATAGATATTGGTGAAGAGATCTTTCCACTATCTAGGAAGTTGGCAAAACCAGCTTCAAGACACCTTCTGACTCCAAGCTCTAGATTCTAAAATCAGTAATGGAGTCTACAAACATTCACCCAAGGTATCAGTATTAATTGTTTCCAAGCTTCCCTCCACTCACACAGATAAAACAGAACTGACTACATCGCAGCATTTTATAAGATTTACAACAACAACAACAAAAACTCTTCCACAAATTAACCAACTATAAAGCACTGACTTTGGGTTGTACAACTTTTTACCTTTTCCTTTATTTTATTTATTTCAAAAGCAGTAGGTAAGTAGTCTTATTACACCGTGATTAAACTACAAGATGCTCCCAGCAGCTAGAACAAAGGAAATTAACCATTTATGAGTAAATTATTGATGTCATCTTGGTGAAAAGGCAGTAAATGTACACATGAACCCTCTTATGCCCTTTGTCTTGGCTTCCTCTTTAATGACATTCATTCCAATTTTATCATAAAGCTGCTTATTATTCCCCTAATGTTAACATTAGGGGAAACTGAATGAAGGCAATTCTCTGTATTATTTTTGCAACTTTTCTATAAATTTAAAATTAGTCCAAAATAAAGTGGTTTTTTTTTTTTTTTTTAAGCTATTGCCTTTTTCAGAGTTAGGAGGTGGGTAAGTAGGACAAAAAGACCACCAGCAAGACAACATTCACAAGCACTATGTAAGTGGAGCTCTTCTGCATTCCCACCATTCACCTCCTCCCTTTAGTCCCCACCCCCCTTCTGTCTTCCTCTCCTCCCCCTAAGACTTCATGCAATTTAAATGAAACACTGGAAGGTTAAGCCAGAAACTCATAAAAATGATTACCTATGGGGGTGAGAGCAAGCTGAAGGGAATACAGATAAAAGCAAGACTTCCCTGATACTTATTTACATACTTTTGACTTCTGTACCATATAAGTGTCTTACATACTCAAGAAATAAATAAGAAAAAGTTTAAACTCAACTAAACTTAGTCCAAAGTGTAACAGCAATACCAAAAATTACCACCAGTTTTAGGATATATCATCTACCTTCACCCAAACTATTACCCTATGATCCAATATTGTATTAAAGTATTGAAAAAATCAGAGTGACTTAAAGGATCCTTTCTTGCCTTCAGTTCCCCCATAAAAGCTATACTTGCAAAACGTAGAAATAGGGTTAGTTCCAGATATTTGTCTATCTTCCCAACAATAATATAAATTCTAAGAGGAAAAGACTATTTTAGTTATAGTTGTATCTCCAGCATCTAGATGACTACCTAGCAAATAGCAGGCACACAGTGTTTTTTGATTGAATTCATAATTCTCCAGTGAATTAACCCAGTGAAGAATGTCTTGGTATGGCACAAGCCTTGCAATAGTCCTCAGTGGCCTAGAAACCTAAGATCCTGACACCCACCCACCAGACAGTGAGGAAATACAGAACTAAGAACTGAAAGTGGGGTAAAGCCTTAGCAGTGATTCTACTACAGCAAATCCTCAAGACTCACCTACATTCAATTGCTCTAGACTTTACAGCCTAGTGGTAGTTCATGGCCTGGTGGCACCAATAAGCATAAATACACTCCTTTTGAGCTTGGCTAAATAGAATTAAACATCAGACTTTCTCTTCAAATGGCCCACCTAAAGACAGTTAAAAATCAAATCCGTCTTATGATCTAAATTATCTCAAGCATCTCAGGAAAATATAAATATTCTGAGTAATTAAAATTTACCCAGACTTTTGAATTATTCTTTATGGTAACATCCTATGCAGTTTTCTTTATCAGCAATCTCCTTAAACTTTGTCAAATGTTCTATGCCTTCATGGTTATAAAACACTTTGCGTATCATTCTTCAGCAGTAGGTTGGCAACAAAGTTGTGCTCTAAAAACATCCACTTCTAAAACTAAAGCTGAACAGATTTTAATCTTTAAACTGGAAGTAACATGGCTTAAAATCTTTGAAACTCAATCTATAAAACATCCTGTATAGACATTGAAAACATTCACTAACATATAAATTAAAATCTATTCAGCTTTGATTTCGAGGATTGATAGATATAACTGGAGCACAACTCTACTATCTGAGATGCTGGTGGTGAGGAAAAGACCAGTATTGCCCCAAATCCCTTAACATTTTTTTTTTAATTTTTTTTTCAATGTTTTTTTATTTATTTTTGGGACAGAGAGAGACAGAGCATGAACGGGGGGAGGGGCAGAGAGAGAGGGAGACACAGAATCGGAAACAGGCTCCAGGCTCCGAGCCATCAGCCCAGAGCCTGACGCGGGGCTCGAACTCACGGACCGCGAGATCGTGACCTGGCTGAAGTCGGACGCTTAACCGACTGCGCCACCCAGGCGCCCCCCCTTAACATTTTAACAAATCTTTCAGATATAAATTCCTAAGTGGCATGTATTGTAGATTTGAAATGTTTGCTTTATAGTTAAAAAAAAAAAAAAATAAGAATTACTCATTAGTCATGACTGTAACTGGTGCCTCTAAAGAACCTATAATGGTTGTTTCTCTTGTTAATACTACTAACGCTGTTAGAAAACTGCTTCAAAACCTAACAGTAGTCTAAAGAAAAGGGGTTTTTTTTGTATTTTTTGCTTGTTTTGTCATGCTCATCACCTATTTGATTAAAACAAGGCCAAATAAAAGTGCAGATTTTCCTTTACAGAACCACTCTCTATCAATCTATATCCTTCCTGTAGAATTAACTCTCTTCCAACTTCAAGGATATTCACACGATGACTCAGATCATGCCAATCAGGACATTTCATCCCCCTGACCATAACATATGACTCAGTTAGGACCACTGAAAGACTCAGAAATTATATTAAATTTTTGAGAGGTTTTTTGTTTGTTTTTGTTTTTCCCCTCACTGGCCCTGAATCTGGAAGAATATAGGGTTAGAGATGCTGGCAGCTGTCTTTCCATCACAGTGAAACTGAAGAATGAAACCAACAAGGAAGAGAGCAAAATAAGACACGTGCGATTCAGGTCCTGCCGACAATTGAAGTCTCTGGATCAAACCATACCTAAAATGAGAACTACAATGACAACCACGAGCCGAGACCCTATAAAATGGTCAAAGATTACAACTAGGGGGATTTATACTGTGATTTTTTTTATTTAGAATTTACCCCATAGCAAGTTAATAGATAAAGAGTAACATTCTAATTTAGTGGCAAGTTACAAAGAAATGTCTCATTTTGTTAACCATCCCCATGTTTTAGAAAATAATCATCGCTGGCAGGTCAATCCATTTTTGTTGATACAATTTTGAACCTCAACATGGGCAACAGCACAGCTTTAAAAACAGTCAAATCACACCCCAGAACGAAGAGAAATCCAAAGCAATTTTCAGTAGTAAAATAGGTCACTGGGGTGCTACATTCCTCCCAAGTTTCGCCATTCCTTGCAGGCATCTAAAATGTTCTGACTTCTGAGGTATAATAATGACCAAAGAGAACTAATGTGTCTTTGATCTTGTTCCTCATCACTGCCGTAGAGTGACTCAGGGAGGCTGATGGCCAACAGGAGGAGGACATGGCTCCCATTCACCCTTCCTTCCCTGTCTGTAACCCTTGCTTCAAAAACAAAAGTACTATGGTTCTTAAATATAGCCACCCCACGCGTCCCGACCATCACCAAACTAAATAACCATCCCATACACACCTTTTATGACTTCTAAAGAGATATCTTCAAAACAAATTTTGAGTCTAATTTGCTTAATCTACAAGAGCTTTTATAAAGCAATAATATAATCAATAATCTATAGCCCAATAGAAAAGGGGGCCAAGGATATAAAAAGGCAGACCACAGAAAAAGACATGGAAATGGTCAATAAACATATGAAGAGATGTGTAATCACACTCATAATTAAGATATGCACAACAATCACTCCACCTTATGGCAGACTAGTTTCCAAACAGTTTCCAAACAATGGTTGCACCAATACATCACATTCCGCATGCTCTGTTACAATGTGATATTGCCACCCCTCCATTAAAAAATGGGACCTATGTTCCCTCCCCCTTCCACGTGGGAAGGCCTGCGACTATGGTAGAAATTAGACTGCATGACTTCTGAGGCCAAATCATAAAATTATCTAGTTCTCTTAGAATCCTCTTTCTTAGAACCCAGTCACCCGAATGCAAGGACAGCAAGCAGCTATGTGAAAAGGACTTCATAGTTCTTCTCCACAGCCTTGAGTGAGATCCCAGCTATAGCCAGACTTGTAAGTGACCATGTCAGCCCCCAGCCTTTGAGCCACCAGAAATGACATCAGGTAGAGTCAAGCTGTTCCCACCATGACCAAACCAAACTGCTGAATTACAAGCAAAATAAATGATGATGTTGCTTTATGCCACTAAATTTTTCTTCTTACCTAGCAATAGAAAATGAAGAGATCTATCTGATTAAATAACCTATTTAGTCTTTGTCACAGTTGATAAAAGTAAGGAAAATTATGCTAGAGGAAATATAAACTGGTTCAACTTAGAGGGAGGGCAATTTAGCCATAATTACTAAATTTTAAACTGTATATAATATTTGACTAAGCAATTCCACAAGTCAAAAAATGCATGCAAATATGCTTATTCTGATATTGGCTCTAAAAGCAAAAATTTAATAATCACTCTTAAATTGTGGTACATTCATACAATGGAAAACTATGTATCCATTTTTTAAGAAGTGCTAATATGGAACACAAAAGAACATGAAATTTTAAATGCTTGCATGAAGAAATATTACTATATACCCTGAATGATACAGATCAAGGGGTGCCAACTTATTCTATAAAGAGACAGAGAAAAAATTATTTTAACTTTTTCATGGCATATCGATTCTCTTCATGTTCTTGTTTGTTTGTTTACAATCTCTTAACCATGGTAACCTCTCTTAGTCTCCTCAGTTACAAAAGCCAGTGACTACTGGCCAGTTTGCTAACCTCTCTTGTTGATAATCACAGATATTATGAGATAATATTTTTAAGGAGCATTTGGTTTAGAAATGTAGTCAAACTTGTTCTGGACAGCTGCCCCCTTTCCTATCCTCAATTCATTTCTTTTGTCAGGTCAGGCATTTGTTCTTGGCCTAGGAAGAGGCTAAATGCCATGGAGGAATAAGGCCCAGGTTGTTTCCAGTAAACTCAGGTTACCACTATTTTGGTGCACTTTTTTGAGGGACAACAAAAGCAAACCTGGGAGAAGATTAGTTTTCCACATTCCCACAGAAGGTAAAAATGTTGAATTACTGAATTCAGAACTTAAGCTTGATAAATTAGATCAGTCTTTTTAAAAAATACAAAAGCTCCTTCTATATTATAGCACTCTCAGTCACCTATTCTTTCTAATCTTTTGATCCCACCTGAAAGACTCCCTGTGAAAAGTTTTGAAAGAACCCAAAAATGCTTTATTTAAAACTAGTGCTTGGTGCTACTGCCTACAAGCAAGTAGCACCAACAGCCAATGTTACAGATTTGAACAAACAACCCACCAATTCTAATCTCTCATATAATACATTATAGCTCCTATCCCTCAGAGCTCTCTCTGACGCACATCACACAACCTTGGAATTAAAGCCTTTATTCTGACTCCACTCTGCTCTCACTCAGTTCTAGAATGTAATTCAGTCATTTGGTAAGCACTACTAAATTATAATACAGGCTTCTTCACAGGAAAAGACAAAATATATCTCTGAACTTTCTACATTTCTTATACATTTTGGCTCTGGGTGTTTAATCTCCACCCGATCCATCCCCAATCTCGGTGGAAGGTCTAAACTTGCCCGTTTTCCTCCATGTTTCCCTCTGGGAAACAAGCCTTTGTAGTGACAGGTCTAGCACTGTTCTCTGCACGTCTCTCTCATCCTTCCTCTCTTGTTCCCTTCTTTCTTCTATTTTATCTTGCTGGTATTTCCCTCCCAGACCATGCCAAGAAATGTGGGGAGACAAACATGGCATTCCCTAATTTCAGAGTATGTAAACCCACTAAAGAACTGGAGTTTGTGCACACAAAAAACCCAATCCGAGGTAAAACTATCCAGCAGTACACTGTCAATGAGCATGTATTACAGAACTGTTATTCTAGACATGTAAGACCAAAGAAGAAAGACACAGAATTACCTAGAAGATAAAAACTGGAAGACAGAATACAGCTGTCAGTGGTCCAAGTGTTAAAATAATAGCGTGCCCATAATTTGCTTCAATATAATTGGGGTGAGAGAGAGACTAGGTAGGCATATAATAAAACAAGATCTGCCTGGACGTGACAGTTCTTGAAGTTAGGTAATGGGTACCTGGGAGTTCATCACTCACCCCCTCATACATATACGCATTTCAATATACAGTGATATATACAACACACATTTCACTATATGTATTTCAATATTCACTGAAATTTCTAAAATAAAAAAGGTTTAAAGTAATACTGATAGGAATAGAAAGAAAGGATAAGAGCACATAGGAACCTAAAGCAAAAATGGGCTTAACAGGGAGACTAATTAGACAATGGATATGGTTGAGGATGAAGACAAGACTGACAAAGGAAATAAGGGAGTCAAAAGGCCCTTAGGGAAATATGGCGGTGCCTGGGTGAGCTCGGTCTCTTGAGTGTCCAAGTTTGGCTCAGGTCATGATCTCATGTTTCATGAGTTCAAGCCCCATGTCGGGCTCTCTGCTGTCAGCACAGAGCCTGCTTCAGGTCCTCTGTGCCCCTCTCTCTGCCCTTCCTCCACTCACATGCGCGCGCTCTCTCTCTCTCTCTCTCTCTCTCTCAAAAATAAACAAACATTTAAAAAAATCAGTAAATTTTACTACATAAAATGTTTTTAAATTATGCATGGCAGGGGAGGTTGGGTGGCTCAGTCGGTTAAGCATCCGACTTCGGCTCAGGTCATGATCTCACAGTTCATGGGTTCGAGTGGGCTCTGTGCTGACAGCTCAGAGCCTGAAGCCTGCTTTGGATTCTGTGTCTCCCTCTCTCTCTGCCCCTCCCCTGCTCGTGCTCTGTCTCTGTCTCTCAAAAATAAATAAACATAAAAAATTTTTTTAATTATGCATGGCAAAACTATCATATGTAAAGTCAAAGGAAAAAACAACCTAACCAAAAATTTTTAATTCACATAACAAGCCAATTTCACTAAAACATAAAGAGTTCCTAAAAACCAATAAGAAAAAAAATCCAAAAACCCAACAGAAAAAAAATTGCAAAAAATATTAACAGATAATTCACAGAAAAGGACAAACAGCACTTAAACATTTCTGAAAAGATTCTCAACCTCACTTGTAAGAGAAATGCAACTTAAAACTACACTAAAATTGGCACAGACCAGAAATTCTGATAACCTATTCAGGGGCAAAGCAGTAGCAAAACAAGCACTTGGTTGAAAAGAGTAAAACAGGCAAAAACCTCTAAAGATGGCAATCTGGCAGTATCTACAAAATTACAAATGCACATATTCTCTGATCCAGCAACTCTACTTCTTCACTTGTGAAAAAATGTATACTTAAGAGATATCCATTATAATGTATGTAATACACTATTGTTTGTTACTAGCAAAAAACTGGAAATACGTTAAATGTCCATCAATAGGGAACCAGCTAAATTATGATATATCCTCTAGTGGAATACTAAGTGGCCAGAAAAAATAAATTATGTGGCAGCTCTTTGAGCACTGATATGGAACAATCTATAAGACATACTATTAATTAAAAAAAAAAAACCCACAAAAGTTTATACAGTGTGTTTAACATGTTATCGTCTGTGTTTCATAGGGAAAAAATATATAATTACGTAAATACTGGAGGTACACACAATATAATTGATAACACTGTTTGCCCCAGGGAAGGGAAAATGGGTATTTGGGGCACGGAGTGATACGGAAACTCTTCACAGCACCCTCTTATATACCTTTGAATTGTGATCCATATGAATATATTATCCACTTTTTAAAATAAAACAAAATTTACATTTTTAAAAAAACAGAGGGGCGCCTGGGTGGCTCAGTCAGTTAAGCATCCGACTTTGGCTCAGGTCATGATCTTATAGTTCATGGGTTCGAGCCCCACGTCGGGCTCTGTGCTGACAGCTCAGAGCCTGGAGCCTACTTCAGATTCTGTCTCCGGCTCTTTCTGCCCCTCCCCCGCTGGTGTTCTGTCTCTCTGTCTCTCAAAAGTAAATAAACATTAAAAAAATTTTTTTTAAAAACCAGAAATGGCAACCAACCTTTAAGCACAGATATCTGTGATAGCCATTACCAGAAGCAGTGTGACATATTGGTAAGAGTTCAAACTAGAGTCAATAATCCTGAACTCTGGGTGGTTCTACCATTTACTCATGGGCAAATCACTTACTCTCTCTGAGCTTGTTTTCCCTCCCATAAAATGGAGATATTTCCTGCATGCCTACCTCTGTGGGTTATTTTAAGAATCAAATGAAATAATGGATATAAAAGCTCTCTGAAAAATCACAAAGTACTTTATAAATATAAAGTATTAACAGAAATAGGAATGTTGAGAAAGGGATGTGGTTATCAGTGTAAGATGATGAATTGGTTTAGGCATTTCTAATTTGAAGTGAAGAGACAGATTTAGAATTCATTTATCTAAATAAAGGTGCTATGGTCTCAAGTATGTAACAGATTTCCAAAGGACAACATTCAGTAAACAGAATTACAAAACTACAAAACTAGAAACCCTCCTGAAGGTCACCTAAGCCTTTGCTACTCAGGATCACATGGGAACTTGCTGGAAATAAACAACCTCAGGTCTCACTATAGACCTACCCAGTCAGAACCTACCTTTTAACACGATCCCCAGGTAATTTTTATGCACATTTTAAGTTTAATAAGCACTAATATAGCCATCTTATTCATTTTTCAGATAATAAAACTGGGGCCACAGGGGCACCTGGGTGGCTCAGTTGGTTAAGCATCTGACTTTGGCTCAGGTCATGATCTCATGGTTCGTGGGTTCGAGCCCCACGTCAGGCTCTGTGCTGACAGCTCAGAGCCTGGAGCCTGCTTTTAATTCTATATCTCCCTCTCTCTACCCTTCCCCTACTCATGCACTGTCTCTGTCTGTCTCTCAAAAATAAATAAATGTAAAAAAAATTTTTTTTAATACAAATAAAATAAAACTGGGGCCATTAGTAAAGGTACTTAGCCATGTTCACATTGTTAATAAATACCAAAATCAAAATGTGGAGCCAGGCCTGATCTCTTGGACTACGTGTATTTATATGCATGTACAATATGTATTTGCTTCCCAGAATCCGTGTTTCAAAACCTCAGAGGCATCTTTGCCTTGCAGATATCCCATGCCCCCACCCCATTTCTGACCAGCCACCGGCCCATCAATTCTTTCTTTCTTCACAGTATCTCTGGCATATGTTCCTTCTTTTCCATATCCTTCATTCACTGCCCTAAAACTATGGCTGTGCTTACCATGAAAAACCAGCTTCCTTCTCTTACGCATGTATCAACTTCCTCTTCTGCAAACAAGAGCTCTCTTACAAATAGTAAGCTCTAAATAATTCCTAAAGAAGGGGCAAGCCATTAAAAAGCATTAATATTAGCATAAGTGATTCCTGGCAGAATCTATGTTTGAAACCTAGCAAGAATAGCAAACTAGAATTTGGTAATCCTAATCCAGAAACTTCCTGTTTTCACTCCCGCTATTTCTTTCCCATCACCTCCTCCTCTTTACCCTAGAACTAACCCAGGTTGCCTTCACCTAATAAGACCCTTCCACCACAATTAGGCTTTACTACATATATCCAAAGGCTCCAGATCTACTTTCCATTACGTCTTTCATCCCAATGTGTCCCAATAAACTCTCAACATTCACAAACATTCTCGTATCTTCATAATTCTCTCCTATAAACTGTATCCTAACAAACCAAACCATTTCAACATTTCTTGAGTACCCATCATGTGCCAGGAACTACACAATAAAACGGAAGTCTAAATACTTTTGAATATCTTTCCTACATAAATTTAGGAAATTAAAAGCCCTGGTCTCTGCTCTGTTGGCATTTCTACACCAAGAAGTTTTGACGTGTTTAAGAGCAAATAATATAGGCAGACTTTTACAGATGCTCAGGCACAAGAGCTGTAGACAGACAGAGTAAGCCCCCCACAGCACGAAGGCTGACTCCTGTGCAACAGTCTGTACAGCACAAGGGTTAACAGTTGTAGGACTCTCATGTACAAACTGGGTTCAATTAAATCAACCTGAAAAAACAAAGGGAGTGTGCTTCAATTCAAAATCAAATTGTGGGCTATTTGTCCAATGATCCCAAACGCTGCCTTTGTATTATAGCCTAGACTTGGCAGACAGGTTTGAGCCCCACTGTGCTGCCACCAGGGAATGTATTTAAGCTCTCAGAAGCTTCACATTCTTCATCTGTAAAGGGGAGCTAATGACAGGCTGTATTTCACAGAACTGTAATGAGGAGCACATACAGTAACTGCAAAGTACTTAGACACAGTGCTGGAACCATGATAGTTCAATAATGTTACTATTATTCTCAATCACCCTAAAGTTTCCTCATTCTTTTGTGATCAGTTTACCTGTAGAGCTTCAAAGTCTATCCACTGAACTGGAGGTATACAGGTTTGTGAACGTACAGGCAGAGACGAAACTGGAAAACTGCACTTTAAATCCAACAAGCAGAGTGAGATAGTGGGAAAAGCTTTGAATGTAGAACCAGAACAGTTGCAGATGATGAACTCTAGCTCTTCCATGTTCTTGTCTGAGCCTTGATTTTCTCCCCTGTCAAATGGGAGAGATGGCTCTAACTACTGTGGCTAAAATACTGAGAATGGTTTTAAAGAGACTAGCTACTACAAACAAAACAGCATGGGAAAAGACAACAGGGTAAGAATGGGAAACCTGTTCATGAATAACTTTTAAAGGAAACTTCTACAATGGTATGTGACAAGAAGCCATAAATCTTGGGAGGAGGGAAATCTGGCAGTAAATGGTAATCACAAAGTTAGAATAAAATGAATACCTACAATTAAGCAGACAAACAGCAAATCATCCTTTATGACCCAGCTCCAGAATTCCCACTTTTAATATATCCTTCCTGACCTCCCTGTCCCATCCACTACCCCAAATGAAGATGATCACTCCTCCCCTCTATGCTAGGACTACACTGTGGACATGCCACCATCACAGCACTTGCCACAATCGCGCTTTATTGCCAATGCCCCCCCCAAAAAGAGGGGTGATTTCTAAATACAGAAACCAAGTTTTATTCTTCTTTATGCCCACAGCCCTTAGCACAGTCCTGGTACAAAGTAGGTCCTCAGTAAGTGTTTGATGGATGAACCAATGAGTAAAGCACAGACAATCTTAGCTATTTCACTATGCCATCTAAGGCAGTGCCCTTGCATTTAAAGTTATATTTTATTCATAGCTCTTAATAGCACATATTTTAAGGGTGCCTGGGTGGCTCAGTCAGTTAAGTCAGTTAAGTGTCGACTCTTGATTTTGGCTCAGGTCATGATCTCACGGTTTGTGAGTTCAAGTCTGCATCAGGCTCTGCGCTGACAGAGTGCAGCTTGCTTGGGATTCTCTCTCTCTGCCTCTCCCCTGCTAGCACAGTCTGTCTGTCAGTCTCTCTCTCTCAAAATAAATAAACATTAAAAGAATTAAAAATGAAAAAAATAAAATAAACCAACCCTTCTGAAAAGCCAAGCCCCCCAACTCATTCATATAATAAACATTTTTTTAAAAAACGGCACATATTTTATCACTCTTTGCCCTTCTGTAGCCTCAATGATTATAAGCTCCTTAAGGACCAAAACTGTGACTTTCTATCCCACGTGGCTAATGTGCAGCCACACAGATATTCACTAAATGTCTCTTGAGAGAAGACGGGAATGACAAATGCACGCACACTGCTGCCTCACCACTCAGGCCTCAGTCTCCCCTTGTTTACAAGTGTTGTCAGCAGTCTTCTCACCACTCTGTCCACTACCACTAACTCTTCATGTGTCAACTACACTTGAATAAAAAACAATTAATGAGTTAAAAACAAAATACGATCCTGCCATTCTTGCTTATAACAGTACGATGCCCAAGTCAGACTGGGAAATGTGGAGGGAGCAGTAAGAACTGGGAAATCATTGTTTTGTCACATCACAGCCAAGACTGGCTCAGACAAGAATCATCAATGGATGATAATGGATGACAAGTCTAGAGGGGGAGGAGCAGGATATACGTATGTTCTCTAAGTGTCTCCCTACAAACTATTTTCAAACTATTCACTAGTCACGTTCATGCAGGCGCACGTACAGACACACACAGAATGACAAAGTTGAGAAATCAGATAACATCTTGATCAGGTGACAAAACTGAACATCACCAGTGAGGGACAAATGGACACTGTGTGCCTCCAAAGGTCATACTGTATACTGTATGAAGGACACATCACCGCGCACAAAATACTCCAAGTGAGAATGAGTAATCTGAATCTAATCATGAGGAAACATCAGATGAACAAAAAATGAGGAATGTTCTATTTTTAAAAGGGAAGAAGTGGTTTGTAATATGACACTGACATTAAAAAAAAAAAAAAGACAAAAGCTGTGAAAAGCTCTTAAAGAAGAGATAAGACAATGAAATGCACTACCTGACCCTAGACTAGATCATGAAGTGGAGGAGGAAAATTTCTATAAAGGACATTATGCAATCAACTGACAAAAGTGGGATATAAACCACAGATTAGGTAAAAGTATTATATCAATGTTAATTTTACTGAAGTTGATAACTATACTGTGGATATGAAAGAGAATATACCTACTTAGGAAATACGTACTCAAGTATTTAAAAGTAAAAGGTCATGGAGCGCCTGGGTGGCGCAGTTAAACGTCCAACTTCGGCTCCGCTCATGATCTCAGGGTTTATGAGTGCAAGCCCCGCATCGGGGTGCTGACAGCTCAGAGCCTGAAGCCTGCTTCAAATTCTATGTCTCCCTCTCTCTCTGCCCCTTCCCTGCTCATACTCTGTCTCTCTCTCAAAAATAAACATTAAAAAAAATGTTTTTAAAGGTTGTGATACATGTAATTTAAGTTCAAATGATTCACATACACAAAAACATTTATCTGTATCTGTACATACAGAACGAGAGAGCTTGCAAATGACAAAGCAAATGAAATAATGTTAGGAGACAAATCTGGGCAAAGGGTATAAAGATAAAGTGTTCTCATACAAGTTTTATTTTTGCAATGTTTCAATAAGCTTGAAATTCTTTCTAAACAAAAAGTCTTTTTAAAAAGGAAAAGGAATACAAGTCCTAGCTAATGCAATAAAACAAGAAAAGGTATAAAAGAATACGGTTTGGGAAGGAAGAAATAAAACTGTTTTTGTCACAGATGAACATGACCGTCTATGTAGAAAACCTGAGAAAATGAACAAAAAAACTCCAGGAACTAATAAGCAATAATACCAAGGTTGCAGGATACGGGTTAACATGCAAAAGCCAATCTCCTCTATACCAGCAATGAACAACTGGAATTTTAACTTAAAAACACAATAACATTTTCATTAGTAGCCTCAAAAAATGAAATAGGAGGTATGAATCTAAGAAAATATGTACAAGATCTATATAAGGAAAACTACAAAACTCTGATAAAAAGATATCAAGGAAGAACTACAAAAGTGGAGAAACATTGTATATTCATGGATACGAAGACTCAATATTGTCAAGATGTCAATTCTTCCCAACTTGATCTATAGAGTCTATGCAATACCAATCAAAATCCCAGCAAGTAATTCTGTAGTTATTAACAAACCGATTCTAAAGTTTATATGGAGAGGGCCAAGGAGCCAGAATAGCAAACACGATATTGAAGGAGAACAAAGTTATGGGGCGCCTGGGTAGCTTGGTCGGTTAAGCACCTGACTCTTGATTTTGGCTCTGGTCATGATCTCACAGTTGTTGAGATTGAACCCTGGTCTGGCTCTGCACCGAACAGAGTCAGACCTACTTAAGAGTCTCTCTCTGCCCCTTCTCCACTGGCACACTCCCATGCACCTCTCTCTCCAAAAAAGAAAAAAAAAAAAAAAAGGATTTGAAGGAGAACAAATTTAGAGGACTGACACTATCTGAGACTTATTATAAAGCTACAGTAATCAAGACAGTGTAGTATTGGCAAGAGAATAAACAAAAAATCAATGGAACAGAAAAGAAAGCCCAGAAATAGACCCACATTAAGTATAGTCAACTGATCTTTAACAAAGGAGCAAAGGCAGTATAATCGGGCAAAGTCTTTTAAACAAATGGTGCTGAAACAACTGGACATTCACATGCAAACAAATGATTCTAGACACAAACCTTACATCCTTCACAAAAATTAATTCAGAATGAGATTATAGACCTAACTATAGGTCTATAAAACTCATAGAAAATAACACAGGAGAAACCTAGGTGATCTTGGGTACAACAATTACTTTTTAATTTTTTGTTTAATGTTTGTTTATTTTCGAGAGAGACAGCGCAAGCAGGCAGAGAGACAAGGAGACACAGAATCTGAAATAGGTTCCAGGCTCTGAGCTGTCAGCACAGAGCCTGATGTGGGGCTTGAAATCAAGACCAGCAGGATCATGGCCTGAGCCAAAGCCAGACGCTTAACCGACTGAGCCACCCAGGAGCCCTTTTAGGTATAACATCAAACACATTCTGTATGAAAAGAATAACTGACAAGCTGGACTTCATTAAAATTTAAAACTTCTGTTCTGCAAAAGGCAGTATTAAGAGAAAGAAGACAAGCCACGGACTAGGAAAAAATAATTGCAAAAGCCACATCTGACAAAGCACTGTTACCCAAAATATACAAAGAACTCTTCAAACTCAACAATAAGAAAACAAAACAACCCAACTGTAAATTGGACCAAAGACTTTGGCAGCTCACCATACAAGATACACAGATGGCAAATAAGCTCATGAAAAGATGCTTCACCATTTTTCATCAGGAAAATCCAAACTAAAACAAGATGCCACTACACACACCTAGTAGAATGGCCAAACTCCAGAACATTGATAGTACCAAATGCTGACAAGGATGTGTGGTAACAGGGACTCTGAATTCATTGTTAGTGGGAGGCAAAATGGTACAGCCACTTTGGATGTCAGTTTGGCAGGTTCTTAAAAAACTAAACATACTCTTCCCATACATTCCAGTAATCATGGTCCTCAGTATTTACTCAAAGGAGTTGTATGATTCCAACTATATGACATTCTGGAAAAGGCAAAACTATGGAGACAATAAAAAGATCAATGGTTGCCAGGGCTTAAGAGGGAGTGGGGGATGAACAGGTATAGCAAAGGAGATTTTACAGCACTGAAACTACTCTGTATGATAACTATATTGGTGAATACATGTCATTATATATTTGTCCCAAACCATAGAAGATATAACACAAGCCCTAATGTAAACTATGGGCTTTGGGTGACAATGATGTGTCAATGCAGGTTTGCCAACTGTGACTAACATACCATAGAGAAGGGGATATTGATAATGGGAAATACTATGCATGTGTGGGGTCAGGGGAATCTGGGAAATCTTTGTACATTCTGCTCAATTTCACTGTGAATCTAAAACTGCTCTAAAAAAAAATCAAGTCTTGGGGCACCTAGGTGGCTCAGTCGGTTAAGCGTCCAACTTTGGCTCAGGTCATGATCTCACGGTTCATGGCTGTGAGCCCCACATCAGGCTCTGTGCTGACAACTCAGAGCCTGGAGCCTGCTTTGGATTCTGTCTCCCTCTCTCTCTGCTCCTCCTTCGCTCATACTCTGTCTTTTTCTCTCTCTCTCTCTCTCTCAAAAATAAACACTAAAAATTTTTTTAAAAATTAAGTCTTTAAAAAGAAACCATCCTCCCCTCTACCTACAGGAGAGCCTGGCATATGTGACCCTTTATAATCTAATCCCAAACTATACCTCTCCAACACATTTGTTTCCACCATCCTCCTCTTAGCTACTTAAACTCCAGCTTCACTTAATTATCTGCCATTCCTTTTTATACTTTACCTTTTTATTCAAGTTGATCACTCTGCTAGAATACTTTTCCTCATCTTTCCCACTTCAGCTTTTGTTCATTCTATCTCTTACATTATGGTTTGTTGATATAGTTGCCTTAACCATTAGATTATGAGTCCCTCCATGGCAAGGACAATGCCTAACAAATAGCAATAGTAATAACAATAGAAGCCAACAACTAACATTTCTGGAGCACTCTGTACCAAGCACCTTTTTAAGCAAATTTATGACTCATTTAATCCTTTCAGCAACCCTACAAGATAGGTGCTATTATGCCCATTTGATTCGAGCCTTCCTGAGGCATAGAGAGATCAAGGAACTTCCAGACTGCTCAGCTAAGAAATGGAAGGACCAGGATTTGAACCCAAGCAGTCCGTCTGGCTCTAGAATCCATATTCTTCACCACTGTGGTATACATAGTAGAAACTCAAAAAAATAACTGCTGAACAAAGGTCAGCACAGAACAGAGTTGAACACGGTGTTTGCGGAATGAAAATTCCACAAAGGGACCAAAGTAAAGCAACTGGCAACTGAGAAAAAGGAGGCACAGAGGTTTAAAATGTTTAGAGATACAAATAATCTAATCTCTCTCCAATCTTCTCTTGTAAAAGTTAAGAACCGAAGACCAAAGTGCTTTTCCCAAAGTTACCTTAGTTACTCCCTGAGCCAGTTTTACAAGTCTTTCCACCACACCATATTAAAGGAATGATTATTTGTTCCTAAGAAATTGTAAAAATGGAGGTGGAGGAGGGGTGAACTGGGTGAAGGGGGTCAAAAGGTCAAAAAGTACAGATTTTCAGTTATAAAATAAATAAGTCACGGGAACGTAATGTGACTATAGTTAATAATACTGTATTGAATATTTGAAAGTTGCTATGAGAGTAAATCTTAAAAGTCCTCATCACAAGAATTTTTTTGTAACTATTATGGTGACTGGGGCGCCTGGCTGACTCAGTCAGTAGAGCATAAGACTCTTGATCTTGGGTTCATGCGTTCAAGCCCCACACTAGACATGGAGAGAAAAGAAAAGAGAGAAGGGAAGAGAAGAGAAGAGAAGAGAAGAGAAGAGAAGAGAAGAAAAAGAAAAGAGAAAGAGAGAAAGAAGGGAGGGAGGGAGAGAGGGAGGAAGAAAAGAAGGAGGACTACATATGGTGATAGATGTTAACTAGACTTACTGTGCTGGTCATTTCACAAATTATACAAATATCAAATCATTATGTTGTATACCTGAAACTAATGTTATATGCCAATTATACCTCACGTTAAAATAATAGTAATAATATCTAACAACAGGCATTGTGAAATCACAAAAGTGAAATGCACATTAAATGAAAAAAGGAAAATGATGTAAAATTACAATCAAATATATTCTGGTATTCCAACAATAAGAGAAGTTGAAGAAAGATGTACACCAGCCTAATGCAATATTTAGTACACAGCAGGAATTTAACATCAATTAAATTTTTTAATCTTAAGAGGTTTTATGTTTACTTCTAAGTATCCATTTAATTTTATATATATATATGTATATATACATATATATATATAACTTATCTAAAATACACTGCATATTTTGTTACCTCATTATAAAGAGGATATTGATAGGGGCGCCTGGGTGGCTCAGTGGGTTAAGCATCCGACTTTGGCTCAGGTCATGATCTCACAGTTTGTGAGTTTGAGCCCCATGCTGGGCTCTGTGCTGACAGCTCAGAGCCTGAAGCCTGCTTCAGATTCTATGTCTCCCTCTCTCCCTGCCCCTCCCCTGCTTGTGTTCTCTCTCTCTCTCAAAAATAAATAAATAAAACATTTTTTTTAAATTTTTGTTAATGTTTTTATTTATTTTTGAGACAGAGAGAGACAGAGCATGAGCAGGGAAGGGGCAGAGAGAGAGAGAGACACAGAATTGGAAGCAGGCTCCAGGCTCTGAGCTGTCAGCACAGAGCCTGACGCGGGGCTCAAACCCACAGACTGTGAAATCATGACCTGAGCCGAAGTCAGACACTCAACCGACTGGGCCACCCAGGTGCCCCAAACATTTTTTTTAAATAATAAAAAAATAAAGAGGATATTGATACATGTAACCTTTTCTTGAACATACAATATTCATGAGCAATAATTTTTAGTAATTTTCAGATAGTTTTAAAGCAGCCAAGTTAATATAATATCAAAAATGCAGCTAAGGTACAATTAAGAAACTCTGCAATTCTAGTGTCCCCATCTAATTATCAAACTGATGTCTTTGATAGAAATATATGGATATCAAAAGTAAACTAGTCACTCCAGAACACCTGGACAACTGTTGATATGAAATACCTATCAAGTAGAATAAATTCCATTAACTCAATTCACGAAAACAAGCCTGAAATACCTACTATCAATTAAATCTTTATACCTACTATAAAGTTGGGACCAACTCTCTCCTATAAAGAGTACAGTGCTATAAAATACATTGACCTGGAGGGGCGCCTGGGTGGCTCAGTCAGTTAAGCGTCCTACTCTTGATTGCAGCTCAGGTCATGACCACACTGTCAGTACAGAGACCGCTTGGAATCCTCTCTCTCTCCCTCTCTTTCTCTGCCTCTCTCTCTCTCACAATAAAAAAATAATAATAAAAATAAATAAATACAATAAAATGTCCTAGACCTGTAATGAGTACCATACCCACAGCCTACTTTCCTATCTTGCTTTGTGATCTATTTTCAAAATGAAAAATTAGAAAATCTTCATCTTGCTGCTTCCCGTATATAGCTGGATATTAACATTTTAGTGGATGAAAGCAGTACCAATTTAATGAGATTATTCTATTCATTAAGGTAGACAATCAAGGTTAAAAAAGTTTTTTTAGGGGCGCCTAGGTGGCTCAGTCGGTTAAGCATCTGACCTTGGCTCAGGTCATGATCTCACAGTTCATGAGTTTGAGCCCTGCATTGGGCTCTGTGCTGACAGCTCGGGGCCTGGAGCCTGCTTCGGATTCTGTGTCTCCCTCTCTCTCTGCCCCTCCCCCACTCGTGCTCTCTCTCAGTCTCTCAAAACTAAATAAACGTTAAAAAAAAAAAAGTGTTTTTATAAGGGCGCCTGGGTGGCTCAGTTAAGAGTCTGACTTTGGCTCAGATCATGATTTCATGGTTCATGAGTTTGAGCCCCACATTGGAGCTCTCAGCGCAGGGCCAATTCAGATCCTCTGTCTCCCTGTCTCTCTGCCCCTCCTCCATGCTCACTCTCTCTCTCTCTCTCTCTCTCTCTCTCTCTCTCTCTCTCTCTCACTCTCGCTCTCTCAGAAATTTTTAAAAAAAAAGTTTTTCATGATTCTAAATAAAGTTACTTTCATGTTGCTTTTTTTTTAAACGTTTAGTTTTCCTGTATTCTGATCAAAAAGCGACTGGAATTGTGACAGGAAAAATTCACATCCTCTGAAAGACATAAGCACGTTGGAGGACACAAGACCTACAGTTTCTAATCACATGCCTAACATAATTCAAAGAGGATACTTTATAAATATCTGTTGAATAAATGGCTGACGCAGTTAAGTTTTCCTCTTTTAATAGAGGCTAACATAACATATGAATTACTTATAGTTCAGAGTAAAACCCCTAGTAAGAAAAAGTATAATCATGGTAAAGAACACCAAGTTTTTCCTGAAAAAAAAAATCATAAAAGTCTGATTGCCACTTTTACTTATTTGTATCTTCCCTTTTTTCTTACCCTGGAGTCTACTGACGAAAGCCAAAGGTAACTGCCAATTTCCACTTCCTGATTTTCCCTACTGTTCTCAAAAAAATCAGACTGTTTCTTTCAGGATATTCTAAAAACCATGGTGGGGGGGGGGAAATGCCAGATATTTCAATGGACCAACAAACAAACTGAGCCGCTTAAGTGCTAGGCTCTAATGCTCAGCTTTAACAGTATCTGGCTTAGCCTTTAACCAACAAACGCACTTGACTAGAGTTTTCAATGCCTCATAACATTTCTAGCAAATGAGGTCTGTGGCAATCAGCGTCAAATATTACAGAGAATGAAATTCCTGACATCAAAGAACCCACAATCACCAGATGTTGCTGTTTCAGAAATTTAAAGAGGTACAGAATCAGGAATTCTTAAGTGGACTACTCAAAAAAGGACAGGCATTTTAAAAAAAAAGGATAGGCATGGTAAGTACCCAAAGACAAAACAGGAAGACTGATCACTTAAAATACAGAGGGATCTTCCAAAGTTTCATTCTAATTCACACCATAAAAGGGGTGTGGGGGTGGAGCCTGAGTATTCTGCCTGTAAAAAGAAGTTTAAAATACAGCCTTTCTTCCACTTCTGTCCTAGCCTAAAATCCCCAGAGATGTGGAGATGATGTGACAAAGCACAGAGATAAGTTTAAGAAACAAGTTTTCAAACACCCAGCCAAACACAGTAGAACTACTCCCAACACCCAGGTTCTAGTCAGGTATCTGTCACTAAAAGAACAACAGGGCACTCAATTCACATCTGTTAAACTAATCATCTTTACTGACTCCTTCAGGAAGAGAATAAACAGATGACCAAGTGTATGGCCAGGGGAATAGTTTCACCTCTGAGAGCTTCAGATTTTGCATTTGTAAACTTCTATGATTCAAATTCAAGATTCCATCTCAAAGTAAGATGGAAAACAAGATTGTATAATACTAAACCAAGAAGGTATACTATGAATTATGTTTTCTAAAAATTCCAATGTCAAGTTTTCTGTGCTGCACGCACTCTTCTACCTATATAGTCTAACTGCTAACTGATGCAAGGAATTAGAAACATTTAACTCTGCCTGAGACACTACGGTGTCATTAGACCTATAACAAAGTATAAAACCTACAATGTTTCAACTCCTCTCTTAACATAGACCTGTCTTTAATTTTTCTAAAATACCCATGGTTTGTTACTGCATTCATTCAAGTGCTTTAAAAATGACAAATAGGGGCGCCTGGGTGGCTCAATGGGTTGAGCGCCCAACTCTTGATTTCAGCTCAGATCATGGTCTCGCTGTTTGTCAGTTTGAGCCTCACGTGGGGATCTGTGCTAACAGCTCAGAGCCTGGAGCCTGCTTAGGATTCTGTCTCCCTCTCTCTCTGGCCCTTCCCCACTTACCACTCTCTCGCGCACGCTCTCAAAAATAAATAATTTTTGAAAATGACAAATTTTCTTTTTCCCCCACAGTAGTAATAAGGCTGATGGGTAAAAATACACAGATATCAAAAGCACACATTTTAAAACTACGAAAACCTAATTTGTTTTTTCATTTCACTACACACTTCAGGCCCAACTTATAAGTTTCAGTTCTGCTCTTGCTCTATTTCTAGTCAGTTTCACTTCAAAAATTTTCTGCCACAAAGTTAAGAATTGTGATCCTGTGGAGAAATTTTAAAGTAAACACTAAATAAGAACATAGCTTTTCCTTTCAAAGGAGAACTAAACATTTGCACAAGAAAAACAAAGAAACAAACAAATAAAAAAAATCTTAATTAAATGTATTTTGTCATATAAAAATGATTTTTAGACTGCTGATTTTTTTCCAGTTTCTGAACCTTCCTCATATAGTTTTGTTTACAAGAGCCAAAGCAGTTCAAAAATTGTTATCATTCTATTTTATATACATGTTTTAAATCTGAGTCACAAGTAAGGGGCTCAGTAAATATTTGTGGAAGGAACGAACATACATAGCACAGTACTGTGCTGCAGGAGGCATATGTTCCTAATAAGATACAACTTTCTCTCTGCCTTTAGTGGCCTTACCAACAAAACAGATTTCTTTGAAAGTACATGAAAAAAAAAATCAAATTAGATTAGCAACAGTAAGATATCTAATAAACACATAAGAGGGAACTATATATCATATATAGCTAAATTAAGCTTTATAAAGCTTTTTGATGCTTCTGCCATTTTTTTCTTGTATGTGCTTCAATCCCATTTCCTTCTTCTCTTTAGGCTGTAAAGGTCTTCAAAGGAAAGATTCATATAAAAATAAAAATTAAAAATAAAAATATACAGACAGCTCCTACTATGTAATCAGTAGTGTTCGGTAGAGGTGCTGTGGGAAATAAACTACAAAGCATCATGGTCCTGAACCTTCAGGTAACTTAAAACGTCTGTGTTTAGCCAACGCTCTGCAAAGAGTAGGTGTCTATGGCAACTGGTAATCAAAGACCTTAACTGCCCCTGTGTTAACACTGTGTAACTTTGAAAAAGTTACCCAGACCTTAGATTCCTCATCTGTGAAAGAAGTCGTTACTGATACAAATCCCCCATGCAGCAGAATTCCAAATGATGTATGCAGATATTCTGCCCTTCAGGAGAGGGAACAAGGAATCCCCACTCCTCAACTATGGGCTGTGCATAGTGACTTTCTTCCAAAAAGGACAGTATGGAGAGTGAGCGGGAAAGAGTAACCTTATAGCAGTGTTTGTAAACCAGACAAACACTACCTCAGCTGGTGATGATGAAGGTTAACCCCAATAGTGATAAGTCATGTTAACAGTATGTACACCTGATAAGACCAGATAAAAATGGCACTTTACCTCCTTGGCCTTCCTCCCAAAACCCATAACCCCAGTCTAATCATGGGGGGGGGGGGGGGGGGGGGGGGGACCAACATGAGACTCATTTCAATACAAGGGCATCCTACAAAATACCTTATCAGTACTCAAAACTGTCTCAGCCATCAAAAAGAAGGAAAATCTGAGGAACTGTCACAGCCAAGAGAGTAAGGAGACAGAACTAAATATAATGTGGTATTCAGGATGATATCCTGGCACAGAAAAAGGTCATTAGGTAAATAGTAAAGATCCATTAACAGATGAATAGATAAACAAAATGCACAGGCTTCCTGCTGACTCAGTAGGTTGTAAGTTCAAGCCCCAAGTTGGATGTACAATTTACTTAAAAAATAAAAAAAAAATCCAGTATATACATATAATGGAGTATTACTTAGACTTATAAAGGAATGAAATTCTGATACATGCTACAACATGGATGAACACTGAAAACATTACGCTGAAAATAAGTCATATGCAAAAGAGCAAATACTGTATTATTCACTTACATGAAGTACCTAGAATGAGCAAATTCATAGAAACAGAGCACAACAAAGTTCACCAGGGGCTGGAAGAAGGGGGAAATGGGGAATTATTGTTTAATGGGTACAGTATCTGTTTGGGATGATGAAAATTTCTGGAAATAGATAGTGGTGATGACTGCACAGTCATAACTGCCTTTGAGATACACACTTAAAAATTATTAAAATGGCAAATTTTATGTAATGTATATTTTACCCCAATTTTTTAAACTAAGGAATACTGAATAAACTGGGGACTTTCATTAGTAATAACACATCAATATTGGTTCATTAATTGTAACAAATGTATCATACAATTGGAGGACATCAAGAATAGGGGAAAATGGGTGTAGAGTATATAGTTTCTGCACTATCTTTTCACCTCAAGTTTTCTGTAAATCTAAAACTGTTCTGAAAAATAATGTCTACATAAAAAAATTCAGGGGATATAAATGTTAATAGAGCTAATATAGTCCACCTCTTCCAAACACAGGAGAAGAAAAATAAATGCTCTTCAAATCAGCGAAAAACATTGAGCGATCAGAAAAATTAATGCCAAGGACAAAAATAAACCTGCAATTCACGAAAGAAATTACAATGTTACATAAACCTATGCAAAGATGAAATCCATAGGGTTGTTTAAGGATAAACGAGATCATGTACTTAGCACAGTGTTTTGTATACATTAAATGAAGCTATTAAAATATAATAATTAAAGAAATACAAATTTAAATAGCAAAAATATATACATATGTGTATACAGATGCAGGTTATACACATTCATATATGTATAAGTTATATGATTATATTCTACAAATATTATACATACATATAAAATCATATTGGAAAACACTGAGAAAACTTCCGATGCCCAAAGCTGACAAAATATGATGGGTAAACAAACCCTGTCATAATCTAGTGGTAGTACTGTGGTGGACATGTCCTTTCAGGGAAACACTTTGCTAATATCTTCTAAAGTTAACAAAAATGAAAACATAAAAATAAAAAATAAAGTTAACAAAAACGTACATAATAATAAAAGTATTCATGTACATATTTTATATGAAGTATAATTCTATGTATTTATACCAATTTAAATATATACATATATCCTTTGAGTGATTTCACTGCTCAAAATTCATCCTAAAGAAATATTAGCACAAGTGTACAAAGATACTTATACGTGTATAGTCCCTGCAACAATGTAACAGATAAAACTGGAAACTGTACAAAGGGCTACCAACAAGGAGTTAAACAAAGCTAAGTGAACATTATTATGCAAAATATGGTAGATGTATATACACTGACATGGATGATTGTCTAAAATAATAAATAGCAAATTTTTTCTTAATTTTTAAAGGAAAGGAATAAACCAGTTCAGGGCTGTTGAAACTGGGGTTTCCATGTACATACGTTTCAAGAAAACCAAAACCGCATGCAAAACTGCGTTTACGTATGTAAGTGCATTTTCTAAGGAAGGTGTCTATAGCTTTTACCAAATTCTTAAAGGAATATGTGGCCCCCTGGAAGGGTCACTGAACAATCACTAAAAAACCACCCATTTCTGAGTATCTACAGAAATGTAGTTTAGGTTAGACTCAAGTGAGGAAGACTCTGGGGAGGAAAGAAGTGCTCTCAATTAAACTTTTAGGACGTCTTAAATGCCTCTACCACAAAACACAAAATTTTATTTCAAAACTCTAAATTTAAGGGTGTGAAGGAAGTTATTCTTCAGATGAGCTTATATTCACTAATTACAAACCTCAACCAAAAATTAAAGATCAAAAACAGTCTTCAAAATGTGTGACTAGTTCATGCTTAAATTACAATTAAAGTAAGATCATACAGAAGCAAAAGGAGGCAAAGATTAAGTAGTAAGTAGTCCCATTTGACACAGACAGGTTGACAATTATGGACTAGTTACTCACATAGACAAAGATTCAGGAGTTATGCAGCCTTAACTAAACTTTTTTTTTTTAACGACAAGTGGATTAAAATAAGACAAAAATAAGTTGGGTCTTATACATAGTTTTGTGGGCTTCCTTTGAGCAAAACAGATAAGTCTTTTCCTGGAGGCAGATTAAGGTGATTCCAACACCTTTAAAACTAATACAGTAAATTAACATTTTAAACATCACAGCCATGAGAATCAATGGGACAAATGAAAACTGAAATAAATGAGTACAAAATAGCAGGGATACTGTCTACCCTAAGATGGAAATATACTTAGAACAGTGGTTGTCAATCAGGAGTAATTTTGTCCCTCTAAGAGGGGACAAATGTACCCTGAATGTACATATTTTGTACATGTATGGTACATGTATGGCAGCCCCTGAAGACATTCTTGACTGTCAGGACTGGACAGGTGCTCCTAGTACCTTGTGGGTACAAGCTATGGATGTGGCTCCACATCTCACAGACTGACCTAACCACTCAAAATTGTCAACAATGCCAAGACGCAGCCTGGGGGAACCACTGAATCTATGCTTTGAGACAATCAGCTTTACAACAGAAATCCTAAAACAGTGTTTACTTATTTGTTTCAAAAGACTGACATCTTATCAAATACCATGGGATCCAGTAAAACGACACAATTTTCAAAGTGTCATTTAAAAGAAAGTTATCAACTGATTTTCCAATTTATCTAAACTTTTTAAATTTTGCAAAAGCTACATGGAACAACAACAACAAAAGACAATGAATTCATGCTAAATACACACACATCCTATGATGCTCACAGACCATACTGAGCAAAAGAAATCAGACAAACAAGACCACAAAAAAATGTGGTCTTTGCTTGATACACCGTTTGCGTTTATACACCGTTCAAGAGCAGGCAAAAACCTATCTCTTGTTAGAAATCAGACTAGTAGTTCCTTTGGAGAGAAAGAAAAGGTAGAGATGGGAGAGAACATAAAGAGGACTTCTGGAATGCTAATAATTTTGTATTTCTTAATTTGGGTGATGGTTATATAACTGTGTTCACTTTGCAACAATTCATCAAGCTGTGTGCTAAGTAATCAGTGCAGTTTATACAGATAACACTTTTACAAAAATGTTTATTTTTTAAATGTTACTCACACCCTAAAAACCTGAACACTTTGACCCACAAAGCTAAATGAACGTCAGTTGCAAAAGTAAAAGTATTTTCATTATATAGGCACTTTGACCCACAAAACTAAAAAAAACGTCAACTGCAAGAGTATTTTTGTTATATAGGCTACCTTCCAAGAATTCAAGAAGGATGACACCCCCAGAAAGCTGTAAATACCATACTCAGAGCTCATATGGCATTCAGCTAAACACTTAAGCCACTATGTATCCCTCGGCACAAATCCAAAAATTTGACAAAGGCTTACAAATGCAGTTAAATTTATTCCACGGACAGTTTAGCTATTTCCCCCATTTTAAACTGTGAACTGTTATCAGAGAACATGCTCTATGCAACAAATGATGCTTCCTCTTTTCTAATCCCACATTTTCCCAAAGCTCCCCCAAGCTAAATCCCTCTTGGCCCTCAATACTTAGGATTTCTCCAGGCTGCTCCCAACAGTGCCCACCATCGCCTCTCTCAGTATCCATCCTCACAATCCACCTCCCCACACACATGAAAATTCACATTTAATGCTCATTCCTAAGGCTAGTCTTCCCCCTGCCAGACGTCTAATCTTTCCCAGGACCTCATAAATACAATCCAAACCTCACTACCCTCAAACTCCTAATATTCTCCACCAACTCGCTTCCCAACAGCACCACAAAACTAGGGCACATGCTAACCCCAGCTTTTAAATGCTCTTCTCCCACATAAAAAGTCCTGCCTCTGCACACAATTCAGCTCAGTGGCCAGTGCAGCTAAGACCTCCAGTGCAGCTCTCCGCTTTAGCACCCCCTCTACTTTTCCTGCTTTCAAACCCATCTCATTTCCCCTCCACCCCCTGCCCCAAACTCTGCTTTCTTCTTTAAGAATCTTTCCTAAGTACTAGGGCAGGGGTAGTTGAATGCAGGGTGAAGGACCGTGCTCCATCCTGTGCGAAGGTTCTCAAGTCTCAAGCACACAGCCATGTGCCCGGGCTACAGGGTCCCAACGCTGGACTGTGAAACCCAGCCTCAGCACTTCCTGACTTCAAGGCCTTGGACGTGGGATTTTCCATCTTTGAGACTCAGTTTGCTGAACTACAAAACGGGAAATCATAAAAAATAGCTATCTCATAGAACTGTCAGGATGAAATGAATTACTGGCCATTGAGCCCTTGGCACAAATCCTACGTGGTTAAGTCTCAGGAACTGACAGTTTTTCCTTGGGTCCTCTTCAAGGAAACAGGGATACGAGAGAGGGTGAAAGGTCCTTTCCTGGCAAGGGAGAGGTGGAGGGAAGAAGTACCATACAGACATACGGCTGACACCGAGAATTGTGTTAGATCCCCCAAGCTCAGTGCTCTCTCTTCATTATCCGCTTACAATGTGGACCCGAGAAGCCCCCAAAGCCCCCGCTAAAGGATGGGGTAAGACACAAACACATACATCAGATCCTCCTTCCACGGGGAGTCCTTTGAGGAAATGAAGGAGGAAGGTGCCCCTAAATTGCTAAAACGCGATCCTTGGGGGTCTGAGAATCAGGAAGGAAACCCCAAAGCCCCAAAGGATTTCTCTTGGGAAGCCGAGGGGAGTACTTCATAACAAGGAGATGAAAAGTAAACGGTAGAAACCATAAAGATTCCTCAACTTCTCCCGTAGGAAAGAGTACCAACTGGTTTCTCCGCAAGTGGGTAGAGAAAGGAAAAGCGCTTTCCCCATCTCTCAGGTGACTCCCGGGCTTCCCCGGGTCCCTTCCCAGGAGGAATGAGGAGGAGGGTCCGCGCAAGGGAATCCCCAGCACCCCAGCTGGGGAGAGGCGGGCTCAGGCCGGGGCCCCCAGGGAGTTCCACTGGGTCTCTTCCCGTCTCTTTGCAGCCGGTCTCCAGTAACGGGATCCCTCCGGGGGACTCGGGGATCTCCCAGAGCATCGGACGTCGCTGGCTCCCTCGCCTCACAATCCTGAAGTCCTCGGTCCCCCGAGTTCTCCCCGGCACTCGCCCGGGTCTCCCGGCTGGCACAGGGTCCGCCCGCCGCCCACGGGCTCTCCTCCCCGGCCTCCTGCCACCCCACCCCCTACCGAGCACCGCGAGCCCGCGGGCTTACCTGCTGAGAGGGCAGCTCCACATGCAGGGCCCGCGCGGCAGAACCGGGTGGCAACGCGGCGGCCGGGCCCGGGGGCGGCGGGGGGACCGGGCCCCCGACCGACGCGGAGGCGCTCATCTTGACCCAGGGGCCGCCGAGCGGCGGGGCCCGCGCTCCTCCGGCATCCGCCACCACAGCGTAGCCACGACCCGCCGAGCCCCTGCAGCCCCGAAACCCGCCACCCGAGAGGCAGGACGGCTCTACCCCACCTCCGGCCGCCGCGGCCGCGGGCTAAGGAAGAGCCATGTTACCGCAGTGCAACCCCCACCACCCCGCCGAGACCTGGCTTGCTCATTGGTTGTGCTGCCACGGGGGCGGGACCCAACGACGGCCAAGGGATGTGCTATTGGGTAGAAGGGCTGTCCATCGACGGCCGGAATGGGCTCGGGGCGGAGGGACCCGGGGATGGCCTAAATTGCGTCTGTCAAGCTGGGGTGAAACCCGGGGCGTTGCTTCTTTTTTCCCCAGTCTAATTGGTTCTTTCACTACCGTGGGGCGGGGTCTCCTGGTAGATCCGCAAGGGCCATTGCTCTAGGCTGGTGTCAGTTGTCAGTACAGGGAAAGAGGGGCGGGGTCTGATTAGGTAGAGCGAGCGCCTGGGCTCTGTTGTCACGTGCAGGAGGCAGGAGAGTCACCTGATAAGTGAGAGTCAGTCCTCGGAGCCACTTCCGCCCGAACCTAGTTGCCCTGGTAACCGGCCTCCCCTTGGACGGCGGGGACCCGTTTGGCGCCAGCTGGGTCGCGAAGGCTGGGCTACTGTTGCAAGTTCTCTGAGCAGCCTTTTTTCCTGAGGGGTTCGCAGGACCGTGCGAGCATTGAGAAAGAATATTTTATCGTTCGACAAGTCACCACGCAGGATGCGCTGAGACCAGAAACCTGTCGGGCAGTCCCTGCTCCTCCGTGAGCAACTCCAACCCACAAGTCCACTCCCCTCTTCGCACTCCACTAACTAGTACGCTGAGCTGCACAGTGTGTGCCAGGCACCCAGAAAACGCTGTTTCACCTCTACCAGTGTGTTGCTTATGCTATCCCTAGAAAGCCTGTGCCACTTTTCACCTTCTAGAGCCTACTTGCCCATCAAATCTCATCCGCTGGTGGAGTCCCTTCTTCCAAAAGGCTTCCCTTATCTACTCTGGGACCCTGAGTTAGGAATCTTGCCTCTACCATATTTCTTATTATTCTACTGCATTGTCTTCTAATAAGTGCGTAACACACACTCACACACACATTGAATTCCTCGAGCCAAAGGACCTTGTCATTCATCTCTGGATTTCCGGTGCCTGATGGATAATCAGTGTATGTTTGTTTTCATTTTTTTTATGTGTATTTATTTTTGAGAGAGAGAGAGAGAGAGAGAGAGAGAGATAGCATGAGCAAGGGAGGGGCAGAGAGTGAGGGAGACACACAATCGGAAGCAGTCTCCGCCCTGTCAGCCCAGAGCCTAGGGAGCTTGAACTCGCCAACGGTGAGATAGTGACCTGAGCCAAAGTCAGACCCTTAATGGACTGAGCCACCCAGGTGCCCTGGTATATGTTTGTTTTTTAGTGAGAAACCAGTTCAAATGCAGCCTCTTCCATGAAGACTTCCTTGAGCATAATGATAGCATCTATAGCGATTGCTTTTATAATAAATAGCATTGAGTCATTCTGCAGGCTATCAATCTGCCTCCCCCCCCCCCAAGACTATGAATTTCTCCACCACCTGGACTGACATAGCTGAAAGAACACAGTGTTTTAGAATCAGACACAACAGGAATCAGGCACTTTTGCGATCTTGGCTCTGCCACTCTCTAGCTATGTGTTCCTGGGCAAGCCAGTTCCTCACTCTCAGCTTTAGTTTTCCCATCTGTAAAATAATAAGATTGCTGTAGAGATTAAGTAAATCAACATACGCAAAATGCCAGAGAAGCGCTCACATACAATAATTGCACTAAAACTAATTTAAATAAAAGGGAAGCATGCTATCTTTTCTGGGTGTTCAGAAGCCTGAACACTCTTTGGTTCTGACCCCAGAGCTGGCTAACATGGATGTTGCACTGTCTCCTATTCTGAAGCATCGAGTGGTTTCTCATGGGTGGTGTGGTCAGGTGTTTGTGGAGAAGGGATTAGTTAGGAAATCCCAAATCTCATCTGGTTCAACTCCTGGCGTGCCAAGATCTGTTGGAATTTCACAAGCTGTTTCCAAGCTGTGTTAGTTTCCTTAGGCTTCTGTATCAAATTACCACAAACTCAACAATAGCAACAGAAATGTATTCTTTCACAGTTCTAGAGACCAGTAGCCCAAAATGAAGGTGTCAGCTGGGCCTCTCTTAGAAGGCTCTAAGGGAGAATCTTTTCTTGACCCTTTCATCTTCGGGTGGCTCCAGATACTCCTTGGCTCGGGGCTGCATAATTCCAACCTCTGCCTCCATCTTCTCATGGTCTTTTCTTCTTCCTGCATATTCTTTTCTCTTTCTTATAAGGACACTTGTCTTAGGATTTAGGGCCCGCGCAGATAATCCGGGTCTCGTTTTGAGATCCTTAATTACAGAGACCTTTTTTCCAAGTAAGATGACATTCACAGGTTCCAGCTTTAGAGAATGGACTCATTTTCGGGGGAGAGAGAGGGAGCATCATCCAACCCACTACACAAGTTAAGAAAACGGGCCAATAAGGGGCCCCGGGGTGGCTCGGTCGGTTAAGTGTCTGACTTTCAGCTCAGGTCATGATCTTGTGGTTCATGAGTTCAAGCCCCATGTCAGGCTCTGTACTGACAGCTCAGAGCCTGGAGCCTGCTTCTGCCTCTATGTCTCCCTCTCTCCCTCTGCCCCTCCCCCACTCACTCTGTCTCTCTCTATCTCTCAAGAAAAAAAATGGGCCTATAGAGACAGAACACAGAATCACTTCTTTCTCCTTTGAAGGTCAGCTCTGAATATTAGCTAACTTTATTACTTGATTCATTCAACAAATGTTCATTGAGTGCTTCTCTGTGGCAAACCCTTTGCTTGGTGCTGGGAAATCAGACTCAGACTCATCCCCAGGGAAGCTGCCCTATTTACAGGGAAGTCCAATAAGTAAAAAAAAAAATAAAAAGGAGTGATAAACCAGTTTTTCAGTCCTCAGGAAGTTCAGGAGCTGTGGAAGCCAGAGAAGAGAGTCGGATTTCAGGCACAGTAGAGGTGACATTTAAACTGGGTATTGAAGGGAGCACCTGGGTAGCTCAGTCAGTTAAGCGTCCGACTCTTGATTTCAGCTTGGGTCATGATCTCGAGGTTCATGGGATCAAGCCCCGCATCAGGCTCTGTGCTGACAGCGTGGAGCCTGCTCGGGAATCTCTCTCCCTCTCTCTGCCCCTACCCCGCTTGTGCGTGCTCGCTCTCAAAAATAAATATATAAACATTTTAAAAAATTGTTTAAAAAATAATAAAATAAACTGGGTACTGAAGAACCAATAGGAGTTTGCCAGGCAGAAAGGGAGAAAAGGATATTCCAGCAGAGAGAGCAGGATCCAATCTTTCCACAAGCTTTTTTAAAATTTTTTTTTAATATTTATTTATTTTTGAGAGAGAGAGAGAGAGACCACGACTGGGGGAGAGGCAGAAAGAGAGAGGGAGACACAGAATCCAAAACAGTCTCCAGGCTCTGAGCTGTCAGCACAGAGCCCAACGTGGGGCTCGAACTCTGAATGAGCCAAAGTCAGACACCCAACCAACTGAGCCACCCAGGCACTCCGTTTCCACAAGCTTTTAATGAGATTCAAGTCTGTACCAGGCCGAACACTGGGCACTGGAAATACATACCTCAAGTAAACAACCCTTCTCAGACTTTTCCACTTACACCAAGAGAGCTGGAATGCTCACCCCAGGGACAGGACAAATACCTAAAATACTTGCATAATGTTCAAGGTAATGAGTGTAAAATGTTTTCCCACAGTGCCTTGGGTGTAGTAAGTGTTCAATAAATGCTATCATTTTTCTATGTCCTATTTCATTCTAAAAATTCTTGTATTATCTTAGATACTTTTCCATAATATGACTATATTTGTTTAAACATAAAAATATTTCTAGGGCACCTGGGTGGCTCATTGGTTAAGTGTTCAACTCTTGATCTCAGCTTGGGTCATGATCTCACTGTTCTGAGTTTGAACCCTGCATCGGGCTCTATCCTGATAGCACGGAGCCTTCTTGGGATTCTCTCTCTCCCTCTCTCTCTCTCTCTCTGCCCATCCACTGCTGGCTTTTTCAAAACAAATAAATAAAAATATATATGTTTCTAATCACTTAGAATTAAATTACTATAATATTTCTACAGTGCTATATGTCCCCTAGAGAAACATGTATCCAAGTTTAAGGAACATGGATTCTCAGGTAGCCAAATACAACATCCATGCAGTGATAGAAGAAAGATCAAGGTCGAGTGGTAATGAAATGACTGACTCTACAAGAGCTGGTGGGCAAAGTCAAATGCAGGCTTCACAAAAGTCTTAAAAAATGATTGGGAGTTTGATAGATGAACAACAGGGGGTTAGCTCTGTTTGGTTCAGGGATGACTAGTGTTTTAACAGCTAACTAGTACCATGTTGGATATCGAAACCAAACATTGTTGGCAGGACCAAAAACTGAAACACCCCAAACCATTTTACCTCTTCTTCTTCCTCTTTCCGTAGTCTCTATATCTCATGGGCATGATGCATTGGGTAAATAAGAGGAAGACAGGCCAGGTTGGTTTTTTGATGTCTCAAATTTAATTAAATTAAACCTATCCCCTTCCTTTCAAGTCCTCTTTCTCCCATTTACTTACTCACTTAGCCAAACATCATTCAGACCCGTACCAGGTGCCTGGCCAGGCCACTATATTTATAGAAATAATTCAAATTAGAATCCCTGACTGCAAGGAGGTCATAGGTAATTTCAATACAAAGTGGTAGATGCAGTCATTGAGATGATGTATAAAGTATCATGGAAGTACAAAAGAAGTTGCTAACTACTGTGTGTTGTGCCAGAAGGCTTTCTAAATAAAGTCTTCTGGGCAGAAGCATGAGCTTTGCCTGAGCAAAGGCACTGAGGCCGAGGACTTGACACTGGCCTACTTTAAGGGGCCCGAAACAAAGGCTGCCTGGGGGCAACAGGCAAAGAGGCCGGAAAAGGAAGATGGGGCCACACAAGAAGAACCTGACTGCTGGGCTGAAGAACTTGGCCTCAACCTTAGGCAACGGGAAGTCATTTGGAAAGATCCTCAGGCAGCCCTGAAGATGCAGCCTTCAAGGAGTTGGGTTTGAAGATCAAGACTCTTGCAAAAGGCCAGGTGAGAATTGTAAAGCGAAGAGACCATTCCCCCAAAGAGCCTGTACCCAACAAAGGCGGGTGCCTGGGCAGCATTTCTCCTTCTCCTTTCTAAACTCTTCAAGGTTACTTTTTTGAAAAAGGCTTCATAGATGTGACCTAATGGCTACCATCTCTGGGCCCCCACTACGACCCCTGACCTCTCTTTAGTACCTATGCCCATGTGCCTAGTCTTATGGTTTGTGTTTGTCTCAACTGCTGTACTATGAACTCTTCCTTTTGATATCCTTCTGAACTCCCCAAGCTTCATGAACTCCATGAGCTTCAATGTGCAAATGACTGAATGGATGAATAAAATCCATGAGTGAGTTGATGAAGTCCCAGGTAAGTGAATGGTTGTTAGATGACATAGAACCTTCACGCCTCTCCCATTGGACACAACCCCAGAGGGAGGAAATGAGCTTGGCCAGGCTCACCCAAAGTTTGTAGCAAACCTGAGACAAAGACTTGGGCTTCTTGCCCCCAAGGACCAGTGCTCCTTCCTCAATCCCAGTGGCTTTCACACTGTCATGGAGGTTAAATGTGCCAATGTGGGAACATGAGTTTGGGAATTCACACACCGGCCAAGAGGACACACATTAGATTGAAGCGCGTCTAACCCACGGGGCTGAGTTAGTCGGAGCTCCCAGAGAAAGCTTTCCTTAGGAACTGTCTTTTATAGTGAGGTCTGAAGGGTGAGTAGGAGGTTAACTGGACAAAAGGGGCTAGGGAGAGCAAGAGGAACAGTCTGAAGAAGGCACAGGGAGCATTGAAGGAACTGTAAGAAGGCCAGGCAGGCGTAGGCGGGAGAGGCAGCCGGCATGGAGGAGGAAGAGGGGGAGGAGAACAGTTTTTGGAAGAAACTGATATTTCAAAAATAAAATCAAAGACCTCCTTCAATGTCATTTACAGTTTAGTGTTGCTTTTATTTGTAATTTCATACGGCAGCAGCCGCATCGTCTTTCAGTGCTTAGAGCTTCTGAAGTTTTCGTCCAGCCGTGATGGCACAGAATGAAGTTGGAGATCTGGGCAGGGTCCAGATCCTGCCAGCTGTGGTAGCCCCAGGGGAGTCTGACCTTGAGGTGTGTGGACAACTACGGGAGGGTTTATGTAAGCAGGGGATGGGGGGGGGGTGTTACATGATCTAATTTATGTTTTAAAAATGTCACTCTGGGGGCATCTGGCTGGCTCAGTCTGTATAGCATGCGACTCTTGATCTCAGGGGTGTGAGTTCTACTCGCATGTTGGGTATAGGTTTACTTAAAACAAAAAACAAAAAAAGAAAATAAAACAGAAGAAAAAATAAGTCATTCTGGCAGTTGTGTCCAGAACAGATGCAAGGGTGGGGGAGTGGTGAATTTAGTAACAGTAAATTGTGACATTCCTTTGTTGAGTTAGAGGACAATTAGAATACAGGAATATGGCTAAGTTCCTGGGGACAGAAGAGCTCAAAGGATGCCCGATTGCCCTCGTTCCCTGCCAAAGACAGGCATGGTCTCACAGGGTTCCTGAGAATGAGCATTCTGGCTGCAAAGTGGGGTGTCTGAGAGCTCCAAGCCTAGGGTCAAAAAAAAATGTGATCATAGGGGTGCCTGGGTGGCTCAGTCAGTTAAGCATCCGACTCTTGGTTTCAGCTCAGGTCATGATCTCACGGTTCCTGAATTCGAGCCCTGCATCAGGCTCTGCGCTGACATAGGGCTCTTCACTGATGGCTCAGAGCCTGCCTGAGATCCTCTCTCTCCCTCTCTCTCTGCCCCTCCTCTGCTCTGTCTCTCAAAATCAATAAACTTAAAACAAATTTTTTTTAAATGTGACCTGAGCCTGCAGCTAATTGGCTGCAGGATTTTAAGTAAATTCATTTCCCTCCCTAACAGGTTCCCTGGGGGCTAGAGAAAACTAAGGTTTTCCTAGTACTTTACATACATTACCATGGACCATCCCCACAGGACCCTGTGAAGTAGGTATTATTGTCCCAGTTTTACAGAAGCCTAAAAAGCAGCTCTGGAAATGAGTGCCCAGATTCACATGGTTCTTCATGGCAGATTGGCTTGTGAACCCAGGTCTCTTGCTTCCCGAGCTAGAGCTCTGTCCCCCGTGCCACACCACCTGCATTAATTAGAATACACTATTTAGGACTGAATTTTCCCAGAAGAACGAGAATCTTACTCCCATCAACAGCAAAGTGAAGGCAGGGCGCCTGGGTGGCTCAGTCAGTTAAGTGTCCAACTTCAGCTCAGGTTATGATCTCACAGCTCATGAGTTAGAGCCCCCCGCATGGGCTCTCTGCTATCAGTGCAGAGCCCCCTCAGGATCCTCTGTCTCTCTGCCCCTCCCCCACTTGCATGCGGGCTCTGTCAAAAATAAACATTAAAAAAAAAAAAAAGAATTCCAAGAATTCATCAAGCATGGAGGCCTTCAAAGCACCAACTGCATAGGTCACATCTGGTGAAGCTGGCCTTGATGAGAGTGTCAGTATTGGGTTCAGGGGTGGAGGACAGAATGGTAGCAATGGAAGATTGGTTACATACAGAAGGATTGATCAAAATAAATAGATATATTAAGGATAATGGGAGCCAGTTTTCTATCAGAAAAAGGAGTTACAAATATAGGAAGAGAAGGAGCTTGGATGAACCCTGTGGTGATAGACCATAATTGTTCAGATCTTGGTTTCTTTCTTTCTTTTTTTTTTTAAGTTTATTTGCTTATTTTGAGAGAGAGAAAGCTTACTTGGGGGTCGGGGGAGAGAGGAGAGAGCAAGAATCACAAGCAGACCCCCACTGTCAGTAAGGAGCCCAATGTGGGGCTCAAAACCACGGACTCTGAGATCGTGACCTGAGCTGAAGTCGGATGCTCAACCAACTGAGCCACCTAGGCACCCCTAGATCTTGGTTTCTGAATACCATTCTCCACTAACTGGAATCAAGATTCTCTGAAGAAGTGGCTGAGTCCAGGATTGGGCCAGAAAAAGTACAAGATGACCCTAGGACATGTAGTTGTGCCAGAAAATAAGGAAGTACTCTTCCCCCCAAAAATGATGGAGACATGTCAAAAGGACACAGAAGCCAGTTTGGTGGGGTTCCCACTGTCCAAATCTGGAGCAGCTTGAACATCATGATAAAAATGATAGAATAGCATATAGCCCACTGAATAAAATAGGGATCCATGAGTCTTCATTGATATAAAAAGGCGAGGGGGGAGACATTTTCAAAGTATGGAAAAGAGTAACTTTACAATGTAGTATGACGGTTCCCAGCTTAATCAAGTGATAAAGTGAGCATCAATCAATAGGACACACTGAAATCATGATTGCCTGCTAGGATGGGGGGAGGAGAGTCGATCAATACCTCTGTGATATTTCTGCTAAAGATGGACTGGCTTGGACTTACGTCAGTTACAAGGAAAGAGTAGACATAACAACACTAAATGGTGTCCTACAGAATACTGGATCATAATCTCCAAGACTGTCTAGGTCATGATAGCCAAGGAGAGACTGAGAAATTCTCACAGAGAAAAGGAGTATGATACTGTGATTTATAATAAGAAATAGATATTTGGTTCTTTATTCACTGTTCCTGGCACATAGCTCCTAAAACTCTTGTAATTTCCTATACGAGAGCCAGCGGCGCATCTTTCGTTATAATATTTAGTTTTGTTCTCAGTTCCTGAAAGCTTCAGAGAGTGAAATGAATGTCTTTTGTTTCCATAACACGTCCCGTTCAACCGTATTTGAGTTTATTTTAATGAGGTGACATTTGGAAAGCCCCAGATAACTTAAGGATGGGGGCTGGTTGCCAGGGGAACACTCCCGGATTAGAAAGTGGAAACCTTCAGCATCCTCCCTCCATATAGACTGGGTTTTGGAAGCAGTCTTACTCCAGTGTTATCAATCCTGCATTTTATTGCTTCTAGCAAAAGGGTCTTACGGCTTTTTTTTCTTTTTTTTTTTTTTTTTAACTAAGCTCTTGGCCCAACATGGAACTTGAACTCATGACCCCAAGGATCAAGAGTCATATGCTCTACCAACTGAGCCAGCCAGAAGCCCCAAATTTTATTTACACAGTGAAGTCATATTTATTTTCAGAATACATTTTTATACCCCAGGCATTTAATTAAAAATATATCTTTTGTGTTTAGAGGAAAAATATTTTGTATCAGTTTTTATCAAAAGTAATTAGAAATCTCAAAATGTGTTTGATATTTTAGCCCTGAGCAAAGGAGCTTTCTAAATGTGTGTAGGTGCAATTCAATGTTATGTAAAAAATGGAGGAGATAAAATCGTGTGCGTGCATGACACCAATGTTAGATGAAAACACGCAAAGCAAAACTCCCTTAAGCAGGAAGTGGTGAAAAATACCTTGAAAAATAGTTTACAAGGGAGGGAAACAGGGTTATGAAAAGAGAAGTTTGGAATACATATGGGGCAGAGATTCGTTATAAACATTATGGTTGAGGCCAAGTAGTGGGGGGAATTCCTATTTTCTCCTAGTGATCCTATAAACCAATAAAAGGGAATTTCTTCCACCTCTCAGAAGTATCAGGAAAAAGTGCCTTCCAAAATTGCAACCCGCCTCACATAAAGAAAAGGGAAATACAGTTGACTCTTGAACATGGGGTTTAGGGATGATGGCCTCCCACACAATCGAAAATTTGAATATACCTTTCACTTCCCCAGCACTTAACTACTGAGAGTCTACTCCTGACCGGAAAGAAGCCTTACCGACAACATAAACAATCAATTAACACATTTTGTTTATACACTGTATATACTGTTGTATTATATACTGTCCATTTATAATAAAGTAAGCTAGAGAAAAGAAAATGAACAGAGAAAATACTTTTACACAACTGTGTTGCATTTACTGAAGACAATCTGTGTCAGGGGACCTGAGCAGTTCAAACCCATGTAATTCAAGGTTATTTTATTGATGAGAGGACCTGACTCTGCCTTCCAACTCCTCCCATAGGTGATATAAACATATTGAAATTCACCACTTGGATTAGGTTAAGCCATAAACCAGCTGAGTTAAAGCGAAAATTCATTCTATCACAGTTCTGCATGCCAGAAATCCAAAATCAAGGTGTTGGGAAGGCTATGCTCCCTCGGAGAGTCGAGGGGAAAACCCTTCCTCTCGTCTTCCAGCTTCTGGTGGCTCCAGGTGTTCCTGGGCTTGTGCTGCGTAAGTCCAGCCTCCTGCCCCCTTCACATGGCCTTCTCCCCTTTTCCCTGTGTCTTCTTTCTCTTAGGACACTTGCCATTGGATTTAGGGCCCACCTACATAATCTAAGATTATCTCTTTATTTCTGCAAAGATCCCTTTTCCAAATAAAGTCACCTTCACAGACCATGGAGTTTAATTAGGTGCATATCATGTGGTGGGTCACTATTCAACCCACCACATTATCCTTATGTGTGTCCTGTCCCTTTTTTCTCTCAGGCCAGCCCGCCAAAAGATTGAGAAATTAAATTGTTACTAATCTGAACTAGACTGTTTTAAATTAAGATGTTAATTTTAATCTCCAGAGTAACCACTAAGAAAATAACTTACAGGGGCGCCTGGGTGGCTCAGTTGGTTGAGCGTCCAACTTCAGCTCAGGTCACGATCTCACGGTCTGTGAGTTCGAGCCCCGCGTCGGGCTCTGGGCTGATGGCTCGGAGCCTGGAGCCTGTTTCCGATTCTGTGTCTCCCTCTCTCTCTCTCTGACCCTCCCCCGTTCATGCTCTGTCTCTCTCTGTCTCAAAAATGAATAAACATTAAAAAAAAATTTAAAAAAAAAAAAAAAGAAAATAACTTACAAACATAGAGCAAAAGAAACAACAGGAGAATTAAAACAGCGTATGAAAGGGGCGCCTGGGTGGCGCAGTCGGTTGAGCGTCCGACTTCAGCCAGGTCACGATCTCGCAGTCCATGAGTTCGAGCCCCGCATCGGGCTCTGGGCTGATGGCTCAGAGCCTGGAGCCTGTTTCCGATTCTGTGTCTCCCTCTCTCTCTGCCCCTCCCCCGTTCATGCTCTGTCTCTCTCTGTCCCAAAAATAAATAAACATTGAAAAAAAAATTAAAAAAAAAATAAAACAGTGTATGAAAAAACATTTAACAGAAAAGAAGGCAGGAATGGAGGGAGGGAGGAACAAAAAAGACACAAGAAAATAGCAAAAGGGTACATGTAAATTCTACTTTATCAGTGATTATATTAAATGTAAATAGACTTAATGTTCCAATGAGAAGACATAAAGTAGAAGTATGGATAAAAAGAAAAAAGATCCAACACTATTATGCCTTCAAAAGATACATTTTAGGGGCGCCTGGGTAGCTCAGCCAGTTAAGTGTCCGACTTCGGCTCAGGTCATGATCTCACGGTTCATGAGTTCGAGCCCCATGTCGGGCTCTGTGCTGACAGCTCAGAGCCTGGAGCCTGCTTTGGATCCAGTGTCTCCCTCTCTCTCTGCCCCTCCCCTGCTCACATTCTGTCTCTGTGTCTCTCTCAAAAATACATAAAGATTAAAAAAAAATTTTAAAGATACACTTTATATTCAAAAACACAAATAGGTTGAAAGGAAAAGGATGGAAGAAGACGTTTCATACAAGTAGTAACTAAAAGAGAGCTGGGGTGGCTATACTTTTACAGGCTATATAAAATAGATTTTAAGACAAAAACTGTGGGGCGCCTGGGTGGCTCAGTTGGTTAAGCATCCAACTTCGGCTCAGGTCATGATCTCAAGGTTTGTGGGTTTGAACCCACATCGGGCTCTGTCCTGACAGCTCAGAGCCTGGAGCCTGCTTTGGATTCTGTGTCTCCCACTCTCTCTGCCCCCTCCCGTGTGCATTCTGTCCCTCTCTTTCTCAAAAATAAATAAGCATTATTAAAAAAAAAGACAAAAATTGTTACTAGAGATAAAGGGAATTTTATAATGATAAAAGGGTGACTCCATCAGGAAAATGTAACAATTATGAACATACATGTACATAGCAGCAGGGTCCCAAAATATATGAAACAAAAGGTACAGAATTGAAGGGAAAAATAAACAATGTAACAATAGTTGGAGGCTTCAATACCCCCATTTTCTTTTCTTTTTCTTTTCTTTTTTTTTTTTTTTTGAGCACTTTAAGGACATTTTATTTATTTTTTTTAAATATAGTTTATTGTCAAATTGGCTTCCATACAACAGCCAGTGCTCAGCCCAACGAGTGCCCTTCTCAATGCCCATCACCCACTTTCCCCTCTCCCCTGCCCCCATAAACCCTCAGTTTCTCTGTAATTAAGAGTCTCTTATGGTTTGCCTCTCTCCCTCTCTGTAACTTTTTTTCTCCCTCCCCTCCCCCATGATCTTCTCTGTTAAGTTTCTCAAGATCCACATATGAGTGAAAATATGGTATCTGTCTTTCTCTGACTGACTTATTTCACTTAGCATAATACCATCCAGTTCCATCCACGTTGCTGTAAATGGCCAGATTTCATTCTTTCTCATTGCCAAGTAGTATTCCATTGTTTATATAAACGACATCTTCTTTATCCATTCATCAGTTGACGGACATTTAGGCGCTTTCCATAATTTGGCTATTGTTGAAAGTGCTGCTATAAACATTGGCATACAAGTGCCCCTATGCATCAGCATGCCTGTATCCCTTGGGTAAATTCCTCACAGTGCTATTGCTGGGTCATAGGGTAGATCTATTTTTAATTTTTTGAGGAACCTCCACACTGTTTTCCAGAGCAGCCGCACCAGTTTGCATTCCCAACTACAGTACAAGAGGGTACCCGTTTCTCCACATCCTCACCAGCATCTATAGTCTCCTGATTTGTTCATTGTAGCCACTCTGACCTGGGTGGCTAAAATGGCTTTGATTTGTATTTCCCTGATGATGAACTGAGCATCGTTTCATGTGTCTGTTGGCCATCTGGATGTCTTCTTTGGAAAAGTGTCTATTCATATCTTCTGCCCATTTCTTCGCTGGATTATTTGGTTTTTTTTTGGGTGTGGAGTTTAGTAAATTCTTTAGAGATTTTGGATACTAGCCCTTTATCCGATACGTCTTTTGCAAATATCTTTTCCCATTTCGTCAGTTGCCTTTTAGTTTTGTTGATTGTATCCTTTGCAGTGTAGAATGTTTTTATTTTGATGAGGTCCCAATAGTTCATTTTTGCTTTTAATTCCCTTGCCTTTGGAGATGTATTGAGTAAGAAATAGCTGCGGCTGAGGTCAAAGAGGTTGTTTCCTGCTTTCTCCTCTAGGGTTTTGATGGTTTCTTGTCTCACATTCAGGTCTTTCATCCATTTTGAGTTTATTTTTGTGAATGGTGTAAGAAAGTGGTCTAGTTTCATTCTTCTGCAGGTCTCTCAGGACCATTTGTTAGAGACTGCCTTTTTTCCATTGGATACTCTTTCCTGCTTTGTCAAAGATTAGTTGGCCATACATTTGTGGGTCCAATTCTGGGTTCTTTATTCTATTCCATTGATCTATGTGTCTGTTTTTGTGCCAATACCATACTGTCTTGATGATTACAGCTTTGTAGTAGAGGCTAAAGCCTGGGATTGTGATGCCTCCTGCTTTGGTTTTCTTCCTCAGTATTACTTTGGCTATTCGGGGTCTTTTGTGGTTCCATACAAATTTTAGGATTGTTTGTGCTAGCTTTAAGAAACATGCTGGTGCAATTTTGATTGGGATTGCATTGAATGTGTAGACTGCTTTGGGTAGTTCAATACCCCATTTTCAATAAGGGATAGAATGCTTAGGCAGACCATCGACAAAACCAACAAGGAACTAGATGACTTGAACAACACTATAAACCAAGTAGATCTAACAGACATCTGGAAAATACTACCACTATAATACTACCACTGTAATACTGATCCCAGCGGGAGTAGAATACACATTTTTCTCAAATGCACATGGAACATTCTCTAGGAAAGATCATCTCTTTGGTCATAAGAGGAGCCTCAGTAAATTGAAAGAGATTGAAATCATACAAAGTTTGTTCTATGAAATAAAATTTGAAATAAGTGACAAAAGGAAATTGGGGAAAATAGCAAATATGTGTAAACTAAGCAACATCCTCTTCAGTAACCAAAGAGTCAATGAAGAAATCAGAAGATAAATTAGGAAGAACTTTGGAATAAATGAAACAAGAACCCAAGATACCAAAATTTATGGGATACAGCTAAGGCAGTTTTAGGGAAAGTCTTATAGATGTAAACATATTAAAAAAGAAAAAAGAGCTCTTACATTTCTACCTTAAAACCCCGGAAAAAGAAGAGTTCCTGTCTAGCTCTGAGCATTTGTGGGTCTATGATTTTACTATCCCTTGCTTCTAGCCCAGAGTAGAAGTGCTTAAATGCCAAAATGTGAAAAGAAAGGGGAAGCTGTGTGGCATTTGCCTCAGAGCTATCCTCGGGGCCCCCTAGTGGCCTTGTCTGTGAACCACAAGCAGAATCATGGAATTGACAACCTTCCGGCTGAGACTACAGCCCTAACCCCGCAATCCAAAAGCAGAGGGTCTTTTGGAAAAGGAGGATCCTGTTCCCTCTCTCAAGGTAACAACTCCCAGCCAGAGGCAATGTTCACAGCATTTACCTAGAGTAACCGACCCCCCCTCCCCGCCCCATTGCTCTGCACAGGCTGCTGCACAGGCTGCTGCTAGATGTATTTGGGGCCTGCTTATTGTCACTGTTCATAAGCAAAGATGAAGAAGTTCTCTCATGCCCAACAGGTGTTGAATCTTCAAAAAATTAGTGCTGAGAGTAATGGCCTATCTTTGTGGGGTGGCCTAGGTTAGGGCCAGGCTTAGCCTGGGGCCAGAGGCTAAAGGTCATGGCTAATCTCAGACTGGGGCTGGGGTGGGGCTGAAACTGTCATCAGAAAGCAGGCCTTTCCTCCATCCTCAAGGAAATCCTCTGACCTGAACTCTGGGGGCCTAAGGCCTGCCTAGTGCTACAGAATTCAGCCTCTGTTGCCCCTTGAGGGTATCTCCTGTTGCCGCCCGGCCTCCCGCTCACTCTGGAGACATCAACTCTCCTGCCTTTCCAAGCCAAGCCCCATTGCAGACCCATCTACCACCACATCCTCCTTCAACTCAGCAGTGCTGTTTCCCCTGTCTTTGTTTGCTGCTTTTCCCTGCATTTCCTTCCTGGCCAACTTCTAGTCACCCTTCAAATCCCAGGTTGACATTGAGGTCCCAGTTCAACCAGGCACGCCATGTTGTGTGCACAGAGGAGCAGTCCTTGAAGTGGAAGAATGAATGGCAAAGAAACTTAGGCGGTGGGAAAGTTGGAATGAGGTCATTTGGTCTCAGCTAAGAGGGGTTCCCAGCTGCGTAGTACTCATTGAATCAAATGGAATTAGAACAGAGAGAGGTGGCATCTTGGGGGACCCGGGTGTGGCATGAAATCATTAAAGCAGCAGCAGGCTAGCTCTCCCTCTTTGTGGTATAACTGAGGCCAGAGGCAAGGAATATGGCTTGAGTGATCCACGGAGGACCCTTCTAGTTCTGCCATCTCAGGACCTTAAAAGTGGACAGTAACCCTCTGCCACACACAGTAGACAGCTGTGAGGGGGCTCCAAGGACCCTTGCCTCTAGGCATTCATTCAGTGTATCATTCTCTTGAGTGTGAGTTGGATCTAATGGGGAGAATATGGCAAAAGTGACAGGATATCACATTCCGAGATGAAGTTATAAGAGAACGTGACTTCCACCTTGCACACTCTCTCTCTGGCTCTTTCTGCTTACTCTCTCTGATGAAGCCAGCTGCCATGTTGTGTTCCATGAACTACTCCATGGAAAGGCCCATGTGGCAAGCAAGCAAGAGTGGCCTCTGGGCAATAGCCAGTGAGGAAGTGAACGCTGCCAACAGCCGCGTGAATGACCTTGGAAGTGGGTTCTCCCCTGGTCAAGCATGAGGACGACTGCCGCCTGTCTGATTATCTTGACTGTAGCCTTGCGAGAGGCCCTGAGGGAGAGGGTTCTGCTAAGCTATATCTTGGCTACTGACTCTCAGATTGTGTGGTGGACACAGTGTTGTGTGAAGCCACTGTGTTGTGGAGTCATTTGTTACGCATGAAAAGATAACCAATACTAACGTATGGCGTGTAGATCACATAGACCAAAGGAGCAAGGGGGAAGGCTTGGCAGGCAGCCCAGATGGGACCATAGCCTCCCCAAGTGTCAGGGGCAAGATGCAGGTGAAGTCCCAGCAATAACTCACAGAGAACTCTCGTTTTCATTTATTTGTTTTGGAATTTACAAAAGTGTGACATGGGACAATCATCTCATCAAGAGAAAACAGAACACACAGAGGGGCTGAGTTTCTTCCCTGGTTCCTCCCCTCTCAGAAAGGCACAAATATGTGAGGCTTGGGTTTGGGGGCCTCCTGTCTTAAGACCAATGTCATGCTCAGAAGGCCAGGCCCCTCTGTGAACAGGAAGAGGGACTCTTTCCTCACACTCATACTTGGGTTATGGGCTAAACAAACCGAGGCCACTGGGAAACATGTGAATCAGGCCAAGTCCAGGTCTGTCCTGGGCACATGTTGTCAGCACCCTGTGGAAGACTAGTCACTCCAACTACAACGTGGTGGCTGACTAATCCTGGAGGCGGTGCATCTGGGACAGCGCTGTCCCTAGCACAGGCTGATCGCCACCCTGGTTCTTACCCTGGAGGCCTCAGATTTAAAAGACTAACTGGACTGGAGCTGGAGCATTCCAGATGCTCATTACTGCACTCTTCAAGTTGGGGACAACTGTGCCCTCCAGGTCTTCCCCTTGGTATGAGGGGCCAGGCCTGCAGTTAAGTGTGGGGTAGGTATTTTAGAATAGAGGTGTTTGTATTAGAAGTGGTTCCTGCCCCTCATCCTGCAAGTAAAAAGAAGATAACCTAACCCCGGTCTGAGTCACCAGTGGCTGTCCTTCTTTCCCAGTTAACCAGGACTGAGTTTTGTCTGTAATTTGGGGGAAGGAAGAAGAAGGATTGCTTGAGAAACCATAAAGGCCCAAATGCATCAGCCACCACCTAGAACAGGACAAATTGGAACTAAAAGAGTTGGAAATATTCACTTTTTCCTTATTAAAAAAGACCTAACATTTGTAATGGTTTAACAAAATTATTATAATTTCTTTTAAATAACCCACAGACACCCATGACGCTTCCAAATTTACAGAACAAAAAAGCATTCGAGAACTTGGTAGAAAACGATTTGTAGCTGGTTCCTCCTAGGAGCTGGCCCCTGAGGGCGGGCTCAGTTCACCTCCAGAACCTCAGTCTCCGGGAGGCCGAACTTGGTCTTGTGCTTGTCGAAGAGCTTCACCAGGGCCTCCATGTACATGCTGTGGTACAGGTCTATGTCCTGCTGGGTTGGGTGCTCCAGCTTGGGGATGGTGATGGGCTCACCCACTGCAGGGATGGGGCAGAGGCCTCTGGTTAGTCAATCCACTCGGGCCCCCCTGAGAGTCTACCATGATGTTGATAGCAGTGACCCTGCTCTACGTGCCAACAATGTGCCAGGAACTGTGCCAAACGTGCTCCACCTCAGGTTGTCCCTGTTACAGGGGAGAAGATGGGAGGCTCCAGGGCACGGGAAGGGACCTGCCTCAGGCCACACAGTCACTAAGCAGCAGGTGGGATCAACACTGGCTGCTCCGAAGGCACTCAGTTGGAAGGTTCCATGTAAGAGTTATGGGACCAAGTAATGGCTCTGCTCTTGGTCTGCTCCAGGCAAGTCACTTTGCCTCTCTGAGCCTCAGTTCCCTCACCTGTCACATGGGGCTCCTTCCTCATAGGACTTTGATTAGGATTTTGAAATCACATGACATGCTTTGAAAAGTGTGCTGAGGGAGGAGGAGCCCAACATTCATACATCCATTCATTGCTTTATTTTCTGCATCTCCATATTCAACTCATCCCAAAGTCCTGGCAAAGACATTTCGGAAATTTCTCCCAAGTGCATGCCCTTCTCTCATCACCACTGCCATTCCCTTCATCCCTAGTGGCTACCACAGGGGCATCCCGCATTGGTCTTGTGGCTTCCATTTTTGATTCTTCTAACCCATTTTCTATCCAGCAGCCCAAGAATCACTTTAAAATGCAACTCTGAACCTCTCCTCCCCAAAGCCCTCAAGTAGCTTTCCATTCTTAAGGTGAAGAGCAAACTAGTTCACACTGCCCACAGGAGCCTGTCCCTCTCCAGCCACACGTGTGCATGGATATGTCCCTGCTGCCTCAGAGCGGTCAGACCGGGTATAGGATTTGCACGTAACAAGAGTCAAGAGTGAGTCTGGGTCCTGTCACCCAAGATGCAGGCAGTTAGTGTTTGTACAAATACAAAGCAAAACACCTGACCCTGATAACTCAAAATATCTACGTGAGCTTTGGCCCCTAAAGTCCATGGCTTGCGGCCTACGCACTTTTGTGTGATCTCTGGCTTGTGAGACACACACACATACACACACACACACACACACACACACACACACACACACCCAGAACAATACAGCTGAGGGACAAGTGCTGCCAGTTTTTGCTATACTTCTCAGAGGACTATGCTCCAGTCATGTTGATGTTTTTCTTTCTGTTCCTCAAAAATCTATACAATCTTGCTGCGGGAACTTCATTTAAGCTAATGTTTCTGACCAAAAAAAAAAAAAAAAACCTCTCTTCCTCCTGTCTTTTGCTAGATAATTCCTATTCAGTTAGAAGTGGAAGAGTCACCGCTTCTCGGAGGTCCACTGCCACCCCCCAGAGCACCCTGTACATTCCCCTCACACCCCCTCCTGGTCTTTGCTTGACAGACTGGTCTTCCTGATCTTCTCTGACAGACTCCTGGGCCCTGCAAACACGGACCGTTAAGTCTTGTTTTCTCATCTGGCGCTGCTTGGCTCACAGTGATGGAACCATCTCCACCCCCACTGGCCGTTCCCATCAGCACCCAAACATGTCCACAGCTGCATGGTTTAAAGCATGGACATCAGAGCCAGAGGGCCTGCATGTGAATCTTAACTCTACCATAAACTAGCAGTGGGCACCTCGAGTTCAGGGGCTGCAGGCAGGGGAGCTCACCAACGGTAGTGATGGGCTTGGAGTAGGGCACCAGCCCCCAGGTGTCAGAGGAGAAGAGGCCTCGGCCATGGAAGATGCACGGGGCAAAGCCAATGTACTTCTGGAACTTCTTCTGGACCCATCGGCCCCAGGAGCCCTCTTCAAAGATCACCTGCTTGTATACTTCATTCTCCCCGAAGGAGTAGGTGGGAACCAGGTCAGCTCTGGAAGGGAGAAGCCAGAGTCAGTCACACCCTAACTGCTGGCCTCTGATCTCCCAGCAGCATGACTTATTTGGCCCCAGGGCACAGTCTTGCACATGAGCTTGGCCTGTAGCCCACCTGCAGGAGCCCAGGAAACACAGGCTGCATCTCTGCCCCACTCAGACACTCAGGCTACACTTGGGCAAACTTGGTCTGAAGCTCTGGCATCCAACCTCTCCTCTCCCACAGGATGGCAAATTCCCATCTATGCCTTCCTGGGGTTTGGGCCTTGCTTCTAGGAGCAAGGAGTTGCTTTGTTTGGGCCAAACAAAGCTTTGGAGGGCTGTGCATGCATGTGCATGCTGGTGTGCACGCGTGTGCATGTGTGTGCAGGAGGCACTTACCCGTGGCGTAGGGCCAGTTTTACAAAGCCCTTGCGATTGCGCAGAGTGACTGCGTTCTTGCCAGGCATGGAGCTCAGGGACTCGGCTGCACCCCCCACTACGATGATGATGGCATTGCCACTCCCATTCTTTGAAAGCAAGTAGTCTATGGTGTCCCTGTTCACAGGGCAAATGCCTGGCAGGGAGAAGGACATAGAGTCAGGGCTGCCCATAAATGCACTCCCTACCCCCTTCATACAGCCAAACATAAACAGAAAGAGCCCTGGCCTTAGGCTCCAGACCTAACCCAGCCACTAGAAGCTGTATGGCCCTGCGTAAGCTATTTCTTTTTCTGAGCCTTGGCTTACTTATGTGTAAAATGGAGATAATGATACAAGGTTGTTTAGGGAACTTGTTCATTTGGCAAACAATCCCCGAGGTCCTAACACTGCCAGGCTATTGCTAGGTGCTGGGGATCCCAGCGAATCAGGGTGGCAGGGGCCGCAGGCCGGTGGATAAGGACAGATCCACAGAAAGTGATTAGGTTGTGCAAAGGGCAGCACAGGGGCTGGGTTGCCCAGAAAAGGAGTCAGAGCAAGCATCGTAGGGAAGATGTTATCAAAACCGAATCCTGAAGGATGCATGAATGACCCTGCTCAGCCCTGACCCACCATGCCTATGGCCGACTGCACCTCTGAGCACAGGACCAGCCGCTGGGGCACGGTATATGGGCTCCCTGACCTCTCTATCACCTTGCTCGGTGGAAAGGCTCGGGCCTGGACAAGGGTGTAGCAGGGGCAGGCAGATTCTCACCTCCAGACATCAGGTATTCCCTCAGCACCGGCATCCGGAAGTTGCCGGCCAGCGTGGCCAGGTAGGGCCTTATGCCGGGGAACTTCTTGCTCACTTCTGTGGCCTCTGTGCTGAAGTTACAGAAGGCACCCAGGCCCATGATGCCATGGGGGTGGTATCCAAAGATGTAGTTCCTGGTAGTCAACAGGTTGTGTGTCTTCACCAGCTGCAGGGTAAAACTCAGGTCAGAGGAAACTGCCAGGAGAAGGGTACCGGGGCACGCCCAGGAGACAGGGGAAGGACTGCGTGTGTCATGCCCGATGCGACTCTGGGCCTGAAGGACCGGAGGGTCTCTGCACACCTGACCTCAGACTCTTGGCAATTGGCATTTAGACTGTGAGTCCCCAGGAAGGGAGGGGGAAACTTTCTCTCTCATGCCCTTACTTCTCCAGCCCAGACACAACAGTTCCCCTTATCTGTACCCTGCTCTCCTCCTGGACCCATTCTCCTCATCCAACCCCTGCTGCTCTCAGATAAAGAGGGGTGTCCAGTTTTCATTGGGGTAAAGTCCACATCCTTCAGTTAGGGCAGAAAAGGGACAATGCAGCTGGCCTGAATGGAAACTTCCTTCCAGGCAGCAAGGCTCAGCTGCGTTGCTGGGGAGTCAGGCAAGCAATAGCCCTGTGCCGGCCGCAGTGGGGGTGGGGGATCAGCTGTACGGCCAGGCAGCTGACCTGTGGTACTATCAACAAAGCTGGGATGCTCTGAAGAAGGACTGGCTTCCAGAAGGCTGCCCCCTCCCCTGGGGCTGGTGGCCTGGAGGGTGGGGTGGGTGGTATAGTTTCCCTATACCCTGAGGCACCTACCCAGCATTGCAAGGAACTTGGTAGGGGTAGAGGCACTGAAAGGGATGGAAAGCAAGGGCATTTGGCTCAGAAAACATCACTTCTTTTCTGATTAGACAAGTAATAAATAATCATAGAGCATTTAAAAAATACAGGAAAAGGGGCACCTGGGTGGCTCAGTTGGTTAAGCGTCCCACTCTTGATCTCGCAGTTTGTGAGTTTTAGCCCCACATCGGGCTCTGTGCTAACACTGCAGAGCCTACTTAGAATTCTCTCTCTCTCTCTCTCTCTCTCTCTGCCTCTCCCCCACTCTCCCTTTCTCTCTCTTTCAAAAATAAATAAACATTTTTTAAAAAATACAGGAGAGGTGCCTGGATGGATCAGTCGGTTAAGCGTCCCACTTTGACTTAGGTCCTGATCTCATGGTTCGTGGGTTCAAGCCCTGTGTCAGCTCTGTGCTGACAGCTTGGAGCCTGGTGCTCTCTCTGTCCTTCCCCCATTCACGCTCTGTCTCTCTCTCAAAAATAAAAATAAACATTAACAAACTTGTGTTTAAATACAGGGAAGTAAAAAGAAAATCCAAAGTACCTGTCCTATCTCCAATCCTGATAAACCACTCTGATGTGTTGAATCCTTTTTGTCACTCAAATATACACATGCTCTTTTTTAAAAACCACAAAATTAAGGGCACAGGGTTGATATCATTTTTCTACCAAGCATATCGTAACTATTTTTCCTACCACGATCCCTCATTAACATGTCTCTCATGGCTGCATTATTCTGTCACACAGCTATGCTGTACAAAATAGAATTATAATCAAACTCCGATTGATGGATCTTTAAAAACCTTCTAAAATTTCCTTCAGAAAGAATGCTTCCATAAGTATCTTATTTTTGTCCACATATCTGATTGTTTGACAAACTTCTAGAAATACAATTCCTGGGTCAAAGGGTATGAACATTTTGGTCTTGTGGGCTGCCCTGCCTCCAGAGGGGTGGCACCGATAACATTCCTACTTGCTGTGTTTGAAAGTACCCATGTCCCTGCACTGGTGCCAGCTAGAGGCAAGGCATGGGCCAACAGCAGAATGTCAGGAGCCCGGATTTACCACGACTCCAGGTTTGGGAATCCCCATCTGAGGGAAGGATCTTGTGCTCAATCTGGGGCGAGGGGGTGCTGGTGGCTGGCCCTGGGAAGCTGACATCTGAAACTTCAGGTGACAGAGGCCTGAGGGGGATGGTGTCGATGGTGGCCGGCACCATTCCCAGTTTGGTAACTGCCCGAATGTGCGCGAGCAACACCCTATGAGTTTCACCCTCTGTTGCTTGGGCTTTCCTTACTCTTCCTCTTCCTCTTTGCCTTTGGCAAGCACATTCAAGTTGTTCAAGAACTCAACCAACTCGAAGCTGCCCCCTACATAAACGGGAAAAAGCAGCAGTGTAGGTACTGACTATTGGGTAGGGGGCAGCGAGGGGTTGTAAAGGGGGCCTGGCTTTACATGAGCCTTGCAAGGAAACTGCTCCGAGATTTTGCCTCCTGAGGAGCAGGTATGCCCACCACACTAGCTCGCAGTAAAGTGGACCCTGGGGCTGGCTTCTAGGCGATGGGATGGTGTCAAGGTAAGAACTGAGCAGCCAGCACCGCACTGGTGACCTGCCCCAGACTGAATGCTGGGTCTGGGAGTCCAAGACCTAGAATGGGCTGGAGGAGCCTTGACCTAGGCCGTTTCTTTGATCACAAGGTAGAGACTGAGGCCTAGAGAAAGGAGATTGCAGCGAATCCTACTCCACCTCTAGACCAGGCCACCCAGTGGGCTTTTCTCTGAGCCACTGGGATCAAGTGCGCCACCTGGTGGAAGCCCAGCTGGCTCTTTAAATCACCTCCCCCCATGTGTCTATCTGGTGGGGCACTTGGTTAAGTGTGCTACCCCGAGGTACACTGCAGGTTAAAGGCCCTTGGGGCAGTCACCGGAAGAACAGGCATCTGGTCGGCTTTGATCTGTCTTCATGCCACACTCCCCTGCCCCCCAAGGCTGGACAGAGCGTCCATTCTGGAGGGAGAAGGAAGGCACTGACACGCTGGCTCCTGTGTCCCCTGTTTCCCATGGCAGAGTCGCAGCCCCAGAAGTTTCCCAGGCCAGGCCTGCTTGCTAACATGAGTGAGGAACACATCCTGGCAAGTTGTTTCTCCCACGCTGCCTCCTAGGGCAAGAAAGGTGCGCAGATAGGCTTGTCATACCCTGGCACCAAACAGAGGAAGAAATTCAGAACCAGAGAGGAGCAGAGACTTGCCTAAGCTTACACAGCATTGCACGAAGGCAGAGGAACGTAGGAGGGAGAACGTGGGCCCTGAAGCCAACAGCTTTGGTTCCTATACCTGCCCTGCTCCTGCCTTGCTCTGGGACCTTGGGACAATCCCTCCTCCCTGGGCCTCAGTAGGACCGTCTGGGAAATGAGCAGATGGACAGATAGATAATTCTAAGCTCAGAGAGTCTTTCCTAATCTCCTCTCCAAAGATCCTGCCTATTCCTCAGGGATTAGTGACCCAGGCACTTCCTCTCCTCCTCCAGGTAGCTGGTGGTCCTGGTGGCTGCCGCTAACACATGAGCTCTCCTGTGCGGGGAGAAGGGAGGCTCTGAGGGCTCACTGAGCTGCTCTAGTGGCAAAGCGCCATGCAAAGAAGGGAGTGGGGAGGTGTGGGTGGGTGCATACAGCTAGAGATCATTCCATAACCACTGATATGAGGCCAGGAGAAGCGGGAGGACCAGAAGGGCCACACAGAACACCACAGGGCGTCAGCCCTGACGTGAAGACACCAAGGCCAAACCCTCCCTGCACAGAAGAGGAGCCTGAAGCCCTGAGGATCAGGGGCTGGGCCAAGATCACCAATAGGTAAGCGCAGAGCCCAGGCTGAGGCTCAATGCCCTGGCCTGCCTCATGCCCAGGCTGGCTTTGGTCCTGGTGCCTAGGGGCCCTCCCAGGGCCAGCTCACATGTGCCCTGCAGCTCCAACTCCCAGGTGAATTCTTGGAATGGAAGTGTGAAAAGGGACACAGGGTTTGTTTTGGTTCTTTTGGAAATGTGGACATCAGTGGGAGGGGCACCTGTTTGTCCCAGCTTTGACCAAGGGTCACTGGGTCATCCTGTTCTGGGTGGAGGAGGCTACTGGCCTTGAGGAAGTTTCCAGAGGGACAGGCTGCTCTAATCACTGGTGCCTGGCCCCTGAGGTAAGGATCCCGGCAGAGAGAACAGAGGCCATAATCCCTCACATCCAATCATAATTGACCACTTTTTATTATAATAACAGCTCCATTTTGCAAGTGAGGCTAACGAGGCTCAGCGAGCTTGAGAAAGTGTGTCTTGTGGTTCCACGGGCAGAAAGTGACAGTTTAGCAGAATCTGCCAGATTGTGAGCCCACCTAAACGGGACCAGGGCTGACTCCTATGTGTCCCCATGCCTAGCACAGAGCCCAGTGCTGTACAGGGAACAAAAACTGTTGGTCAATGAATAGAGTGACAGAGCAGGAACCTAACCCAGGTCTCTAACCACAGGCAGAGAGAGGGAGACCCAGGAAGTGGGGCTCAATCCAATGGGGAAATCCGGCATTGCAGCTCTTCCAGAGAAACAGGCAATAGGAATTTAGTGGGGAAAAGCCTGGGGCTTGCATTCTAGTGCACAGACTTCCTGTGCAACCTGGACTGGACCCTGCCCCTCTTTGGGACTCAGTTTTCTCACTTCCAGACTGAGCGGGTTGGGTCTTATGATACAGTATTGTCCCAGCAACAACAGCCTTGAACCCCCTGCAGCCAGAGAGATGGAGTCAGGGAAAGGCAGGAGTGGGAACTCTGGCCCCCAGGATCCTGGGAAAACTGGCTCAGACTGGGGTGTGCAAAGGGCACGCCCTCCCAATACTGAGTACAGTGGGGAGGAATGGAGGGTTACCTGGCCACCTCCTCCAGGCAGCATGCCAGGATGTCTAGTCACTGACTCACAACAGCAAACATACACCACCCTGCACACATTCACTCTCATACACACTGCTTCTGCTTCTGCTTTTCAAACCCCACTGCTTTCTTCTGGGTTACCCTAAGCAGCTAGGGTGTACCAGCGCTGGGATGCTCAGCGAGCTGGCCAGACAGGTCTTTCCCCTGCAGGAAAAACCTTTAGGATTCTGCCAGAGTTAGCTACAACCCCCCAGCATTGCCCACATGCACCATGGCCCACATGCCTCTGCCTTGCCAGCCTGGCTTGTAAACTGTCGGCCGACGGCCAGAAAAAGATGAGGAAAAGTCCAGACCAAGCCACCATTTATACCATCAGGACCTTGAGGTGGGCACCAGAGAAGACAGGTGCTTAGAAGACCAGTGTGTACCAGAGCAGCCAATGATAGAGAAGAAAGAAAACTCAGAGACCAACTTAGGTTTAGACTACGTTGGGGAGACTGTGGGGAGACTGCATGCTGGTAGGGATGGTGCCTCACTGAAGGTCATACTGGGCTCTTCGAGCCTACATCCTCCAAGCCTGAGGGAAGCCTGAGTACCTATGTGAGCTTATTTCCTACAGCTCTGCCGTACAGGGAGACAGTGTGCTGTGATGGGAACAGTCCAGACTTGAGGCAAGACAGTAATTGGAACTTCAGCTCAAATTGCTCCTAGCTTCATTCAGCTTTATTACTCTCTGACCTTCAGGCTTTTCTTCTGTGAAAGGGGGATAAAATGAATACCCGCTCACAGGGTACTGTGGGGGTTAAAGGGAGCTCCTTGAAGAAAGGTGCTGGTTTCTAGAAAGCTCCCAATAAATGGAGATCCTCCTTCTCTACTCTACCTCTTCAACATCCCCCACGCTCCAGACTTCTTCTCAAACTCAGGTGCCTATGTGCTCATTGGTTTCCATGCCTCTTCAGTGCTACTCTTCTTTAAGATGGAGTTCTAGGAGCATGTCTTCCAGAAGCCTCCCCCTGAGCACTTCAGCAACCAGGGCCTCGCTCTTCTTTCACTGCACATCTCATTTCCTGGGCTCTAATTCCCAGGGTCATGAGCCCCAGCGACCTACCTGCAACTGGCCGAGAGAAGCGATATTCTTCAAGAGCTTCAGAAGGAAAAAAAGCCCCCACACTTACTGCTTTAAGTTGCGCCCGTGGTTCAGGTCAGATGGACTTGAAACTACCTTAGTGTTGCTCTTGATAAATCACTGCCATTTTAAGTTGTGCCTTTAATATTGACTCAAAGGCAGACAAGCAACGGCCATAATATCTATCGTATGTGCTCCTTCTATCACGAAGGATCTCAGTGTCCGAAACCTCTTTTAGCCAAATGCTAGAACAAGTCTTGTTTCCCCAAGAAACTTGCAAGCTTCTTCCTTTCCCAAAATAAAAACCAACAACTATCATGTTTCCATGTTTGCCCTGGCTGCCAGGAAGCTCAGAGTTGACCACGAAGCTCAACCTCTGCAACTTTGTTGGACTCGTATGGCTGAAATACTAGTATTTTTTCCTTCAAGTCTTGACTTTTCCTTTTACCCGGTATCACACTGTATGTATCCCAAATTGCCTCAAATCCTGCATCAGTTGGGGTAGAATATGAACATATGTTCATAGTGGAAGCGGTCACATGGTTCAGCTGAGCACACTTGGTAACTGTGGATGGATGAATTAAGGCTTAAGTTCCGATTTCTCAACCATTTCTGTCCTGATACCCAAGGTAACACCCACAAGTCTTTACCTGGATGGGAAAGTAGTCTCGAAAGTAGCGCCACACAGCCCAGTTTCGGACCCACTGTGATCTCCTGCCACCTTCCAGGAAACAAAATACAGCATTGAGAAGGAGTGGGAGTAGGGGCGGGTGATGGGTGGGCAAGGCAGATAAGACAGAGCCCCTGTGAAACCCTGAGTTGGGGGCCTACCACCCTGTGGAGCATCTCCTCCCCCCTTCCTGCCAGGCCCTTTGCCACCTTTGTTCCCTCACGTTATGCAAACCCTTGACTGAATGGGAGCTCCTCTGAGGACCTGGGTGGTGCCCTCTGAGGGGCTTTTAACACCTCAGACCACCCCCTGGGCTGGCTCCAGGCTTTCCCCTTAGTAAGTGCTAAGGAAAAAGGGGCGGCACTCACGCTGAGGAAGTTCACGGTGGGCAGGAGGGAGCGTCCCAAGGGCGAGGGGGTGGGGCTGGGAGGCTGTGCTCTCACCTTTCTTGGGCGTGTTCCAGTCAAACGCCAGCCAGGTGAAGTAGAGCACAGCGATGAGCCAACAGTCGGTGCAGAATGTGTACATGAGGATGGCGCTGCAGGCCACTCCTGGTGGGGAAGCAGATGGCCACAGATCAGTCCCTGTGGTCCCCGGGGGGCGGGGGGGAGGGCTCCGTTTCCCCCTGGGCAAAGGCTCACCAATGACAGGGCCCAGGCACAGCTGGGGCCGCGGGCAGAGAAGGCCTGTAGCCACAGCCTGGGGAGGAGCAGGCTTCCGGGGACAAGAGCCTCATCTAGATTCTGATGGGCGTCCCTGGTGTCGAGGGGCTCATGGGCTCCATGTGGTCTGGGCAGTAGTGCTGGGGAAGCCATCCTTGGAGCTGATCTTTCTGGCCTTTCCTCGCACATTCTCCCAACCCCGGTACCTCACCCCCCCACCATTACCGTGGACACAGGGAGGGACCTGCCAAGTGCCTCTACATCTCAGGACTTGGGTGGAGCCACTGTCTCATGTGTGAGGCCGGGAGACTTTATCCCATTTTGGAAATGAGAACACCAGGGCTCGAGGAGGAGGTAACATGCCCAAGGTCACCCAGCAGGACGGTGGCAGAGCCAGGATTCAAACTCAAGCTGGACCAGTAAAACCAAAATTTGCACCAGGCTTTAGAAGTTCACCCAAAATCAGGGCGCCTGGGTGACTCAGTGGGTTGAGCTTCAGACTTCAGCTCCGGTAATGTTTTCACGGTCATGAGTTTGAACCCCGCTGTCAGCCTGTCAGCATAGAGCCTGCTTTGGATCCTCTGTCCCCCCTTTTCTCTGCCCCTTCCTTCTTACTCTCCCTCTCAAAAAATAAAAAACATTAAAAATTAAAGAAAAAAAAAAAAAGAAAGAAAGAAACTCACCCCAAATCAGAAGCCCCAGACTGCCACCAGAGGGACCTGACAGAGATGGATTCCTGCCCCAGGAGGAGGGCCGTCTTCTACCAACGTAATGGAGCAGCAGGCAGTCCCAGGCCAAAGCCCAGAGCCCATAGGCCCCCTTGCAAAACCCCAACAGGGCCCCCAGATGACTGTCTGGGTCCAGCTTCCATGCAATCACTCCTTTCTGGGTCTCCCGGCCCTAACATTGAATAACGAGGCACAGAAAGGAAGGAAGGTCTGTGCCAGAGCTGGTTTACCTCATGGCTGGCCCCTAGACGGCTTCCTCAGGGCCTCTCTTCTTCCCACTTCTACCCAGCCATCAAGGTCTAGCTCAGACCAGATCGTTTCAAGATCTGTTCTCCAGTATCACACTACCCTTCCACACGGACCTCTCACCTCTGAATTCTTCACACTAGGGAAGGGGGGCACATCTTCTTTGCTCCCTGGCACTCAGTCTAGGGCTGGGGGCAGCAGGTACTCATGCTTGTAGAAGCGTGGCTTCTGTCTAGCACCCTCTCCACTGCTCAGGGGGCGAAGTCAACCCTTGTTGTATGCCCACTCTGCTGGGCCCTGTGCTGGTCATGGGTGCTCCAGGGCTGCCCGGCTCTGCAACCCATGCCCTCTCTTCTTCCCGTTATGCTGAGCCTTCTCTGGTTTAATGAGGGACAGGGGAGGTCTGGACGGACTCTCCATGAGCCTAAGAGCAGGAAAATGGTGGGCCCTTGTCATCCACAATCCAGTCCTGTTCTACTCCTGAGCTAACCTCTCTCAAGGTAGCTGAATACAGCACAACTATCTTGGAAGGGGCAATGAACATAGAGTGACCGGGCATCCAGCTTTTCAGGACCAGCTTAGGAGCGTGACATCACAGATGGGGAAGGTGAGTCTCTAGGGAAGCGTTTGCAGTCTACAAAACTTTGTTAAAGGCAAACTGGGAAGTATTTGAAGCAGCTTGGTGAGTGGCTATGCCTAAGTTAAGGTCACTAACAAAGTCACTCACACTGTTGAGCAGTTGCCTTTGGTGCCCTTTCTTAAGCCTGGGACAAGGGCCATTCTAGCCCTCTAGATTCCAACAGGCACCCAAGCTCTTTGAGAGGCAAGGCGGATTCTCCAGGTAGGGCCTGGGCAGGGAGGGCCCTGAGGTTCAGGCTAGGGTTTGAGCATCCTGGAAATCTAGCTGCCATCAAACCCCCAACTCTCCTAAGGGGAAGAATGACCAGGGGATGCTGAGCCACAGGCCCCAATGCCCCACTGCCTCAATGTCTGGGCTCTCTGGGAGGGTGAGAATCCCTACCTACTGTCCTCACTCTGGTGCTAAGGCAGCCTGGATGGAGAGAGAGAGAACCCATGGAGAATCTAGAGACTGTATGCTAGTTCTGGACTTTCTCAGCCCAGGTGGCCACTCTCCCTAAGCCCCACATGTCCACAGCATGCGCCAGACTACTTCCTGCACACAGCCCTTCAGCCTGAGCTCCCTGGGAGCTGGAACAGTGCCCTACTTACCTCTCCAGCCCTAGCAATCAGCCCAGAAAAGGCTTCCTGAACAAAAAATGACCTGAACCCACCAAATGGCCTCCTTTCTCAGAGCCTGACCCCAGTCCTCTGAACAAAAGGTTCCCTGCTTCACCATCGTGGGCTACAGGGCTGCAGCCGGAAGCCCCATCACAGGGTCCATGAAGTGAAAACAACTACTTAAAGACCCTGCTGGCTCCATGCGTGGAAGGCCCATGGCCACCTTCACAATCGCCCCCTCCCCACATCTGGGTGAAGCTGGTGATTCAAAACTCTCGTCACCAAGGCCTGTGAGCAGGGTGGCCTGTGACTGCTCAGTGGCAGGGAGGCAGCAGGCCCGTGATGAGTGTGGACGTGCTCTTCCGTGAAGCCTTAGCTCCGCCACTCATCAGGTACGGCCCCTCCTTGAGCCTCAATGTTCTCACAGGGTGTTGGGAAGGTTACATGAGACGATGTGAAAAAGAGCTTAACACACAGCTAAGTGTCCCCTCTGGAGATCCATAGACTTGGATGGGGAACAAAATAACACCTTTAATTTGTACCCATATCTTAGGGAAATTCCGTATTTCCTTCATTTACGCGTGTAACACACCCCCGTAGGATTAGCAGTGACACCAACAGAGAACAAAGGTGCTTGCGTATCCCATCTACAGCAGTGGCAGATATCTTAAAAAATGATTTATTCTCATCACTACTTAAGAATTATAGTAACGGTAAAAAAAATTGTAGTAATCATTAAGCCTGCTGCTAGATCTTTCTATTTAACGTAATAATAGAGAGGCACACGTGTTACTGCACATCTAATTCGATTTCTTAAATGCACACATATTTACACTTCAATGTCACTGGTTTTCTCTGAAATCCCCTATCCTTTGCATGACACATTTAAACACGCTGAGGAAGTCGTATAGCCTTTGCCACAAGGCCAGAGGAGTCCACTGCACGAAAATGGTAAAGAGTCACTCTGTTCAGAGGTAGGTGATGGGGCCAGAGCAGCCTCTGTAACACGGGATGAGCCTCTGCCAGCAGATTTGGGTGGGAGCAGGAAGGAGTGGCGGGCTGCCCAGGGCAATAATTAGCGGCAGCTCAGCACACCTACCCATCCAACCGGGCTTGGGTCCCACCTACACAAGGGCGTTGGGAAGATGCCGGGCCGGTTTCTGAGCTATGTTGGACTTGATCAATTGTTAACCTTCAACTTGAGGCCAGTCCCTGTTGCACACTGCATGGACTGGGGTTCTACCTGCTGCTCTGCTCCCTGTCAGCCACGCTCTGACCCACTAAGCCGGGGATAGTGGGGGCTTCTTGGTACGAGTGGGGACAGAGGGACCTGCTACAGCAGGCTGCGCAGGTGTCTGGGAGACTTGTACCCATGGGGTCCTGTCCTGGTCCCACTACTTCCTCCTCATTCTGGGTAAGGCTCTGTCCCTCTGGGCTCTCTACTCTAGGACCCTTATAAGTGGCCAAATGTAGTCCAAGGTGGTGGTTTGAGCCCTAAGGGAGCCAGTTTAATGGGCTCTGTTCCCCAGACCTGTGTTGACCTCGTAAAGTCCCTGTAAGAATCTGAGGACCGTAGTTGCCCTTCACCCCAGAAAAAGGTACACATATTCTCACATATAATTCTTCACCTAATTTGGAGGGTTCATGGTCCTCTCCCTAAAGCCCACTCTTGGGCCTAAAGGTGAAAAGGGGCTATTTCAGACCAGGTCCACTAACTCTGAGCTCTCTGGGAAGGTGGGCTCCCTGGAGGGTGCACTGGGCTTCTACCCAGATCCCAACTGTGCCACTTAACGGGCTTCACAGTCTCAGAGAGTCACCGAGCCTCTAAGCTTCCATTTCCTCACCTGTGAAGTAGAAAGTCAAGGAAAGGCGCATCAAGTGCCTGGTACACTGTGGGGGCTTGATAAACAGCACCCTGTCCCATCCCGCTGCCCGCCAAAGGAAGGGAGGGGCAGCACGGAACTGCCCTGGAAATGTGGTCTCAGAGGCCCCCACGCCTCCTGGAAGGACAGTCGCTTTGCACTGACAGGGTAACTCGTGATAAACCCCATCAGCCCGGACAATCTTAAAGAGTGGTGTGCCCCGAAGGACTCTCCACAGGCACTGGAATGTGCTCTGTGATACTCTGCCCTGACTTGCTGGGGGGCCACTCACTATGCTGAGAAAGCAGGAGCCTGGGGAAGAAGCGAGGCTGCTGGGAGAGCAGGGGCTGGCCCGCACAGGGGCCCTTTCCTCCTCCCAGACAATCCCCCACGGCCCGACTCTGGTCTGGCAGCCCAGGGCCAGGGAACGAGTGCTTGACCAAGCTGGACCTGCAGTAGCCAAAGCACTGCCAGGGGAGGGGCTGAGAGAGAGAGAGCGAGAGAGAGGCTTTAAATGCGCCAGAGGGAGTAGCTGGGGACTGTGTCGGGCAGAGGGTACCGACAGCTGGGAGGGTGTCTGAGGGCACATCCCAACAGCAGCTCCCATACAACGGGGGCCCACCGTGACCAGGCCCTGTGCTGCAGGCTCTCATCCCTTATCTTCAAGTCCCACAAAGGACGCATGGAGTCAGCAGCTCTTTTGTCACATTTGCAAAGAGGAAACACTTTCAGAGAGCTCCAGGTCACAGAGCTTGCCTGTGGTAGAGTCACGACTCAAACCCGCACCGTACCACACTAAAGCAAAGCTGCACACCTACTGGAAAATGGATGTGGGTAGGCAGTGTGGCATGTGGGAAAAACACAGGCTTTGGGGGTCCTACAGAGGTGGATTCAATTTTTTGTGACTTGGGTAAGTTACTTACCTTACGTGAGAGTTGGGTTTCCTATCTGGGAAATGGGAACTGTACCACCGCCTCCCACTGCATCTCACTGAGTCCTCACCCATGCCTACGGGTAGAGACTTGATCGGGCACCCAAGAGATGCTCTTACCCTTCACCCCTGCAGAGCAGAGCTCCTGCTCTCACCTTTGCTGGGGAGACCCCTGCCTGCCCTCACCCGCTAAGCCCTGGCTTACCAAGCACAAGGAAGGACAGGACCCATTGTAGCACCGAGATCACCTGCAGCTGCTTTTCCACCTTGGACCTATTGAGCCAAGTGACAGAGAAGATGTCCTGGAGGGCGGAGAGGATGCTGGAACCAGTGCCTGCAGCAGAGGGGACAGGTCAGCCTGTTACCACCCTTCCTTCCAGCCTCAGAGTTCCCAACACGAACCCACCCCCACATACACACTTTCCTACATGTGAGAGGAGCATGGGCCACAAAATCAGACAGCCCTGGGTTCAAATCCTAGCCCTGCCACTCAGTGGCTTTGTAATTCCGGGCTGTTCGCATACTTCCCTGTGCCCCAGCTTTGACAGATACCCATAGGGAATGGTGTTCCCCTCGTGGAGTCATTCTGGAGACCAAATGAAGTATCCAAAGAGGCTGGGGGGAAGCTCTCCATAATTTCCAGTTCTCTTCCCTCCCCCTTTCACCCCAATCAAACTCCTGTCCTTATCCTTTATCTGGATCTAGTACAAATATTTAATCTTTACTATCTGTGCCTGTGAGGCCAAGGACAGAGGTTCAATATCCAACTTGCAATGTTTTTTTTCTCCAAGTGTACTTTGAGTACCCCAGTCCCTGCCCCCTCTCATCCTCACGACCCCTTTTCCAGCAGTCTGAGCCCTCTTGTCCCCACCCAACACCACCACTACCATTACCACCTTCAGAGGGATTTACACTTTCGGCTTCATCTCAGTGCCCAGAGCTTGGGGCCCAGAGAGGAACGAAGCAGGAGCTTTTGCTTCCCTAAAGGACCCCACGGCCAGTGAGCTTCAGGAAGCCTGGGTTAGTGAGGGCGGTAATTATGTTTGCTACCAAGCAGGTGCCAAGCCTAGAAGTTAGGCCAAGATGTGCCCACTTAATTGGCTCTTTGGCTGTGCCCCCAGGATGATGCCCTGGACTCCAGTGGCTAATAGGCAGTAGGACCAGAAAGCCTGGTGATGGCAGGAAAGGCAGGACTGGGGAAGAGCGTGGGTGAGGCTCCTCACCCATAGCCTACTTCTTTCAGCATCTGGGCCAAAGGGAGTGGGTCACTTCAAACCCCCACATCTGCTGAGCCCCAACTGCATACCCTGCACTCTATACGTCTTCACTGAGTGCTTCCTGTGCGCTGGTCAAACATTCCTTCACACCAGCCACTCTGCAAGGCCCAAGCACTGAGTCACAATCTTGTCTTTGAGGGTCTCTTGACTTTTCATCCTGGCCTACTGCTGGGAGAGGGTTTAGGGGCTTACACTCAAGCCTTTGCATTTCTTCAAAATCTGGACAGCAACAAGGTCACAGCGGAATTTAGAAAGGGACATAACCCTCATCTGCTGAGAGTTAACAATTGCTTTGACTTTTAGGAGACACACAGATAACACCAGACCTCAAGGCAGACATACCAGTCCTGTCTCCTGTACCTGGTCTAATGGATCAGAGGAAGGGGTCATGGAACAGCAGAAGACCCAGACGCCAATTCAAACCTCGGTTCCACTCACTATGTGACCCCAGGCAAGACCGCCAAGGCTCCTTGCCATATCCCCAGGGCATGGCACCTATGGGTGCTGAGTAGCCCTGTATACTCCATGGGCATAACTGGGATAGAGGTGGTCGTACGTGAACTTACAAAAGCAAATGAAGCTGGGCCACAGAGGCATTCCAGAGGCTTTGGCATAATGCTCCTTGGCCCTCTAAATAAAAACCCTACCACCATGGGCCCTTTCTACCTTCACACTTTCCCAAAACCCATGCTAGAGCCTGAGGGCCCCCCTGGGGTCAACGAGTAGGGTCCCATTAGATGCTCAGGTGACTGAGGAGGAGCACTGACTTGCTCAGGGTTACCCAGGCAGTAGGAGGTGGAGCCAGGGCTGGAACCCAGGATTCCTGCTCCCAGCTCATGGTGCCTCCCTTTCCCCTACAGCAGGTGCCAAGCACAAAGGGCTCTTGTACTTGTACGTGGGACACAGCAGATCTGAGACAGGTTATGCTCAGGGCCTGGAAAACCTGTCCAGAAGTGGGGAAAGGCCTGTGTAAATACATGGGGGAGAGAAGTGTGGCCCAAGCACAGGCCTGAACCCCTGATCCCAGGGCTGGCCTCCCAAGTCATGGCTTTGCTGCTGGCTCTGCCTCCTGAGCTGTGCTGGATGAAGTGAAGTAAGAGCCGTGGCAGCTAAGGTCTGGGTCCCGGTGTTGTGGCTGCAGAGAAGACAGAATATACTCCAGCACCTTCCTCGTCCAAGTGCGGCCTGAGCGCTGTTTAGAAATGCATAATCTAGGCTCCAGCCTGAATCTGCCAAATCGAAGTCTGCATTTTAACAAGATCCTGAGTCCAAAGTCTCAGGTAGGGTAGTCTGGAGCAGGGGCGGAGGTGGGGGAAAGAGCTGGGACCTCCACCTTCTGCTGGGCAGGGAATAAAAGGCAATGGTCGTGGGACCAATGCCTACTGCAAACAGGACCCTGAGGTCAGCAGCTTGAGGAATGCTTAAGGAAAGGGCTCACTGGGACGCCTGGCTGTCTCAGTCGGTGGAATATGCAACTCTTGATCTCAGGGTTGTGGGTTTGAGCCCCACATTGGGTATAGAGGTTACTTAAAAATACAGCCTTTGAAAGAAAAAAAAAAAAAAAAAAAAAAGGAAAGGGCTCTGGGTGAGGGCCAGCCGACTGGTTCCACTCATCATATGGAGCTCTCCTGCTTGGGAAGAGGCCACACAGTAATTCCCCACTGGTGACATATCCCCCGTTGAAACAACTGAAAAGACAAGTTCTTCCTCATGCCTAATCCAAATCCATCTGCTAAGCTCATCTCACAATTAGATGTGGCCAGAGTGCTGGAAGGTGTGTGACCTTCACCCTAATAACCAGACAGAAAGAAGGAACCGGAGGGTCTCACACCAGCCCCAAGGCAAGCGGCCAGAGCCAGTTTTTTCCACGCTGCCCAGCCTGTTCTCACCCTGTCTTATCCCAACTATCTCCCACAGCCCATTCTGCAACAAAGTAGGAAATGCCAAGTGCACTGAGAAGTGACAGGTGTTTCTGTGGAAGTCAGAGTGAGGTGTTACCCGGAGTGGGAGGCCAGGGGGATGCTGCCTTCCTTCCTCAGGCCTGGCCCACTTAGCTGCCTCTGGGCCAGACCATCCCAGCCTGGCTGACCACAGAACCCAGCCCTGTTGCTGGCCTACCCATGACACTCAACCCCAGCCCCAGTGGAAGCCTCCTATGAACATAAGAGACGTCAAGCCATTGTTCCTCTGCCCAGAAAGCCCCTCTTTGCATTGCCCACCTGATGAGACCCTGACAATGAGATAAGGCAGCTTGTCCTTTGAAACCCAGAATGGCCAAGCCTTTGCAGAGAGGTTATCATTCTTTCCCTGGGATTATGAAGTCAGAAGCCCATGCAAGCCTGGAACTGTCAGAAGCCATCATACCTGTCCCCTGCCCGTGGAGAAAGCCTGTCTGGAATGAAGTCAGGAGAGGCCCATGGAACAGAGAAATAAGAGAGAGAAAAGGAGTCCTCACTCTGGGTCCCATGGCCCCTCCACTCGTACTAACCGCAGATTACAAATCTATTCTCCCAAGATGCGGCCAGGCCTGGGTCTGATCCATGTCTGGGTTCCCAGTGGCCTGCCAGTGCCTGGCCCAGAGCAAACACTGAGACGGGTTTGCTGAGTGAGAGGAGGAGCAGGTCTCTGATCTGGCTGTTCCTCAGGCCCCCCCAGCTGCCTCTTTTCACGGCCGGTGAGAGGCATGCTGCCCACGTGACCCACAGAGTACTATCCACCGGCGCTCGGATTCCTCACCAGGCCTGTGAGCTTGGCATCATCACTCCCACTTGGAAGGTGATAAAAAAGTGACAGGGCCAAGGTCACTTAGCCAGAGGGTGGCACAGCTGGACTCAATTCGGGCAAATTGGATTTGGCTTGGATTCTATTCCTATGCCGCAGGTTCCCCCGAGTTCTTTCTCTCTTCTCCCCACAGCCAAGTGGGGGGAAAGCTGGGAGGGGATGGGGAGAATGAATGGCCTGTTTTCCTTCATAGGGGAAGACCAGGAGCAGGCATACTATGGAGTGAGTGAAGTGGTAGCAGGCCTCCAGGTTTCAGTCCCAGTTCTGCCACCGACTCCTGTGTTACCTTGGCCAAGTCACTTTACCTCTCGGGGCGTTGGTTTCCCCATCTGTAAAATGAGCGATCTCTGCGATTGCTCAAACTCCTGGGGATACCACCTAGAGGCTTGGTACAGTTGCCCAGCAGATGGGAAGTGAGGCTCAGCTGGGTACCCTCGGGTCAGCACCCAGCTGCCAGCAGCTCCTCTGCCGGGCTGTGGCGGAAGCTGGTGTGCAATCAGATGCCACCACCGCCGCCGCCTTCACACTTAGCCTGACTGTCCTCCAGCCCCGGGTGGGGCCGGCAGGGAGTGACAGCATCTAGCTCAGTCTACTCTGCTCCCACGCCGCCCTCTCCTGGCCTTCCCCAGCACAAAGCACCCTCCCCGCCCTCTCAGCACCAGTCCTGCTGGCCGGCCTCCTCTGCCAGCGTCTGCTGGGTGCCGGGCTCACACCTGACTCGTCCATGTGCCCTACGCAGGGCCTGGTGAGAGACGGTGCTCACAGAGGTTTACACATGAATGAACAGACCACGAGCCGCAGATGCAGTTGAAGGCCTGGATGTCCGAGTGAGTGGACAGGAAGTGGCTTGACAGGAAGGCCCCAGTGCCCTCAATGAGGACCTTGGCCAGGGTGGAGGTCGGGGGGAGGGGGGGCAGGGGGCCTCCCTCTCCCTCCCTGAATGTGAGTTCCCCCCTGTGATGCAAACAGAACCCACTACCCACATGTCTTTTTTTTTTTTTTCATGGAAGGAGACAAGCCGAGCTACAGGCTAACTTCACGAGTCCTGTGAAGAAATGTTCCCAATAGCTAATTCAACTAGCTGCTCCAAGGCAGGCACCATCCATCTCACCATTTATTTTACACAGCTCGTTTGCTCCTAGATCAGGGGAGGGCAGAGGGAGTGGAGCTGCCAGAGAAGCCCAGAGCAGTTCTCTTACACCCAGCAAGGAAGCCACCCCATCTATATGGGGCTTCAGTGTCCCACGGCACTCCCCAGGAAGGCAGGCAAGGCAGGGATGGCAAGCCCCATTTCACAGAGATGGAAACTGAGGCAACTTAAAGCCAAAAGACATTAAACCCATCGCCTGAGGTCAGGGTACAGGAGAGCTAGGACTCGAGGCTGGTATTGGGGCTCTGCGTCCCTCATCATTCCTATGAGGCCAAGCCAACGAGGGCTGGTCCCCATGACACAAGCCAGTGCACACCCAGACTTTAGGAACACGCCCCTGCCCGAGGGAGGGCCACTTGCTTGGCCCCAAACTGGGCCCCGAGTCTACTGGGGACATCCTCCCATGGGCTGGCTGTACAAGGGATGTGACCTCCACCCCCACATGCTCCCACAGGTCACGCTGCCACCGCCAGGGCTAAGCCACAGCTGCCTACAGCAGTGGGGCCAGACACCCTCCATCCCAGAGCTCAGGCTGGGGTGGCAGTGGGAACGGGTGTGCGAACACCTTCTTGCCCAACATCTGATAGCACAGTGACCGGGAGGCCACGCCCAGGCTGATGAAACCAGGCCTTCCCGGACTTCCCTTGTACATGCAGGGGCAGGATCTGAGCTCTAATCCCCTTAATCTGAGAAAGGACCCTTGGCCAGCTCTACACCACATGGCTCTGTGACCTCAGGCAAGTCACCTAGACTCCCTCAGCTTCAGTGTTCTCACCTATAAAATGAGGAGAATGATCCCCACCTTACAGGATTGCTGGGAAGAGTAAATGGGGGAAAAATGCATGTATGGTACATTTGGCATTTGTCGGATGATTTGTCGGAAGCTACTGTCACTGCTTCCACCATCGAGCAGAGTGGGAACAAGCGCAAAATTTCCCTAGATGTGCATGGTCCTGAGGTTGCGTGTTATGAGAAGAGGGGCAGAGTGGAGGTACTGGCCGAGGAGGCTCCAAGGAGGCAGCACGGCCTCCACAGGGCTTTGAAGACAAGATCTGGGAGGTGAAAGGAAGGAAAAGTGGGTGCTGCGATTGGGGGCAACTGTGGGACCAAAGGCTCAGAGGTAATTATAAAGGGCAGGCTAACCACCCAGGAACAGGGTTCACGTGCACCAAAAACAGAAGCCAAAAACAGGGAAGCCGGAAAGGGCTTGAGTAGCCAAAAGCGGCCTCCTGGGAGAAGGTGGGTGGGGACTGAGATAAGGCCTGAGGCACCGGGCACTTACGAGGTGCCGGGCACTGTCCTGGCACTGGGAATATAGCAGTGAACACAGCAGACAGTGTCGTGCCTGTTCAGGGGCTTGAATCCTGCTGAGGGACAGATAAAACACCTACACGTAAATGTGTGATGTAATGCCAGGCGCGCATGAGAGCTATGAAGAAAAATAACTTGGAGTGATGAGCTAGAGAGGGGACAAGAGGATCCTCTGACCTGTGGAGAGGATGCCCTGAGCAAGGCTGGCCTCCGCCAGGAAGGAGCACACATGGACAGCTGTGGGTCCTGCCTCAGGACGGCCCACACCACTTCCTCCAGCCACCTTCACACTGGCATTTGGGGAGGGGGCATGCCAGCCTGGAAAAGGTGCAGAGGACGAGAGGCTGGGCGTCGGGAGAAGGTGGCCACTAACCTACAGGAAGTGTGGCCTTGGTGAGTCACTTCCTGTGCAAACCTCAGTTTCCTCATCTATACAGTGGGGCTAATACCCACCCTGCCAAATTCTTGTAAGGATTAAATGAGGTAATGTATAGGCAAGAGCTTCATAAAAAGTAAAGACCTGCGTGAACGCTAGGTAATTATCAAGTGAGCCTCAGTTTCCTCTCCTGTCTAATGGGTATAACAAGCCCTGCCCTGCCTAGAGGCAGAGGTGTTAGCATCCACACACTTTGGGATTCAAACCCCAGCTCTGACTCTCGCCTGCTTTGAGACCCTGAGAGGCACTTCCCTGTCTGAGACTCAGTGTCATCCTTACTTATACAGGATTGTTGTGAGGAGTCTAAACAACTTACGAAAAAGGGACAGAGTGTCTGGCACTCTGATCGACACTAGGAAGATGCCAGCGAGGTCAAGAGATGTGAACAGCTTTAGGGGTCTCTTGATGGGGGGGGGATATCATCCTGCTCATGTCCTCAACCCCAAGGATGCCAGACCCACCTGGACCTAAGCCCTGCCCTCAGACATCAGCTGCCAAGTGGCCAGTGAGGAAGTTGCCCCAAACTACTTCAAAGAGCTGGGTATGAGAATGCATAGAGGCAGAAAGATGGACATACTGACCCCTGGCAGACCCTTCTAGTCCCAGGGAGGTCCGGGAAGCCAGGCCAAGTGCCTAACAAAGCCGCTTCTTTAAGGCCAGAGGCAAGTTCTCTTTCGTGGCCCCCCACAAGCACCTTTCGGCCGGAGTCACACGTGTGGTGACGGGAAGGCCAGCCATGGCTCCAGGGAGACGTGCCAGGGGATTTTAGAGTCCCCGTCCATGCCTGCGCTCCTGTAAGCCTTGCACACAACACACCTCTCCACGTGCTCAGCCAGATACTCCTTCCTTTCAGGAAGCCTCCCCACACCCTTGGCCCTGCCTGCAGTCCCCCAGCTAGAGTCCTATCACCCTCGGGTCCAGTCTGGTCAGACGTTCAGCTCGTGTTGGTAGACACCTGCCAGGCACTGAGCGCTGACACCTCAGACTTCCCTCAACCTTCCTGGCCGACTCTTCCTTGGGGAAGCCTACCGCGCCACTACTCTTAGACTTTCTTGTTATCGGGAAGAGTGTGCATTTGTCGGCAGGGACCTCATCTTGTTCACCTGGGTCCCTGTGCCCACGATGGGGTCAGGTCCAGAGCCGGTGCTCGGCCAGGTGTTCACTGCATGACTGGATACTGGAGGGGACGGAGAAGAATAAACAGGGCCCGGACAAGCACAGAGATAGGCCCTGTCCACAGCTGACTGACCTGGGCCATGGCAGAGAATCAACCAGAGCTTCCTGGGCAATCAGGAGGGACGGGTCTCCTCCAGCTGGACAGGCTGGAGTTAAATGCAGGAGCGGCAGTGGCAGGTTCCAGAGTGCAGGAGAGGACGGAGCCCCCAAACACTACCATTCATTCAATAGGTGCTTTCTAAGCACCCTTTACACACCAGGCCAGGCACTACACTGGATGGGAGCTTCCAGACCCTGCTTCTCCTTTGCTTCTTGGGCACCTGCTGGAGCCTGGGCTCTGCCCCTGGGCAGCACACCCCTGCTGTGGCTGGGGAGACAGGTCTGTGAACAATCAGGCACAGATGGTAAGTCAGGGCTGGGAAATCTGGGGTGGGGGGGAGCCCAACCTGTGCTGGAGGATGTTCTCAGAGATGCCTTCCTGGAAGAAGTAATGGTCAGGTGACATGTAAATGAGTAAGCATTAGCCAGGCTGACAGGAGGGAGGTACAGAGTCAGGACCTCAGGTGCTGGAGTCCTACAAATGGCATTTGCAAAGGCCTAGAAGGAAGAGAACACAAATTTGAGGAATTAACTGCAAATAGCTCAGCCAGGCTAGAGTAAAGCAACTGTGTGAGTGGATGAGTCTAGTTGACAGAGTAGAGAGGGAACCATGAAGGACCAGTAATGCCAGGCCAAGGAGTCCTGGGCTCCATCCCCAAGACCAAGAACACTGCTGTCCACCCCTCCCATCCCCTTTGCTAACTGCAGATGGTGCCTCCGGGCCCCTTGGCCACGAGCTGGCCATTCACCAGGTTCTCTCCTGGAAAGACTAATAGTGTCCCCTTTAAGGGTTAGGTGTCCTTAAAGCAGGGCCCATTGGCCCAAAGGGGAGGCCAACATACAGCTGTGGTGGGCTTGTGGGCTGGGAAGCCCCTGGCTTGGCCTCAGGAGTCTGCATGAGCTCAGTGGATTCCTGCTTGTCAGTCTTCAGGACCCCCGTGTTGGATCTTGGCAGGGGACGAGGCGTCCTCCATATCCAGATGGGCTAGATTCCCGGGCCTCCTCTTTCCCTCTTTCCTCCTGGCCCTAAATTAGGGGTTTGGGTTGGATTAACTAAAATCTGAGGTCCTGACAAGTTGAGCCTTCTGTGCTCTGCTAGAATCTGTTAATGAATTTTTAGCCACAAAAGATCCCCTAAAGGGACTACAAGCCCTTCCTTGGGCTATTCTAGAGGCCTGGACTTCCAAGTATTTGGTTTTCATGAAGTAGGGTAGGGTCCTGGGAGGTGAGGTCAGGAAAGTGGGGCTCTTGGGATGTCATGGGCCCAAGATTCTGGAACCCTGGAGGTGATTGTTGAGGACCCCAATGGCCCACTTTCCCCACCCCCACATTCTGGCACAGTAAAAAAAAAATAGCTACCGAGGTGGGAGGGGTTGCCATGGCAATACCACCGCCTTTCGGGTATGTCACCCAGAAGTCTCCAAATAGGCCCCTATCATAATCCATGAGCAAGTATGGGGAGCCGGGCTCCTCTGGGGCCTCACTTGGGCCCCGGGCAGACACGGGCCCACTTTCACAAAGACAAATAGAGAATGGGAATGGGGAGGAGGTTGAGCCCCAGGGTCCCCCAGCAGTCAGGGGCAGGATTGAAACCATATTTTTGCAGCAGAGCTGAAATAAATCCAAGGAGAATGGCTCATCTAGCTTTCCTCACTGTACAGATAAGGAGCCTGACGTCCCAAGAGGGCAGGGTCTTGCCAAGGTCACGTGGGAAGCGGATGCAGAGTTAGGCTCCTGGCCCTGTACTCAGGATGCTTAAATCTGCTCTAATGATGAAAGGAATTCATGTTTCCTCCTTCTGTTGATTTGCCCAAAGGGTTTGTGGGTTCGGCTTCCTTGGATCTGCACCACAACCTGGGTAGCTACTCTTATTATGCTTCTGCCCATTTCATAGATGAGGAGACTGAGAGGAAGGGGCAGTGGCTTCTTGAGGCTGCAGAGCAGTTCAGTGGCAGACCCCAGGCCCTCAGCTCTGCCGGCAGCATTGCATACCCAGGAGACCCGAGAAGTGCCGGAGGCCAAGAAGGTCTGAGCGCACCTTTCCCAGGAGCTCTCAAATCTTCCCCCCAGGTGGTTACAGACGAGCCACCCGGGGCCTGGACACAGCATCCTCTGTCTCCCTTGTCTCTGCCTCTCGGTGCAGCAGGGCCTCAGCCCATGTTCACTAGTCAGAGGCCCTGCAGTCAAACTGCCCATCCCACCCATATCTCATGCTTCCGTTTATGCTGTTCCCTGTACCTGAATGCTCTGGCCTGCCTTGCTAATGCCTTTCCATCTTTCAATATCCAGACTAAATGTTACCTCTTCTAGAAAGCCTTCGCTGACTCAAGATGGTTTCGCTGCCCCACCCTCACCATCAGGCCTCCACAGTTCCCCATGCTTCCTTCCCCATCACTGTGTGCATCACGGTGCACTGTCATCTTGCGTACATCCCCATCAAAGGCAGGGACCAGGACAGACCGACCCGTGCATAGTACAGAGCCTGACACACAGAAGGCATTCCATTAGTAAACCGAAAGGTCCACACCCCAAGTCCCCACCATGGCACAGCCCTCCTGGATGCATCAGAGCAGGGAAGGTGCCACTCTCCAGTGGTGGGAGCCTGCTGCGTATGTCACACAGGATGAATGACAAGGATGAACTGGAGTTCGTTACGAGTTGCTTTGCAAAGGACTTTCTGCTTATGTTCACTCAAACCCTCACACTCTTGAGTGTTTGAGATGTTTGATGTTATTTTCCGTATGGGGTAGTGAGATCCCCAGAGGGTGAGTGGGCCATCCAGCCATATCCCAGAGGGGAGCTAGGGCTGGCATCCTGGACCTCTGGCTTTTAAGGCTCTGGAAATGATAAGGGGGACCATGAGGAGCCCAGGTCCCCCAGTTGGCACTCCTCCCTGGAGCCAGCTCCTCATGAGACTGAGGGTATCTCCACAGCAGGGAACAGCTGCAGCCCCAGCACCCAGCAGGCACAGAGACAGCTGGAAGAAGGACTGAGGAATCACACTGAAGCTAAAAGCAGGGGTTCCTCCCAAGAGGAACAGGGCAGCTCTCAGGAGGGCGGAGGTTCCATTAATGATTCACTCATTGAACAAATATTTACTGAGCACCTACTACATACACGATACCAAATGCAAGGGACACAATACTGACAAAGACAAGGTCCCTGTTCCGGAGGGGCTGACAACCTTATGGGGGAGACAATTACCTAAACAGATAAGGACACATGATAATTTAGGTAACGATAAGGGCTATAAACAATAAAACAAGTTGTGGCAACTAGGGGGCAGTTTTACACATGGCATGGTCAGAAAAGGTCTCTGAGAGGAGACTAAAGAATCTGAAGCAGCCATGCAAAGATCTGAACAGAAGGGCAGCACATGCAAAGGGCCTGAGGTAGGACAGAACTAGTGGGAATGCTGGAGGAACAGGAAGACCACTGGCAGTTCTGGAGCACAGCATGGCAGGAGATGATGTTTTAAGGTGGTGGGGGCTTCATGACCTCATGGAAGAGTTTTGAAGGTTTGATGTATGATGAGAGGCAACTGGCAGATCATCAGAGCTCTGGGGGCCTGTGATGTCTCTATCCATCAGGCAGCTGGGGGTGTTTCCTCCAAAAGCTTGGGAAGAGGGGATCTACCACCCCATCATGGAGACTGGGAGCAACTTTTACTCCTTCAGGAAACTGCTGAGGGTCTTCAATAGCCAGAACCCTGTGCTCAGCCCCTCACCACCTCTCTCTTGGTTAAGGAGGCAAATCACAGACTGGGAGATGCATCTAGATTCCAGGCCTTGCTTTGATAACTCTGAACCAGTCCCTTTTCTCTGGGGCCCTAAGTATCCCACAGGTAACTTGAAGGCTGGCCCAGACCCAGCACGAACAGATAGCTTTGATTTTATGACTCAAGTATTTGCTGCTGAATTTGAGGTGGGAGGATGGAGGTGGAGCAGGATTTCCACACTGGCTACTGAGTCACTCAACCTGCCAAGAAAATATCACTCTTGGCCCTCCTTTCCCAGCACACAAGAGCCCTTGGCAGCACAGAGGGCCCCCAAAGTGGCCTCTGTGCTGTTAGGGAAGTGGTACAGGGTAGAAAGACATCTACAAAGAACCGGGGGAGAGGGGAACAGGGGAGTGCCATTCTTCTCCTATGATTCAGGATTGGGTTAGGGGACTGTCAACCCTCAGTTCCAGAGTTAGCCAACAACCTAACCTCCTAGTTTCACTCCCTACCGAGCTCCTGCTTGCATACCCCCGGTAATGGGGAGTTCGATCCTTACCCACACCAAGTCTTTTACAGTCCTCAACAGCTATTAGAAAGGATTCCTCCATCATATCAGAACCTGCCCCCCGTAAACCTACCCCTGTTCCTGGTCTTGCTTTTTGGAGGCACATCGAACAAACAGATCAGCTCAGAATTTTACTGGAGTTGCCACGATTTTGTGCTGGGTCCTGTGCTAAACCCTGAGGATATAGGCAGTGCCCGCGGGTTCTGTCCCGAAGAGCCTCTGGTCCAGGGGCAAAGGCAGGAATGCACATGTGACTAACTCAGCCTCCACCCCAGGCACAGGATAGTCCTTCAGAGATTAGAAATTACCAACACAGACTCCCGCCTCCCCCAGCAGACACCCACCTACCCATGCTCCCACAGCTGGCTTTCTCTTTTGGCCAACAAACCAGTTACCAAGGTATCGACTTCAATCTCTCACCCAAGACAGGACTTCCTTTCACAGAATCCATGGTCTCTCCTTGAATATCGCCACTGACCAGGTGTTCGCCACCTCACAATGGTGGCAACTTATCCAGAGAGGCAAACCAGGCCACTGGGGAGTGTCTTCCAAGACCAAGGATGTAGAAAGCCATCTAATGAAGATGCCCAGATAACATAGCATTTGCTTCAGCACCCTCCCCTACCCCACCCAGCCTTTCACCAAAGCAGGTCCAGAGAGCTACCATGTGACTGGTTTGCATTTCATACCAGCCCTTGCTACATCCCATGATGGAATTCCTTGCAGCCAGTTAAAAAAAAGGGAGGGGGGGGGAACACGTTTTAAAGATCTGAAAACAACATGGGGATATTAAATGAGTTGGTCACTTTTATTGACTACAAGTCCTCCTGAAGTACAGGTGCTAGGTCAAAAACATGAGAGTCAACAACTCCTAGAAGGATGCAGCTCACAGCCAGTGGACAGCAGAAGCGAGGGAAGGGGATCTCCGGGAAGGACTACCCTAGAGAGCATCCTTATCCCATCCCCTGGAGACAAAAGCATTTTTAAAAGCATGAACATGGGTAAGTCCCTTCCTTCCCCTGACATGGGCATCAAAGGGCACAGTGAACAGAAAAGCACTCTCAAGTGAGAGAAGAGGCTGTCATAGGCTATTGGGCCGGATGCACGGAGCAGGCTGCTTGCCCCCAAAATGGCAACAGCAGCTCAGTACCTTTCCAAGGGCAATGCCAATGCCCAGGACATAGTTAAACCGTGATGCAGTGCCGGGGTGGGTTACTTTGCAGCTACTAGAAGATTATAAGTGATTCTGAGGAACAGAGGAACTACTCAGAGAAAATAGGATTTAGAACTATATCTGTAGGATGCCCTCAATTTTATATAATGTGTATAAATAAAATCATAAAGGAATATACTCAAAGAGCAATAGGAAGCCATTTTTGGATAGTTGATTGGCCAGCCATTGTTATTTTGTTCCCGTTTTTCTCTAGTTTTCAAAATCCCAATAACTAGTAAGTTTTATTTTCGTAATGAAGGTGGGTAGGGTAGGTGATTGTCAGTTACCGAAGGGGAAAAAAACGCTAAGTAGGAGAGGTTCAGCAAACAGATTAAAGCTTTAGGCAGAGGGAGGGAAACTTCAAAACACACAGACCTAGGATAGCAGTGATCACTTCCCCAGAGTCCCTCTTGGCCAAGGCGTCTGTTGAGGAAACCTCCGGAAGGTATATCTTTTCCCATCAATTTCTCCAGCTATAAGTGAATATACATATTCACCAAGGGCCTCAGCTCCACACTGGTGGAACAGGAACATGGGCCACATGGAGGGTACCCAGGGTACCCCCCCGCCCCCCCCACCTTCTCAGGATGCCAGGCTCAGTCGCTGCTGAGTGGGCTCCTGAGACTGGCTGGAGGATGGGAGTAGGGCAGAGTACAGTGTGGGCACACCTGTCCCAGCCAGGCATGTTCCCAGTCTGGTGGCTATTTCAGAAGATTGCAAAACCTTGCCACTCGGCCCCATCCAGTCTCTCATAGCATGCTCCACCCGGTGAGGAGAGAGGGGAGGGAACTCGCAGGGGCCACAGACAGTGCTGGGGGTTGGGGAGGAGTTGTTAAATATCAACCTCATCTCACAGATGGGGAACACAAGCTGGGGGTGGGGGTGGGGGGTGAAAAGTGATGTAACAGGGGTTTCAAAACTTGATAAGTGCCAGAGTGAAGAATGAACTCAGACTACCATGCCGCCTGCATCTGACTAGGTCACCGGGATCCTTCCTTCTTCCCCGACCTAGGTGCGCTGCTGGGAGGGGGCGGCAAGCTTTGGAAAAGAAAAGAGAAAAGGGGTCGGGACCTCAACCCGCACACTGGCCGGTCCTCCAGCAAGGTACCCTCGTTATAAGAACACACTCCTGCCTGCCTCCCAGCCCTCGTCACATCCTTTCCCGAAAACCCGCGTGCAGCTTCCCAGCCCGGGATGGAAGCCGCCGAGGCCCTGCAGACCCCCGGGGCGGCGACGGCTCGTCTCCCAGACCCCTGTCCCACCGGCGGCCCCGCTCACCTCGCAGGACCCCGGAGTAGGCGGCTATGAGGGTCTTCATGCTGAAGCCGCTGCAGCTCACGGCCCCGCGGGAAGCCGGCTCGCCCTATGCCCCTGGCCCATGCCCCGGCCTCCGGGGCCAGGGCTTCGCGCCGAGCTCGGGGGCCGGGGGACGGCGCCGACGCGGGGAGCTGGGGGCGCACCGCCCGTCGCGGCCCGAGCAGCTGCCGAAAGCGGGCCGTCGGTGGCGGCCACTGCGCTCGGCTCTCGGAGCGCGGCGCTTTATCACCTCACAACGGGGGCGGCCCGACGCGGGCTGGGGCGGGGCCTGCCGTTCCACCCGGCCCGCCCTTCGTCCTCCGGGAGCGGCAGCGCGCGGCGGCGCGGGAGGGCGCGGGCTCCGGGGCTCTCGCGGGACGCGCGCTCCAGCCGTGCTGCCGCTCCCGGCTCCCTCCGCCGCCGTCCCGCGGGCACCCGCGGCTGCTGGGCCCGGACGCCGAGCTCGTGCAGCCCGCCGAGCGCCTTAGCGGGTGGTGCCTGCCCGAGGCCGGGCCTGCGCTTGGCTAAGATGCTAAGGTCCCGCCTCGCGTCGCTGGTGCCGGGATTCGTTAGGTTAGGCCCGGGCTCGCAAGCCACCCAAGCGGCCTCTACCTTTCCATCTGGTTATCAAGACACACCACGGAGCGTCTGTACACTGCGGGGTGCTGGGGACCCAGCCCAGCCCGCCCGGTCCCTGCCCGGGGCCGTGGCATGTCACGTTGGTGAAGGGTCGGGGTCGGGGGCGCCTGAAACAGCCACTCACAGGTGCTGACGGCAGTTGCAGGCACAGGACCCCGAGGAGAGAGGGCCCCCCACCCCCCACCTCGGCTGGGGTTGGATGCGCTTCCCGGAGAGGTGAGCGCACTGCAGTTTCAGTCTGGTTCTGGCCCTGCCCTCCGTGGACCTCAGTTTCCGTATCTGTCAAGTGAGAACAATAATTATTTTTGTGAAATGCTTTGAGAACTAAATGAAGTAAGGTACAAAAAAAAAAAAAAAAAGCCTAGCATAGTGCCAGACACATGTTCCAAAATTATTTTCATTGCCCATCGATGAGTAGTTTTGTAGATGGAGTCTGTCGGGGCAAGCAAGAGAGACAGACGGAATGTCTTAAACTAGGAAGGTTGAGAGGAGACGACATTGCCCCTGGGCTACTGGACCGGAGATGATCAGTACGTTTCTGCCAGGCTGAGAGGAAGGAGAAGGGCATTTGGGCAGAGGCCACAGCACGGGGAAAGGCCTGGAGATGGGAACCCTGAGTGCCCTGGTGTGGCTGGAAGAGAGATGCAGGTCGGGGAGGAGTAGGAGATGAGGCTGGAGAGGTAGACAGGGGCCAGATCTGAAGGGCCTTGTAATCCGGCCAAGAAACTTGGACTTCATCCTGTGGGGCATGGACCAAAGGAGGGGTGTGAAGAGCAGGGCACCTTGATTAGATTGGAGGTGGGCTGGCGGTGTGCAGATGGGGGCTTGGGGAATAGGGCAATAAAACGTGTCTCCAATTTGGGCCCTTCACAGACATGTGGAAACATCCAGCAGAGGATACAGAGGGAAGTCCAGCGGCTGAGAGGGGCAGCCTCTTTGCTTCTGAGCCAACTCACAGAGTGAGGACTCCCTCCTGTTGGCCCCCAACTGCTCACCCATCCCTGCTACTTAAGCAGCTTGGTCCAGACTGGTTTTGGATGGAAAACCAGATCCAGAATTGGAGTAGTCCAGGGAGAAAGTTTCTTGGCAGTTTTCTTTGTCCTGGGACCGTTGTCTCCTGCAAGAGGTGAGCATGGGGGACCCACACCAGGCACTGACTTCTCCTGGCCCCCTCCCCACACATCCTAACATCCTTACATTCCTGTCTGGAATGGTCTGCCTTGCTCCTCCTGCAGGTATGTGAGCAGGATGGCTCTGGGACCTGAGTCCCTTTTCCTTTATCTTCTCCCTATCCAAGCCCATGGGTGCTTTGGCCAAACCAGGGATAGAGAGGCCAAGTCAAGCTGCCAAGCATGACTTGACCAGGGTGGGCTTCACCAAAGGTGGCACGTTCCAGCCCACCCTGCTCAGTCACCAGTGTTGTGTTGCCATTGGGAATTCTGGGTGCAGCTTTGTAGCTTGTGGGGGGTTAGACACTTGCATGTCAGAGACTCCTTCCAGTGATAGCAACCTTCACCCTTCCACTGCACACAGCCAGCCTGCAAGGCCCAGGGGACACTTCCCCTAAGGAAGGCACAGGGCAAAAGGCAAAAGGCAAAAGGCAAAAGGCAAAAAAAAAAAAAAAAAAAAAAACCAACAAAAAAAACATTTACCAAGCACCTGCTCCATGCCAGACCCTGCATGGCCTGTGTGCACTTACCTAATCCTCACAGCTGCCCTGCAAGGGGTGCTTATCACCCCCGTTTGCAAATGAGGTACAGAGAGTTAAAGTGATTTGTCCAGGATCACAAAGTGAGGAAGTAGTATTAAGCTGGGATTTCTATTCAAGCCTTCCTGAACCTCAGAGCCCGTGTGCTTTCCCTTACACATGAAGACTGGGGAGAGGGACCAGCCCAGACACTGGAACTACTTGACAGAAGCAAATTCCCATTTATTACCTTCTTTACACTGCCCCCCCCCCCCCCGCAGCCCTGTGAGATTCTTCCCCTTGCACAGTCAGGAAAACCGAAGCTCAGAGAATCAAAGAGTTTGCCAGATGTCAGTGTTGGGGCTGGGGTTTGAACCAGTTCTCATGCCCGAGGCTACGGCTTGTCCGGGTCAAACTCATTCCCAGTGCTCAGCTCCCTTGGAGAGTGGACGAGGAGAGCCTGACATGGTCCTGTGGTCCAGAAACTCACCCACCTCCTCCTTCCTCATCCAGGAATTTGCCTGGCAGGACGGCTTTGTGGCAGGGCTGCACCCCTCCTGGGACTGCTTCCCTCCCCTTTCAAGCCCCCAAATGTCCTCCTCCTGAGTGACTTCACCACATGCTGCTTGGTCATCCAGAGCCAGATGGTATACAGTATTGGGTGCCAGGCTCAGGAGTCTGGACTTTATCCTCAGAGCAATGCGGAACCATAAAGGGTTTTAGCAGGGGTGACAAATGGTCAGTTTTGTGCTCTAGAAAGATAATTGTCCAAACAAGAACACTTTCAGCTGTCACCTCCGTGGCATCCTTCCTTTTTACCTATGGCCTGTGTTAAGCAGGGTCCCTGCAGGAGACAGCCTATCTGTACTTGGGTAACTTGAGGAAATTTTAATACAGAAATTTTGCAACAATGTCAGCAGGGTGTGCAGCTAAGCTCAAGGGTTGACACAGTACCCCAAAGCTAGTAACACTGTAGGGACATGTGGCCTGAAGGTCCAAAGAGAGGAAGCCAGGCAGAGTGAGAGCTGGGTAGAGGGGGCCACCTGATAGAAGCCCTGGCCTTCATTGAAGGGGCACAGACAAACCCTGGTGACCTGGCAGAGTCACCCTCTGTCCCTCCCTCTAGTCTTCTGCCGGGCTTCCCACTAGCCAGAGGGTGAGGGAGCCTGATGATGCAGTCCATACAGAGAATTCAGGAAATGTGCAGGATGAAGTTAGAGAGCAGGTCTGGGAGGGTAAATGGAAGGTGTGTAACACATGGCCCTCAGAGGACCCTTTCTCAGCTCTGTGTCCCCATCAGACCCCTGGCTTCTTTCTTTCAGAGCACCTGTACCCTTGATATTTACACACCTGATTTGCGCAGGAGAGGCTACCTGAGGGCAAAGGTGGAATCAGAGGGCTCTCTGTGACCCAGTGCCCAACTCTGGGCCTGGTCCACAGAAGGGATTTGGGTAATACTAGATAGCAAGAAAGGAAGGAAGAAGAGAAGGAAAGGAAAGATGGAGGACAATGAGTATGACACAGCCTGCACCAGAGTGATAGCAGGGCCAAAGGTAAGAACGGAAAGTTGGAGAAATGCTGCTGCCTTAGAATCTCTAGGATTTGGTGACATGGACATAGGGCAGAAGGCACAAAGGGATGATTGAAGATGACTTCAGGTTTCAACCCTCCCAGCTCTAAGGCCAGGCATGGCGGGGCGGGGGGGGGGGGGGTGGCGGGTGGAGGACGGTGAGGGACTGGTTAGTAGCCTTTGGCCCTATCCTGTGTGACAGGCCTGACCAGCTGGAGAGAAGCAGGGCTGAGACCCTTGGGAACAGGCCAGCAGAACATCCCCGGCCCCATTTTAGAATACTCTGTTGCAATATGTACCGAAAGTTCCCCTTGCATCATTCTGTCTGCAAGTTTCTTACTCAATTTCTCCTAAGACCGTTCCCCTGCAGGGAAAGGGGGCAAACCTTATGTTGCCCAGAGAGCTCCTCATGCATTCTGTCTGCCCCCTGCATCTGCCTCCCCTTCCTGAAACCCTCCTAGCCCCGTGCTGGGCTGGGGGTGCGGCCCCTGATCTCCAGGAAACTGCATTCTCACTGAAGAAGCAGACATGTTATAAAAACAATTACTATGTGTGATGATGGATGTTAACTAGACTTACTGTGGTGATCATTGTGCAATATACACATCTATTGAATCATCTTGTACACCTGAAACTAATGTTATATCTCCATTATGTTTTTAAAAAGACCATTACTATTCAGCAGTTGTTTCCCCAGCTTTCTTTAGCAGTAACACTCCTTCTTCAAATCCAGCCTTGTTCAGAAGCCTGTGAGGTACGGGCACAGATGACGGGGGCCACTCTGGTTTGGCAGGGGTGGCCCCAGGACTCCACATGGTCAGCCTCTTACTCAGGCAGCCTCTGCACCCCAGTATCCAGGGCTCTGGGGACACGGCTGGAAGCTCTCTCAGTGCGGCATAGTGAGTGCTGGGACCAGGGATGGTGAGGCCCATGTTCCCCACGCCAGAAGCAAAGTGCCAGGCCCTAGAGAGCCGGTCACATCCATCTCACCAAGGAGGGGCTCAGGACAGGTCTGTTAATGGATCATTTTTATAATAATTATACTAAGTATTTGTGGACAAGTCACTTCTCCTAATCCATATGCACTGAATAAGCCCTGACCTTGCCGACTGCTAATGTTGCTCATGGGGTTTGAACCCCAGTTTCCCTGTGCTCCATCCAAATGGGAATAGAAGTACCTCCTTCCTAGGATTGCAAGGACTAAAGTAATGAATGGAAAGTGCCCAGCACAGGGCCTGGCATTTGACAGGATTTGCAGTATTTGACAGATATTGTTATCCATAGAAGTATTATGATTGACAATAAGAATCAGGAGGATGGGTTCACCTGGAAGTGTGGCAACTGTCCTAGAACCTATGAACAAAGATAATGGAGGAGGGGAGAGTAAGATGCCCAGAGAAACCTGTGAGACTAGAGGACACTAGAAAAGACAAGCATCTCCGCATGAACCAAAGCTCTCAACGGAAAACCACAATGAGAGCAAGGATTCTGGAAGGTGCAGAGGCCCAGTCAAAGGAGACCGGAAATATTGTGTGATGATAGTGTTCAGCTGGAGAAGCACTGGGAGACTGGAGGGCAGCTCGAGCAGTTTTGATTTTTCTAAAAGGAGAAACAGCAGGTGTCACGAACCATAACAGGCAGTAACCGGTGCTAAACTTTAATGAGCGTTTACTACTTGCCAGCCACTATTCTAGCTACTTTACCTGTGTGGATTTGTTTAAGCCTCATGACAGCCCTATGGAGGAAATACTACTATAATTAGCCCCATTTTACAGATGAAGAAATTTAGACACAAAGGGGTTAAAAAAATTTTTGTCCAGGGTCACACAGCTAATGAGTGGCACAACCAGGATTGAAACTCAGATAGTCTAGGAGTGCCTGGGTGGCTCAGTCGGTTAAACGTCCGACTTTAGCTCAGGTCATGATCTCGTAGTTCGTGGGTTCGAGCCCTGCATTGGGCTCTGTGCTGACAGCTCAGAGCCTGGAACCTGCTTCAGACTCTGTGTTTCCCTCTCTATCTGCTCTTCCCCAGCTCACACTCTGTCTGTCTCTCTCTCAGAAATAAACATTAAAAAAAAAAATTTTAAACTCAAGTAGTCTGATTCCAGAGCCTAGGCTCTATAATAGCTGAAAACTCCTGGCCAATTATCAGGTCAACAGAATAAACTGCATATTTTAAGGGCTGTTTGGGGGGTGCCTGGGTGGCTCAGTCGGTTAAGTGTCTGACTCTTGATTTTGGCTCAGGTCATAATCTCGTGGTTCATGGATTTGAGCTCCATGTCAGGCTCTGTGCTGACAGCACGGAGCCTGCTTGGGATTCTCTCTCCCTCTCTCTCTGCTCCTACCCTGTGCTCTCACTCTCTCTCTCTCTCTCTCTTTCTGTCTTTCTCTCCAAAATAAATAAATAAACTTTAAAAAAAAGATTAGAAAAAATAAAGGCTGTTTGGTGGTCCTTGAGAAAAGGAAACATTGGTTATCAGGAGAGGTTGTTGAGCCACCAAGAGAGAGTGGTATTAGTGTGCCAGTTCCCTCTCCAATGGCCTTGCTAGATTTCCAAGCTGGCCTAGGCCCAGGCCCAAGGAATCAGCATAGTTGAGTATGTAGGGTGGCGAGTAGGCAAGCACGGGCCCTGCTAGGGAGAAATAGCTGTCTCACATAGAAGCTCATCCTAGAGTGAGGCTTCCTGGTGACTGTAGGCTCCACTCCCAGCCCGGCCTTGTGGGGATTTTTAAATCAGCAACCTATATGAGGATTTTGACATGAAGCGTGCCAGAGACACAAAGAAGGACAGGAAAACAAATATTTTAGATGAGCTAACCAAGATTAGATGACCCTGAAAGCCTTCAGAAGAGTGTTGAATCCCTCTTTCTAAGAAATATAAAGTCAGGCATTGGCTAGATGTGTTTCAGCCTCTTTCTTTAGTATGCTGGGCCTGCCCCAGGTTTTGGGTATGATGGGTCATGAAACTGAGTCGGGTTGAAATATTTTATTGGGCTGACCCTCTGTGGAAGAATGCATATCTAGAAACATACTTACAGACACCTCTACCCTCAGTAAGCAGGACAAATTCTCTCTCTCTCTGCTGGACCATGCCACCTTCCTTTGCAGACACATACTGGCCTCTTCATTGGTCCCTGCTCTCCATCCTTGTGCTCCACACTGATCCCCAGAGTGATCTTTGGAACATGCAATCCAGCCATTCTCGTGTGTGGCTCCCATATCTTTAGGATGAGACCCAAGCTCCCTAACATGGCATTCAAGGCCTCATGTGATCTTGTCCCCGCTACACTCTCCAGTCTCCCTTCATCCCTCTGTCTGATATGGATCCAGCTCTCTGGTCACATCAGGTCACTGTCTATGTCCTGGAATGTACTTTCTTCCCCTGGGTCTTTGCTCACACTATGCTCTCGAACTGAAGTGCCCTTGAACTGAAGTGCTCTTCTCCCTTCTTCAACTGAAAAGCCTCTCCTTTTCCACATCCTGCCCATCCTTCCTATCTTTATATTTCTTCCTCCAAGAAGCCTTCTTTACAATCAAATCCGCTTTTTGGTTTTGTTTGTTTGTTTGTATGTTTATTTGTTTGTTTAATTTTCACTTACACTTTAACACTGAGACCTGGGCTGGTTATTTGGAGGTATATAGGACAGGGTCTCTGCCTTCTGAAGTTCACAGTTTGGCCAAGTACATAGTTTGGAGAAGCCCACATTTTGGAGAAACAGTTTGTATAATTTATCTGTCGGGGTGCCTGGGTGGCTCTGTCAGTTGAGCATCTGACTTCGGCTCAGGTCCTGATCTCAAGGTCTGTGAGTTCAAGCCCCGCATCGGGCTCTGTGCTGATAGCTCAGAGCCTGGAGCCTGTTTCAGATTCTGTGTCTCCCTCTCTCTCTGCCCCTCCCCCGCTCGTGTTCTGTCTGTCTCTCTCTCTAAAATAAATAAACATAAAAAAAAATTAATTTATCTGTCTGGGTTCCTCCCTCTCCCATCTGACTGTAGACAGAGACAAAGCTGATTCAAAGATCCCAGCACCTAACATGAGACCTGGTATAGGGAAGACATCAGAAAGAAATGTATTGACTTCCTCAAGGGTAAGGACTGAATCTTATTCATTTCATTCCCTGCTTCTGCAATCTTGTGCATTCTTGGGCCTTGGAAAATACAATGCAGGATTCTGTATTACATCTCATGTCACCCAAAATAACTGTTGTTTCATTCATTCATTCATTCATTTATTCACTCATTCAGTACATTTATCTCATACATTCTCTTTGCCAAGACCTGTGTAGATACTGGAGATATAATGGTGAGGAGATATCAGACCATGTCCTTAACATGCCCTAGAGCTTTTGAAGTTCAAGGTCAAATTAAGAAGAGGCAGTACAGTCCTCACTGGAATTTTCAAAAAGGGGTCTTATAGGGAAGAGACCAGAGACTGATATGAATTTAGCCCTGACCTTGTACATAACACTGTATATGCATCCTTTACAACCTTCAAAACCCTGGAAATGGGAGTTCACAACAATCTTAAAGATGAGGAAACTGAAATTTAGGGAGGTGATATTTAGTGAGAAAAGGGCTGAGACTGGTATTGTAGTTGGTCTGATGACAAACCCACATTTGTCCTATTTCACCTGGGCCTGGATGGACGGGAGAAAGGGAGGAAAAGGAGAGGGAGAATGAGAAAAGCTGAGCCCAGGTTTTTAGCTACCCCTCAGTCCTATATTAAGACGGTGCTGTGGAGGTGGCTTGGGCAGGAAGGATCATTTAAATCTGGGGATTTTCCAACACTGCCATTGAGCAATCCCCAGAATTAAGTCATGGTTTTCCATTCTTGTGTACCTGGTATTGAGAAAGAGGCTCAGGCTTGAAAATAAATTCAGGGGAATTTGAACAGGGGCAGCTAGCTTGGTGTGGCCTTTGCCAAGCTATCCCCTTTGAGCCTAAAGGATTGTTCTCTACAGCAGTTTGGACACTCTGTGGTCTGCATTTCCCTTCTTGTCTGCACAAACTTCAGTATTATGCCAGGCACAGAGGGGGAAAGAAATGTCTTGACCACTCTGAGACCTCTTCATTAGGACATTTCAACTAAGATATCTGATATATTGGCACACACTTGTTCATAATTGTCCTTTTACTATCTATAGGATCTGTAGTGATGTCTCTTTTTCATTCCTAATATTGACAATTTTTTCTTTTTCTTTTTCTCTTGACCAATCCGACTAGAGTTTTCTCAATCTTATTTATTTTTCCAATAACAATCTTCAGTGTCACTGATTTTCTCATTTCAATTTCATTTATCTGTACTCTTTATTATTTCCTTCCTTCAGCTTGCTTCAGATATAATTTTTTCTTCTTTTTCTTTAGTTTAGATTATTGATTCCAAGCCTTTCTTATTTTCTAAAATTTTTATAATGTTTATTTATTTTTGAGAGAGAGAGACAGAGTGTGAGTGGGGGAGGGGTAGAGGGAGATGGAGACACAGAATCCGAAGCAGGCTCCAGGCTCCAAGCTGTCAGCACAGAGCCCCATGTGGCTCAAACTCACAAGCTGTGAGATCACGAGCTGAGCCAAAGTCAGATGTTTAACCGACTGAGTCACCCAGATGCCCCTCTTATTTTCTAACATAAGCATTTAATGCTGTAAATTTCCTTCTACAAACTACTCTAGCTGCATCCCATAAATTTTGATATGTTGTGTTTTCATTTTCATTCAGATATATCTATATATCTAATCTATATCTATATCTGTATCTATATCTATATATAGATATAAAGTTCATTTATTTATTTTGAGAGTGACAGAGACAGTGCAAGTTGGGGAGGGGCAGAGAAAGAGAATCCCAAGCAGGCTCTACACTGCCAGCAGAGAGCCTGACATGGGGCTTGAACCCACAAACTGTGAAATAACGCCTGAGCCGAAACCAAGAGTCAGGTGCTTAACTGACTGAACCACCCAGGTGCCCCCATTCAGTTCAAAATATTTTAAAATTTCCTTTGTACTTTCTTCTTGACCCATTGTTTATTTAGAAGTGTATTGTTTCTAAATATTTGGGGATCTTTCAGATATCTTTTTGTTATTGATTTCTAGTTTGATTCCATTTTGATTAGAAAATGTACTTCATGTGATTTCAATTCTTTTAAATTGTTTGAGGTTTGTTTCATGGACAGAAAATGGTAATACGGTCTGTCTAGGCAAATCTCTTTATTTTTTCCCCCAAATCTTTAATGTATGCTTGAAACAAGTGTCTATTCTGCTGATGCTGTATATAGTGTTCTATAAATGTCAGGTCAAGTTGTCTGATATTGTTATTTGGGTTTTCTATATCCTTATGATTTTCTGTTTAATTTTTCTATCAATTACTGAATGGAGAGAGGAAATTTGAAGTCTCCAAGTATAACTGTGGTTTTATCTATTTTCTCTTTCAATTCTATCAGGTTTTGCTTCATGTATTCTGAAGATATGTTATTAGGCTCTGTTTGTTTAGGATTATTATGCCTTCTTGACAAATTGGCCTCTTTATCATTGTATAATATCCCTCTCTATTTCTGGTAATCTTCCTTGCTCTGAAATCTACTTTGCCTGATATAGCCACCAACTTTCTTTTGATTAGTGTTTGATTAGTGTTTGCATGGTGTGACTTATTCCAACCCTTTTGTATGTTTTTACATTTAAAGTGAGGTCCTTAACATACAGATGGTCAACAGACACTTGAAAAGATGCTCAACATCACTCATCATCAAGGAAATACAAATCAAAACCACAATAAGATATTACCTTACACCTGTAAGAATGGCTAAAATAAAAAAGACAAGAAATAACAAGTGTTGGTGAGGATGTGGAGAAAAAGGAGCCCTTGTATACTGTTGGTAGAAATGTAAATTGATATAGCCACTGTGGAAAACAGTATGGAGGTTCTTCAAAAAATTAAAAATAGAAATACTATATGATCCAGTAATTGCACTACTGGGTATTTACCCAAAGAATATGAAAACACTAATTTGAAAAGATATATGCATCCCTATGTGTATTGTGGCATTATTAACAACAGCCAAGTTATAGAAGTAACCTAACTGTCCATTGGTAAACAAATGGATAAGGAAGATGTAGTGTAAGTATACAATGGACTATTACCCAGGTATAAAAAAGGATGAGATCTTGCTATCATACCTAGAGGGTATTATACTAAGGGTATTATACTAAGTAAAATAAGTCAGACTGAGAAAGCCAAATACCATATGGTTTCACTCATATGTAGAATCTAAAAAAACAAATGAAGAAACAAAAAACAGAATCAGAACTATAAATTCAAAGAACAAACATGGTAGCCAGAGGGGAGGGGAACAGAGGATGGACGAAATGGGTGAAGAGTGGGAGATACAAGCTTCCAGTTATGGAATGTAAGTTATGGAATGACTTATGGAAATAAGGGAATAAAAGGCACAGCATAAGGGATGTGGTCAGTGATACTATAATAGTGTTGTAGGGTGAGAGCTGGTAGCTACACTTGTGAGCACAGCATAATGTATGAACTTGTCCAATCACTATGTTGTACACCTGCAACTCATGTAACATTGTGTGTCAACTACACTCAAAAACAAATAAATTAAGTGAGGTGCTTAAAGTAATACATAAAAGTGAGGTTCTTATAGACAGCATATAATTGAGTCTTTAAAAAAAATCCAGGGGCGCGTGGGTGGCTCAGTTGGTTGAATCTCTGACTCTTGATTTCGGGTCAGGCCATGATCCCAGGGTCATGGGGTGGAGCCTACAACGGCCTCTGTAATTGAGTTTGAAGCCTGCTCTAGATTTTCTCCCTCTTCCTCTGCATGTTTTCTGTTAGCACTCTCTCTAAGAAAAATAAAGTCCTATTTGACAATCTCTGCCTTTTAATTGGATATTTAACAAGATCGTTCACCATTTGTATAATTATTGACATGGCTGGATTTAAACACACTCCCTTGCTGGTTTTCTATTTTTGATATCTGATCCCATATCCTTTTTTCTCTTTTCATGCCTTATTTTGGATTAATTTAGCATTTTATTATAATTCCATTCAATTCTACTATTGTACCTCTTTAAAAAGTTTTTAGTGGTTGATTTGGGGTTCACAATATACATCTTGCACTTAAGCAGTCTATCTTTGTTTTTTTTTTTTTTTTTTTTTTTAATTTTTTTTTTTTCTTCAACGTTTTTATTTATTTTTGGGACAGAGAGAGACAGAGCATGAACGGGGGAGGGGCAGAGAGAGAGGGAGACACAGAATCGGAAACAGGCTCCAGGCTCTGAGCCATCAGCCCAGAGCCCGATGCGGGGCTCGAACTCACGGACCGCGAGATCGTGACCTGGCTGAAGTCGGACGCTTAACCGACTGCGCCACCCAGGCGCCCCTATATCTTTGAATGATAGTGTGCCATTTCATGTACAGGCAAACGAGTCTTACAATGGTATATTTCCATTTCCTCACTCCTATTCTGTGGGCTATTTTTCTTATATATTTTACTTCTACAGATACTATAAACTCTGTATGTTGTTACCATTTTTGCTTTGGACGATCACTGATCTTTTAAAGTGACGAAAAATAAGAATAAAGTTTTTTGATATTTACCCTTTTTTGTTATTGTTTTACAATTTCCTTCAGTCTTCATTTCTTTGTGTAAAACCTGGATGGAAATCCAGGTTTCCATCTGCTATTATATGCATTCCACCTAAAGAACATCTTTTAATGTTGCTTGTTGTGCACGTCTGCTGGCAATGTATTCTCTCAGTTTGTTTTTAAAAAGTCTTTATTATAGTTCACTTTTAAAAATTAGTTTATTTATTTTGAGGGGGAGTGGGGGAGAGCACAAGCAGGAGAAAGGGCAGAGACAGAGAGGGAGAGAGAATCCCAAACAATCCTCTGACAGCACAGATCCCCATGCGGGGCTCCATGCTGGGCTCCATGAGATCATGACCTGAGCTGAAATCAAGAGTTGGACGCTTAACTGACTAAGCCACCCGGGCATTGCTACCTTCACTTTTGAAAAGTATTTTCACTGGAATAGAATTCTGAGATGATAGCTCTGCCCTTCAGCACTTTAAAGATGTCACTCCATTGTCTTCTGACTTGCACAGATTCTGACAAGAATCCACAGTGATAATTATTTTTGTCCTTTTTTATATAATATTTCATTTTTTCTTTGGCTGCCTCTCACATTTCCTTTCTATGTTTGGTTTTTGAAAGTTGATCTGTGCATCTTGGTGTGTAAGTGCTTTGTATTTGTCCTGCTTGATATTCTCTAGAATTCCTGCTTCTGTGATTTTTTATCTTTCATTAAATTTGCAAGATTTTCAGCCATTATCTCTTTGAATATTTTCTCTTCCTTCCTCCTTCTCCTTTTTCCTTCTGAGACTTCAATTACATGCATATTTTGACCATCTGATATTATCCCAGAGTTCCTGGATGCTGTGTTCTCTCTCCCCACCCACACTCTTTTTCCTCTGTAGGTTTCATTTTGGATGATTTCCACTGCCCTAGATTCAAATTCACTGGTTCTTTTCTGGTTGTTTCCAGTTTGCTGGGTGTTCATCAAAGGATTTCTTCATCTCTGATATATATATTTTTTATTTCTAACATTTTGTTTGATTCTTCTAGTTTACAGTGTTCATCTCTGTGCTAAAATCTCCCATCTGTTTCTACAGGCTGCCTATTGTTTCCTCTCGATCCTTCACTTAATAATTATACTTAATGTCTCTGTCTTATAGTTCCAACATCTAGTTCCTGTCATCTTTCTGTCTGGTTCTGCTTTGTGTTTTATTTCTTGATAATGGATTTTTTCTTTCTTTTTATTTTTTAAATAAATATGTCCTATTTTTTGATGGAATGCAAACTATCGTGTAGAAAAAGAGAAGAAACTGTGGCAAATAGAATTTATGTCTGGAAGCGGGCATGCCTCTTTTTCTTTTAGACAGTTCATGTGATATTGGAGTCAGTCTGGTCAGGAGCTGGGCTGGGTTTTAAAGATTTTATTTTTGGGGTGCCTGGGTGGCTCAGTTGGTTAAGCGTCCAACTTCAGCTCAGGTCATGATCTCACAGTTTGTGGGTTTGAGCCCTGCGTCGGGCTCTGTGCTGACAGCTCAGAGCCTGGAGCCTGCTTTGGATTCTGTGTCTCCCTCCCTCTCTGCCTGTCCTCGCTCATGGCTCTGTCTCTCTCTGTCTCTCAAAAATAAAATAATGTTAAAAAATTTTTTAAAAACGATTTTATTTTTGAGTAATTTCTACCCCCAACATGGGGCTCAAACTCACAACCTTGAGATCCAGAGTTACATGTTCCACTGACTTAGCCAGCCAGGTGCCCCTAAGACATGTTAGGTTTCCAATGTCTCCAATGATTGCCTCCTATAACTTGTGCTTAGAGGACTGTCAGAGGGCTCTTCTCAGCCTTTCTTTCTTTCTTTCTTTCTTTCTTTCTTTCTTTCTTTCTTTCTTTCTTTCAACAGCTTTATTAAAATATAATTCACATGCCATACAATTCACCATGTAAAGTGTACATTTCAGTGGATTTTAGTATATTCATAGAATTGTACAACTATCACCACAGTTAATTACAAAACATCTTTATTGCCTCAAAAACAAAAACATAAACACCATGCAGTTGCCAGGGCAACTGGAGGGAAGGGAGAATAGGTATAGTTTCCGTTGGGGGGATGAATAAGTTCTGGGAACTGGGTAGTGGTGCTGGTTATGCAACACTGTGAATGTACTTAATACCACTGAATAGTACACTTTAAAGTTACAACGGTAAATTTCATGTTCTGTGTATTTGACCACAATTAATTAAAAAAATTTTTTTAATGTTTATTTATTCTTGAGAGAGAGAGAGACAGAGACAGAGCATGAGCAGGGGAGGGGCAGAGCAAGAGAGCGACACAGAATCCAAAGCAGGCTCCAGGCTCTGAGCTGTCAGCACAGTGCCCGACGAGGGCTCAAACTCACATATCGTGAAATCATGACCTGAGCCGAAGTCAGACGCTTAACCGACTGAGCCACCCAGGCGCCTCACAATTAATTTTTTAAAAAAGAAATCCTATACCCTTTACCTCTCGCCTCCCACTCCCCCCATCTCTCCCAACCCTAAACAACCTCTCCTCTATTTCCATTTCTCTATATTTACTTCTTCTGGACATTTCCTATAAATAGAACCATGTAGATGTGATCCTTTGTGTTTGGCTTCTTTCACTCAGCATGTTTTTAAGGTTCTTCCTTGCTAAAGATTAAATGTGAGTGTTCCTCCAAAATTCAAATGTTGAAAACCTAATTCCCAAGGTGATGGTAGTAGGTGGATTTTGGGGAAGGTGGTTCATTTATGAGGGGGGAGCCCTCCTCATTGGGATTAATGTCCTCATAAGAGACCAGAGAACTACCTGGTCCATTCTACCCTGCGGGGACACAACAAGAAGCCATTGGTCTGCAACCGGAACCCAATCAACATTGGCACCCTCATCTTGGACTTCTAGTCTCCAGAACTGTGAAAAAGAACTGTGTTGTTTATAAGTTAGCCAGTCTGTGGTATTTTGTTATAGTAGCCTCAATGGATTAAGACAGTCTTTGTGTCTTTTTGTGGTCAAATAACATTCCATTGTATGAGTACTATACTTTGTTTATCTATTAGTTGGTACAGGTGTATGGGTTATTTCCACCCTTTGGCTCTGATGAATAATGTTTCTATCACTATCAACATTCATGTACAAATTTTTGCATAAACAGAGGTGCCTGGGTGGCTCAGTCAGTCGGCTAAGCATCTGATTGTAGCTCAGGTCATGATCTCGCAGTTTGTGAGTTCGAGCCCCATGTCGGGCTCTGTGCTGACAGCTCAGAGCCTGGAACCTGCTTTGGATTCTGTGTCTCCCTCTCTCTCTCTGTCCCTCCCCTGCTTACACTCTGTCTCTGTCTCTCTCTCAAAAATAAATAAGCCTTAAAAATTTTTTTTAATTTATTTTTTGCATAAACATTCTTTCCTTTTTCTTGGTCTATACCTAGGAGTGGAACTGCTGAGTCAAACGGTAACTCTGTTGAACTTTTTGAAGAACCACTAGATGCTTCTCAGAGTGCCTCCCCCATCTTACACTCCTACCAGCAGTATTTGAGAGATCCAATTTCTCTACTTCCTCCCAACACTTGTTATTTTCTGTTTGATTCTAGCCATTCTAGTGGGTGTGAAGTGGTACCTCACTGTGGTTTTGATTTGCATTTTCCTGATGCCTAGGGATATTGAGCACCTTTTCTCATGCTTACTGGCCACTCCTGCATCTTCTCTGGAGAAATATCTATTCACATCCTTTGTCCTTGGTCCTTTCATTGGGTTGTCTCTTCATTGTTGAGTAGTAAGCGTTCTTTATAAATATTATATATTAGAGATATCAGTCCCTTATCAGATATATGCTTTGCAAATATTTTCTCCCATTCTGTGGGTTGACTGTTCAGTTTCTTTTTTTTTTAAGATTTATTTATTTTGAGAGAGAGAGAGAGAGAGCAGGCACACATGAGAGTGGAGGAGGAGCAGATAGAGAGAGGGAGAGAGAGAGAATCCCAAGCAGGTTCCATGGTGTCAGTACAGGGCCCATTGCAGGGCTCAAACTCACAAACTATGAGCTGAGCCAAAACCAAGAGTTGGATGCTCAACTGACTGAGCCACCCAGGTGCCCCAACTATTCAGTTTCTTTATAGTGACCTTTCAAGCACAAATTTTAAAATTTGGACGAAGGCTTTCCAAGTGCTCTTACCCGTCTCTCAGTTGCCTATAGTCCCTGTAGTCCTGTGCCATGGGGGGCAGCTGTCTCCATGCTCTCGCCCCCCCTGAGTGAACACTGCTGTTGGCTTGTTACCCTGTGCTAGGGTCATGGCGGGTTCAGTGAGTTCTCTATTGTGCAGGTTCAACTGGGTCTTGAGCAGGCCCTGTATACCTTGGTCTTGGAGGAAGGGTTATCTCAGCATTCCTGAGCCTCTTCCCCATGACAACTATCTGTTGCCTTGTATCTGCAGTTGGGCTTGTAGAGGAAAGGGTTTCCTGCCCCTCTACCGGTGGTAGCCCACCTCTGCTTGGTATCTTTGCAGGATTCCTAGACGAGAGACATTTCCTGTCCTCTCCCAGGGGAGAGGGTTTTTTCCAGGTTTTGTATGACAACAATGGATCTTGGCCTCTATGTCCTGGAGGCAGCAAGGTTTTTCCTACCCCTCCCCCAAGAAGCAGATGCATTCTGCTTCTACTCTTCTCCCAGAGGCCATGTGTTTTTGCCCAGACCGGGGAAAAAAATGGTTTCTGTCCCCTCCCTGGGGGCTTAGGCTTTTGAAGTGTTAGGAAGGGGTCAGAACAAGGGGTTTTTTGACTTGCCCAAAGCCACGGAGGGCAGTCCTCTCTAGTGCTTCACCCAGTCTTTCTTGCAAGTGCTTGGCAGAGGCCTGTGGAGAAGAGCTGCAACCAGTCTGAACTCCCCTTCTCTCCGAGGCTCTCGGTTATTTCCAGCCGACATGCTGGGGCCTCACTAGACCTTTAAGACACATCAAGAGTTTACCTGATTTCTTCCTACCTCCTTGTATAGCAGCCACCTTTCTTCCGTGTCCTGCCCAAAGTGACGGCATTCGCGTGGCCTGTCTTGGGGGGGCCTGTCATGTGAACTCCAAGCAGAAGAGCTCCAAGCATGAACTTGAGCAGGAGCAGAATAGCGCTTCATTAGGACTCACTCTTGCCGTCTACAGGGCCCGTTTGTCAGGGCCTGAGGGTCCCTCCAGCGCGGCCTTGAACACGTCCCCTCTGTCTCCCCAGATGTACAATGCAGTCCCATTGGAAGAGGGGTAAGGGTGGGGGCTGAAGATCAGACTGCCTGCAGCTGAATCCCAGACCCAGCCCGTACAACAGAGTGACTCCAGGCAAGTTACTCCACCTGTCTCTGCCTCAGTTACCTCATCTTCCCAACGTGGATGATAATAAGACCTACTTTTCTCTGTGATGCCTGGCACACAACACTAGCCGCTCTCATCATTAGCGGTGCCAGTGGTAGTAGTGGTAGCAGCACCATGCTAAAAGTAACACCACTGTCACTGTGACTCTTGACGGTCTCCAAGGTTCCTTCTACTACCCACTATCCGGGGTAAAATGAAGTATCGATCCATTTATTTTGGTAAGAGGATCTGCCAGGCAGGCCAGGTAGCCTGGGCCTGGGGAAGGGGCGAGCAGGCCTCCACTTGCTGTGTGTCCTTTGCTCAGTCCCGGGCCAACTCTGGACCAGAGCGTCCTTCTGTGGAGCGCAGGTTGAACCGACAGGCAGGGACTGGTTGAATCTGTGTCAGGGAGCAGGGGGGCGGAGGGGGGAGCCAAGAGAGAGTTTTGGAGCCGTCAGCCCACAGACATCGAGGTGCCTACTTCTCTGAATTACAAACCACAGGAGAGGGGTGATCAGAGCCCTCATGTTCAACAGAGCACTTTCGTCCTCGAAATTTACTCGCATTCAGGATCGAAGGTAGCTGCGACGAGGGCTGCTTTGGGTGTGTGTGTCTGGGATTGTTGATTCCAGTTTGATAGCAGAGTGAGAGCCAAAGAGGGGAGCCGAGCGGGAACCCAGGATCCAGACTCCCTGAACCGATGCTTTTCCATGAACTCCAGGCAGTGAGGTGCTGCTCCCCTGCATTTTTCCAGCACGTTGTGCCTCCCTCCGTGGGAGGGCAGGTAGGATCCATCAAAGCAGGGAGCGGGGAGTCTGGGGGGCCGGTAGTTGGAACTGCTCCTTTCCCCTGGGGCCAGACGCGAGCATCTCCAGGACAGAGCGGGTGTCCTCCTTTGCCACTTCCTGGCCTGACAAGGTCAGGAGAGTCCTCTTGAATGAAGACGTGAAAAACTTCTCTTTGGCTGTGCCCTTCAGTGGACCCTGCCAGACACACAGACACACACCCATCCCTACCTGGATTAGCCAACCTGTTGTGAGGACCCACGAGGCACCCAGCCCCGACCTGGAGCTCCCAGGGACACTGTGTCTTCTTTCCAAAGCCAGGGGAGGCATTAGAGGCAGTGCAGCAGGGACAGAGAGGAGAGAAGCCCTTTCCCTTTAAACTCTCCTTTCACCAGATGGTGCTCCCTTTGGACCTTGTCCACGGGCTTTTTACAAAGGAATTTGTGTCAAGTCAGTGAGGCCACAGGGCCCAGCTAGTGCTGCAACCCTGGGGTTGAACACAAATAGCCCTCAGCTACCCAAAGCTTTCTGTGTGCCAGGGACCTGCCAAGCACTCCCCGTGTGTGAGCCCATTTAATCCTCATGGCAAACCTTGGGGCCAGTCCTGCCATCATCTCCAGTGACAAATGAGACACAGACAGGTTAAGGAGCTGGCTCATTCAGAATGCCGTGCACATAAGAAGAGGGTTTGGGGCTTGAATCTTGTGCTCTGAATGCCGTGATTCACCGTGCTCCATAAATAGCCTTCCACAGATGGGGAAATTGAGTCCCTTAAAGTCAGTTGACTCCCTTAAAGTTGCTCAGCCGGGCATTGGCAGAGTCGTCATTGGGATCCAGGTCTTCCAATACTGAGAATGGTACCTTTCTACCAAATGAAGCCTCATCTGAGAAAGAGAAGGTCTAGATTTTGTCCACTGGAGCCCCATCTGCCTTCTAGTTGTGCACTCTCGAAGGCAGTGTGGTGAAGGGTATTGGCAGAGTGATTTCTGCCTGGCCGGCTTCCACCTTGGAAGATTTCTTTCTTCCTCCTTTCTGACTCCAGGTGCTTTATTTTCCAAGAAGAGATGATGGTTTAAGGGGACACACTCAGGAATGGGGGACCCGAGCAGGCCAAAGAAAACTTCCCAGCCCCAGGCAGTTGGCAGTGTCCCCATAGGGCCTCGGACCTACAGGCAAGGTGGGGAGTGTGGTGGCTAGGTGGGGCTGCAGAGAGGAAGGACAGGAATACAGCATGCCTGAGGGGAAAAGTCTGGAGACACACATCTCCTCTCTGGGCCTCAACACCCTTTGTTCAGTGGGGTGGGGGAGATAGTTGGGCCAAGTGGTTTCTGAGCCCATCTCCCTGTGTTGGGTAGACTCGGAGCCTGAGAGGAGGAGCCCCTGTAAAACTGGTTTATTGAAGGGATGCCCACTGGAGGAACTGGAGAGGGAGCTGGGGCAGTAGGACAAGAAGCTAAGCAGGGTGTGATTCCAGACCAGGAGCAGCCGTGGCGGGATCCTGCAAAAATGCTCCCGTGTGTGCTGTAGCTTACTGCAAGGCGGCTGGGCTTTCTTTAGCCAGTTGGTCTTGGCCAAGGGTCATTGGGGTTGGGGTAGGGTGGCATCGGGGGTGGGGGGGGAGGTGTGAACTCCCAAGTGTTTGGCATACTCTGCTTGTGGGGAAAAGTAGTCCCCGGCAAGCCCAAGGCAGGGCAGGTGGTTAGGAGGAGAAATTGACAGAAACTTGGAATGGGGCCCATGGCAATGATCAAAGGGATTCTGGTCGAGCGCTGACAGTGTCCCCTGCACCAGCCTCAGGATTCATTGTAACATTTCAGATTCTGGGTCTTCCCCGATAGTACCAGATGGATGAGAACAGGGGTGAAGGTGCTGATAGACTGAGAGCCTGCAGTCTGTTGCTCGAGTGAGAGCTTTGGCGTGAGAATGGAGGATGCAGGGGAGCCTCAAAGAACCAGATGTCACAGGCTGGGGGGGCGGTGCTTAAGGGGGCTTGACACTCCTCTACTGCCTCAACTCCTGCCTGTACCATGCACACGGTCCTGCAGACTCAGACACATGGGGCACAGGAACACACTTGTGTGACTGTGCATGGAAGCAAACGCACCGGTGCACACAGACACGCACACACAGACTCACGCACAGGTGTGTACGTTCACGCCCACGTACATTCCGAAACACGTCTGTAGACATTCATACTCACTTGTGCACACAGATTCCTGAGCTTGCCGCAAAAGCATAGCCGGCCAGGTCCTTTCTATTCCTGACTTTCAGGGGAGGGCAAAATAGGGGGATGGGCAGGATCCAAAGCCAGGCCAGCTGCAGCTGGCCACTGAAGACTGACCTTTGGCTATCAAGTCCGGATCACACCCGTCCCACAGCCCAGGCTCGTGTCAGGCTGGGTTGCTTGTAGACCACTGATAGAAGTGTCTAGGAGCTTAGCTGCTGCCTCCCTTGCCCCCTTCTTGTCCCCTAAGGTTCCACTCCCACTTTTGACCCAAGCCTTTGTCCATCAGTGGGCCAGAGGGCCTCTGCTGCATGGGTGGTGATCTGTGGTCCAGGGAAGAAAATGAACTGGGGCTCCTGACATGTAGCCCACTTTCTCCCCGAATGACAGGAACCAGTGGGATCATTGCCATTGAAAACCAAGGCCATCAGCACAGAATCAGACTGACCCCAGCTCTGGGGGGCTCCCAGTCTAGTGGAGGTCCCAAGCATTTAAAAAGTGTGATCAGGGGCGCCTGGGTGGCTCAGTCGGTTAAGCCTCCGACTTCAGCTCAGGTCACGATCTCACGGTCCGTGAGTTCGAGCCCCGCGTCGGGCTCTAGGCTGTTGGCTCAGAGCCTGGAGCCCGTTTCAGATTCTGTGTCTCCCTCTCTCTCTGCCCCTCCCCCGTTCATGCTCTGTCTCTCTCTGTCTCAAAAATAAATAAACGTTAAAAAAATTTTTTTTTAAATAAAAAAGTGTGATCAGTGCTGGGCTTTGAGGAAACGGGAGACTGAGGAAGCCCAGTGGAGACGCTAAAAGCCTGGAGGGGGTGGGATCAGGGAAGGCTTTCGGAGGAGGTGATGTCTAAAATGACTCTTAAAAGACAAAAATAAAAATGGAAAAAAAAAAGTAAATAAAACGACTCTTAAAAAACCAAGAGGAATTGGATTGGGGTGGAAGGGAGTAGGGTAAAAGGCATTTTAGGCAGAGGGAAGAGCTTGTGCAAAATGCTGGCACTAGGAGAAGCGAAGTGCCCTCGGGGACTGGAAGAAGTTCAGCAAGTCCAGAGGAGGGTAGGAGTAGCTCAGAGGGAAGGCAGCAGCCGCACTCCTGCTGTGAGCCAGCCCAAGGAGGCATCCAGAGGGCATGGAGATATCACTGGGAAATTTTAACCAGGGAAATGATTGTGTCAGACCTACATGGGAAGATCTTTGGGGCTCCAAAGTGCAAGGTGGATCTGGGGATGGCTTAAGATAGATTTGAGATGGAGCATAGGGCAGCTCATCGAGTGGGGGCTGGCAGAAGCTTTGCAGGCCAAGAGGCAAATCAGAGAAATTATGTAGGAAACCAAGAGAAGAAACAAGAGGGGAAACACATTTCCACCAAATGTTAACTGACAAACCTCAAAGTAAATAATAGAGCACCATTTTTTTGTAACACGGGTCGGGTAAGAAGAAGAGTGGGGTTTTTTGGAGGATGACGTTTCACTTCATGGGGGCTCAAAGTTGGTGTGTCCTACCATCTGACTGACTGCAAATGGTCCTCTGTAAAAATCACTCTTAGCTCCCGGGTCATTCCAACACAGGCTGTAGTTTGCAGACACCTGCTCTAGGCTGATGGGTGGAAGCAAGTGAGACACAAAGGAGGCTCTTCTGTCCCCTCCTCCCCACCAACACATCACAGATCTGAACCTCCACCATTACTGCCACCCCCGTGAGAGAGGTCACCGCTTCCAGGGGCCTCTGGTTAAAACATACGCTGGTTACTAGGAGGGGCCGGAGATCCTGCAGCCAATAGGAAGCATGAACATCTGTAATCATAACATCTCAGGGCAAGAGGAACCTGAGGCCTCTCTCTAGCCCTCTCCCAGGGCAGGGCTAACGTCCACGTGTTTCGTGGAGTCGAACTCTGTCCTAGATATGGAAAGTGACTTGTTCGAGGTCACAGTGCAAGTTGCTGACAGTTGAGATTTGGACCCAAGCCTTAGGATTCCCAGCTGAGTTTCCTTTCCCGATACTCCCACGTCCTCACCACGGACCTCATTAACTTGGGGGCGGAGGGGGGTGCGGAGCACGTGGGGAAGGAATAATATCAGGACTCCTCTGCCCGGGACAGGATGCTCTTCAGGCTCCTGCCTTCCACAGGTAGCAGTAGCGGCAGATCGGGCCTCCTCGTTTACATATATTTGCATACATCACTTCTGAATGAGGAACCTGAGGCTTGGAGAGAATGCATAAGTTGTTTGGTATCTCTAATAGGCTAAAATACGGCCCCATGGAAGATATCCAGGTCCTAGTCCCCAGAACCTGTGAATGTTACCTTACATGGGGGAAAAAAAAAAGAAGTTGCAGATGTGATTAAATTATGGGTCCTGACATGAGAAGAGAATCCTAGGTTATCTGTATGGGCTCCAAATACAATCACATGTATTCTTATAAGAGAGAGGCAGAGGGATCCTACTAGCTACAGAAAGCAGAAGGTGATGCGACAATAGAAAGAGAGGAAGATTTGAAGGTGCCCCTCTCCTGGCTTTGGAGACAGAGGAAGAGCCCATGAGCCAAGGAATTTATACAGTTCTAGAGCTGGAAAAGGCAAGGAAACAGCTCTTCCCTAGAGTCTCCAGAGGGAGCACAGCCCCGTGGACTTTTTGTAAAACTGACACCGTGCAACTAAGTTCAGATGTCTGGCCTCCAGAACCGTGAGAGAATAAATTTCTGTGGTCTCAAGTGACCAAATGTGTGGTCATTTGTTACAGCAGCCTCAGAAAACTGCTAAGGCATCCCACGGCAATTTTTCTTAATTTAAATAAACTTGTGAATTTTGGAACAGTTTTAGATGAACAGAACAGTTGCAGAGACAGCTTAGAGAGTTCTTATATACCACCCCCCCAAGCTTCCTCATTGTTAGCATCTTACATTACACTGTGCATTCGTCACAACTAAAGAGCCAAGGTTGGTACATTACTATTACAATCCCCAACTTTATTTGGACTTCACGAGTTTTTCCTAATGATCTTTATCTGTCCATCCAGTACAGGTAGCTGTCATGTGTTCTTAGCTTCCGCTGGTCTGTAACTGTTTCTGATTGTCCTTGGTTTTTGGATGACTTTCACTTTTGAGGAGTACTGGCCAGGTATCTTGCGGAAAGGTCACTCAATTTGGATTTATCTGATGTTGTTCTCCTAGTCAGGTTGGGGTTATTGGTGCGGGGGGAGGACCACAGAAGTGAGGTGCCATTCTCATCACATCGTATCAAGGGCACATAATGCCAATGTGACTTCCAACTGATGTTGACCTCGGTCACCAGGCTGATGTGATGTTTGCCAGGTTTTTCCACGGTAAAGTTACTCACCTTCTCTCCCGTCCCCAACTATGTCCATACTCTACTCTTGGAAACAAGCCACTAAGCATACCCCACTTCAAGTGGGGAGGGTAATGTTCCACCTCCCTGAGGGCCGAGGATCTACATTCAGTATTTGGGATTCTGTAGGAGAAATTTTGCTCTTCTCCCCCATCTATTTATTATTATTCAATCATTCATTTACATAATCCAAATATTGGCCTTGTTGCTTGAATTGTTCCAGCCAGGGCCATCGGGAGCTTTTTCCGTTTGGGCCCTGTGTTCCTTTGAGATGCCCCCATCATTTTATCTTTTGAGCACTTCCTTATGGTCTGAAACTACAAGATGCTTCAGGCTCATCTTGTATTTTCCTGCCCAAGAATGCTACCGGGGTGACATTGTTTCTAGGCATTTTCAGAAGACAGAGCCGGGAAATGCAAGTGTGTGTGCTAACCCATGCATACATACATACTTAAGGAGATTTCTGTATCTATACATCTGTATCTATATCAAACTAAACATGAACTCATACGGATGTCTCCTACTGTAATGTCTTACACATGGATCATTCTAGCCTTCCTTCTTTGCGTATCTGTAACCTCCCTCTCCAACAGTGAGAAAACTGACTCCCACCATCCACTTACCTATTTGTGTACTCTCAGTGTACCATACAGCCATTTCCAAATTGTTAACCCATATCCCCAAGGGAAATCCAACTTTAACTACAGCATGGCATTTATTTACAACTTATTTTAACATTAGTCTTACAGCTTCCAGTCAAAACACTATTTTCCAAGATTGCCTAGGACCATCCTTTTCCCCCCACTCCCTCCCTTCAGTGAGGTCTTCTCATACATTTATAATACAGGTTTAAGATTCTCTTCTCACAAGTCCACATTCCATCTTGGAATTCCCAGACTCCTTGGTTGGTTTGTAAAATTTAATTTCTATACATTAATGTTTACTCTTTGTGGGTGTTGAGAAATACGTAGTGTCACTTATACACCAGTACAATACCATACAGATCCGTTCTACCACCCTAAAGGCTCCCCTATGCTTCTTTTTTTTTATGTTTATTTTATTATTTTTGAGAGAGAAACACAGAGCACGAGTGGGAGAGGGGCAGAGAGCAAGAGGGAGACACAGAATCTGAAACAGCCTCCAGGTTCTGAGCTGTCAGTACAGAGCCCGACACGGGGCTCGAACTCATGAATTGTGAGATCATGACCTGAGCTGAGGTCAGACGCTTAACCAACTGAGCCACCCAGGTGCCCCCTCCCCTGTGCTTCTTTTAGTCAAAAGCTCACCCTTTCTAAATCCCTGGCAACTGCTGATATGCTTTCCATTCCTGTATTTTTATCATCTTCCAGAATGTCATATGAATGGAATCAAATAGCCTTTTCACCCTGGCTTCTTTCACTTACCGCAATGCAGCTGAGATTCATCCATGTTGGTGTATGAATTAATAAACAGCTCATTCCTCTTTACTTCAGAGTAGTATTCCACTGTACTGGATAAACTGTCCCAGTTTATTTATCCCTTCACTTTCTGAAGGATATTTTGGTTGCTCCCAATTTTTCTGATTATGAATAAAGCTGATGTAAATATTGATGTACAGGTTTTTGTGAGGACTTGTTTTTTTTCTTTTTAATACTTTAATTAAAAAAATTTTTTGAGAGAGAGAGGGAGGGAGCATGTGCCAGCAGGGAAGGGGCAGAGGAAGAGGGAGAGAGAGATCCTAAGCAGGCTCCATGCTCAGTGAAGAGCCCAATAAGGGGCTCAATCCCATGACCCTGGGCTCATGACCTGAGTCATAATCAAAGGTTGGACACTTAACCAACTGAGCCACCCAGGGGCCCCATGTGAGGACTTGTTTTTAGTTCAGTTGGGTAAATACCTAGAAACATGATTGTTGTCCTGTATACTAAGTCTATATTTCACTTTTAAAAAATTACCAGGGGCGCCTGGGTGGCGCAGTCGGTTAAGCGTCCGACTTCAGCCAGGTCACGATCTCGCGGTCCGTGAGTTCGAGCCCCGCGTCGGGCTCTGGGCTGATGGCTCAGAGCCTGGAGCCTGTTTCCGATTCTGTGTCTCCCTCTCTCTCTGCCCCTCCCCCATTCATGCTCTGTCTCTCTCTGTCCCAAAAATAAATAAACGTTGAAAAAAAAAAAAAAAAAAAAAAAAAAAAAAAAAAGAAAAAAAAAATTACCAAAATGTCTTCCAAAATGGTGTGCCATTTTAAATAGAGTTACTTTAAATTTCCCAACTTAAATCCAATTTTTCTGATCCTTTCCTTTGTTTCCCAACCTGGTAGTCAGGAGATCTCACTCATAAGGCAAAGGGCACTGGCTTTGCCATCAGAGCTAGATTTAAATCCTGACTCCAACTACTTAAAAACCATGTAAATATTGTGGCAAGTTAGTGAATCTCTCTGAGCCTCACACTGAGATGTAACTCTTTATATGTGCATGATGTCACAGGTTATGTTCCCCAGGAAGTGGATTCTGAGAGGTTGCTTAGCCTCTGGGATGTCGGCCCTTGGGGTCTACACCTACAGAAAGGAGGGAAGGCAGCAGAATTGGGCAGAGGGAGAAGTGGAACAGAAATGGCCCATCAGAGCTGTCCTGATCTGGGCTAAAGCGGTCCAGCCTTTATGTCCCTTCCGGATCAGTCATCGGATCGGTGTCCTGGTGGAGGCAGCTGTCTGCACCTGGCACAGCGTGTCCTTTCTCGAAGGTGCATCTGGGTGGCGCACTCCAGTATCCACTGCACCAGGCAGAGTGGAGAGAACGCTGGATGAGAGCGGAGACCAGTCCCCTGTTGAACTGTTTCTAGCTACGTGCCTTCAGGCCAGTCTTTCCCTTCCCAGAGCCCCCTCAGCTTACCCGTGTATGAGTGGCTAAGACCTCAGCCCCCGCCAATCCTCATATAGCACTTCGCAGTTCACCAAGCGGTCTCGTGGACCTTAATTCACAACAATCTTCTGATACCAGTAATTAGTCTCCCCCGGTGAGCTCTGGGGCAGTGCTGCTCCAGTGTGGTCTGAGGACCGGGCTGTGTCCATTAACCCGTTGTTACCGGTTCCTGACACAGTAAGTACAGAATTCGAGAGTCACTGCTCAGAGACTTCAGAGCAATGCAGCAGAGTAATTTTATGTCCGTTGAAAGTAGGAATAAAAACGTGGACTTGTACTATGTTTGTCTTTGTTCTCATATTTCATGTTTCTGGTAATTTATATTGTATTTTACAAAGGAATGGGTCCAAGATGGATTAGAGAACCCCACCCCCACCCCAACACACACACACACACACACACACACACACACAAACACATCTGGTCGTATGCCACGGACATTTTGAGAAGCATTGATCTAGGCATGTGCAAATGCCAGCTTCTGACAATGTTTGTATTTTTAAAAGGGAGAGGCCCCTTTTGATCGTGATCGTTGGCATTTTATTAATAGACCCAGGGTTTGCTGCTGGTTTTTGTTCTTTTCAGTGCCCCATTAAAAGTGGCTCCTAGAAAAACCTGCCGGCCCGCCTATTTCCATTCATCCCCTCACTGAAGATGTAACTGGGTGAACATAGCACTTCAACCAGTTACACGTTTTCTGGCAAGGAGTGACAGCAGAGAGTTAGGCTCTAAGAAAAGCCCAAACCTCATTTGTGATCCACACGCTCTACCGGGTCTTTCGAAATCCACTTCCTGGCATTTCCAAAGGGGAGGGGTGAGGAAGAACCAGCATTTATTGAATCCTCATTTATGGTGAAGCATTTACAGCTGATGAAACCACGCCTCAGGGAGGGGTGGGGCGCAGCCAAGCTGGCGGGAGGGGTGCTGCGAGCCTTGCTTCTTCTCGGCCCGGCCACCTCCATTGTGCCATCCTGCCCAGTTTGAGAAGAACTAGGCAGAGTGGGAGCAGCACGAAATAGCTCTCTGGGCAGACAGCCTTCATACTGAGACCAGGATTCCTGGAAGTCCTTTAACCTCCCTGACACACGATCCTCATTTATTATAAGAGTGGGCGTCACTGTCAATATTGTTGAGATAATGCGTGTAAGGCATCCCCCCGGAGCCCAGCATGTACTAGATTCTCAGTAAGTGGCTCAGTGTGCTGACTGCCCTTCGGTGAGGTCATTAAGACAGATGCCCAGTTCAGCCCAAGACATCTGGTCCTGCCCATGGCTCACTCCAGCTCCAGGACCTTCCAGGTCTCCTCCCTACCTCGAGGATAAATTCCTGACTCCTTGACTGGACATTTGAGTCCCCCCACAGAGGAGGCAAGGCAAAGTCAAGGGACCTGGCCGCGTTGTTCACCACTCCCTCAATCAAAGCTTGCCGAACAAAAGCCTAAAGCCCCAGTCTCCCGTCCCGGAAGCCTCACTCTTGCCCCCTGATCCACAACAGTGACCATCACCCACGGGTGCCCTGCACCGCCCATCCTCCCTGCCTCTGCTCACTCAGCAGCTTCCATCCTTCATGCCTCAGCCTCCTCCTGAACCCTTGCAAAGCCCGGTGAGGCCCCTTGTGAGGCCAGCACTTGGCCCATGCCACGTGGCTGCTGGCAGTGCTGTGCTGGCTGACCCCTGTCCTACCCGTCACCATAAAGCAGTGTCAGACAGGCTGGGCCCAGTGGGCCCTTTGTTCCCTGTGGGTAATGGCATCTGCGAACTTTTTCCCAGGCCAAAGGGCAGCCTGGTTTCTAGAAGAGACTCCAGCTCACCCCACACCTGAGGGCCTCTGACCCTGTCTACTACACCTGCCAAATCCTGTCATCCTCTGACTGTCTGAATCTATCTGTGTGTGGGCTGGGGTCGGGCCACTGTCTTCCCACATGATGTGGAGGCCCCTGAGGCAGGCTCTGAGAGGCCCCGAGGAGATGTCAGTTAGGAGGTACGTTGATAGGTGCAGCTTTGACACGTGGTATTAGCTGGGGAGGCCAACCACTATAACGAACATGGGAAAAGGCCATGTTTTACTCAAAGTCTGGGCAGATGTCTGGGGCAGCCTTCCCTCGAGATCAGGCTCTATCCTTTCTTGTCCTGCTATCGTCGTCCACATGCGGTGCCCAAGGTCATTGTGAAAAGGGGAGAATTCTCTGCCCTCTGGCCACCCCCCCAAGTCTCTCACCACTCCCTTTCTCAAATCTCCTGGTCACCTCTTACCCCATCCCGGCCAGGCCAGGAGGTCATGGATAGCATTCCGTCCTCTGATCTCTGCTCAAACTGTGCCCCACGTATCTGGGGGGGACCCTCTCTGTGACCAGGCAGGCAGCCCTACCTTGTGTAACAGCACACAGCGTGATGTAACCCTCAGAGGCCGAGGAAGAGTATAGTCATTAGCCTGAGACATTGGAGACCCTTTCAGGGAGCTGGGTTTTTGTTCAGAGAGCAGAGGTAGGTCCTATATGTGGGTAGACTGGAGGGGGATCGCTGGAGGCAGGAGTATCGTGCACAGGGCTGTGACCACCCAGCAGCCACCCGGGTGCTGAGTGCTGTGGCATAGGAAGGGGGAAGTCTGGGGCACCCGGTGGAACCCCTACCTCGACCGGGGGCATTAGGGAAGACTTCCTCGAACAGAGGAAACCAGTATTCAAAGAGGACTGGGAATTTCCCAGAAAAAGGGGGAGGAGGGGTGAGGGAGATGGCATTCCAGGCAGAGGGAACAGCATGGGCGGAGCCTATAGGAAAGAGATCACATCTGGTACAAGTAACTGCAAATGGTTCCGTGTGATGGGAGCCCAAGGCTAAGGGAGGAGGGGACGTGAGGATGGAGAAAACTGGGCCAGATGGTGGAAGAGTGGCGAATGGCAGGCTAAGAAGCTTGAGCCTTAAGGTGGACATCTGTCTTCCATCAACCCCTCCAGATCCACTTGCCACCTGTCTCCATCTGGCTTTTTCCCGGAGACCTACCGGTGTGGACTATAACCACAGGCCATTGTGCCCTCCAGCTTGCAGTTGGGTTTGGGCAATAGGGAACCTTGGCAGAAGAGGGAGGGAGAGAGGAAGGTGGGAATGCCCACTCCTGGCTCCTGCCCTGCAGGGTCACCTGCCAGGCCCGTGATCCCTGACCAAAGATGGCCCCTGTATGTGATACACTGCACTCTACCAGTTCGTGTAACTGCCCCTCCTGTGTGGTTTCCCATGCATCTCAGCAGATTGTTCCCTCATCAAACCCTCCTTAAATTATCCTGCCTTCAACATGCCATCTGGTCGCTGTTGGGATCCAGGCTGATACAAACTCTACGAACAATGGAGAGCCACAGAAGGGAATTGAGTAGGGGTTGACACAGCCAGCTTTATGTTTTAGACAGCTCTCCATGGCTAGTCACTGAGGATAGATTGGGGCAAGAGGCAGAGGCTGAGCTGGGGCCCTGGGGACGAACATCAGACTTGTGGGGGAAGGCAGAAATTCTGCTGCAGGCTTTCATTTACAACTGTTTGGTAGATTGTTTGCAAAGATGGCCACAGAATCCCTTCTCCAAACTCCAGCCTTTCGTATTGTGACATTGATGCTCCTCCCAGGCGGAGGTGGAGTCTATTCCTCACCCCTGAAACTAGTTGGGGGGGGGGGCGCCTCATGAATTGCTTTGATCAACAGAATACGATGAAGTGACTGTGCACGTTGCTCAGCCCAGGACTTAAGAGATCTTGCAGCCTTGCTCTCATTCTTCCAAAATCCAGCCACGACTGAATGCTGAAGACCCATCAGTATGGGGAGGGGCCCTGTGCCCACCTCAGCCAGCCCCCCAGTGGGCCCAGCCCCCCGCGGAACGCAGCTGCATGGAGCCTGGCCAACCCACAGGATTGTGGAAAATAATAACTCCTCGCTTCTTCAGCCATTCAGTTTGGGCATAGCCCACCATACAGCAATAGAGAACCTACAATGGGTGAGTACTTCTCTCCTTTGCAAAACCTTGCCCTTCCCTCGTGGCCCTGCCCACCTGTCACTACCTCTTTCTGGCTGAAAACCATCACTCCCTCCTCTGAACTCCACTGCTCTTTGTTCCCACCTCCCTTGTGACCCTTCTAGCATACTGCCTCATGGGATAACAGGCACCTTCCTGGGACACTGGGTACGTTGATCACCTGGGTCCTAACTTACATCATTCCAGACATGATGTGGAGTGGCTTATGTGACTCGAAATATGATCTTACTATGCTTATAGCTTCATTTCTCAGATGGCACAATTGAGGTTTGGAAATGACACGACTTGCCCAGGGTCACTAAGAAGGGATGGGCCAGGATTTAAACCCAAATTTATACCTCTCAAATGTCCCCCATGTTGTAGTTACTGGAATGAGTTGCTCCAGGAGGGAAAGGATCCTGCTTCCCTGCTGGAGGGGGAGGGAGGAGTCACAAGTAGGGTCCCCACCCTGGGCATCCTGTTCTTCACTACTGATGTATGTCCCAAACCCAGGAATCCAGAATTCTTCCCATCAGCGCATCTGTCCCCATGTCACCCACTGGGCCGACACACACAGACAAGCACCCCTTGCGTCTGGTCTTTATTCTCCATGTTGGTCTGCCCTGTGTCTTAACCTAGCCTCTCACCTTCTTGCCCAACAGAACAGGCCCAGGGGTGGTAAGCTTGGGGCCATCGGATCAGGAAGGAAGAATCAACATGGCATTATCTGGCTCAATCTGATCTGCCTTCTGGGAAGATAAGATAGGGCCACAGGGCCAGGCAGGGAAGAGAGGCTTTGACCAGCCCTTTTTGTTGGGGGATGGGGAGGAACAGAAGAAGGCTGCAACAGGATTTGTTGAATTGACATTTATGGAGACCCCCCACCTTTCTGTGTCAAGGTCAGGGGCTGAAATGACCGTGAATGAGTAAGAGGTGCCTCATGGAGCTCTCTGCCTATGTAATGTCAGAGCTTAGGCTCAGGGTTCATCTCAGTCAGTCAGGGAAACTGAGGCTCAGAGGGAGGGTGAAGAGGTCTGCCCACTGTCATATAGCCAGTGACAGAGCACGGTTCTCCTCATCCACCTTTCGGGCCCCTGTGGCTGCCAGTCTACAGTGCAGAGGACCCAGAAACTCACAGGGGCCTGGCATGAGTGCGGAGGCCTCAAGGCCACCTCCTCCTCTCTGGCTCAGGGAGGGAGGAGACGGAACATGTAGGGTGCAGGATGAGGGACCCTGTAGGAGATGGGGCTGGAGCCTGGGGCTTCTTTTGTGCTGTTACTCAAGGTAGAGGAAGGAAGACCTGGTTGCCGTTCTCTTTCTCTGCCTATTGAGTGACATTATAACCGGGGAGAGAGACCTCAGAAATCACTCTCTTCCAGCCCCCTCTCCCATTCACAGAGGAGGAGGCCAAGGAGAGGGAGGCTCGCAGCAGCTTCACAGCGGGAGTGCAAACCAGCGACGCCCAAACTGGCAGCTGAGACTTGGGGCCTGGCATGGTTGGATTTGCAGAAGTTTGGGAAGGCTGTGACCGTGTGCTCAACAGACACCTCCAGGAAGCCTTCTCAGATCGCAGCACCTCCAGCTGGGCTCCCTAATGCCAGCCCTGGCCTCTGGGGAGGCCCTCAGCAGAACTCCAAGTGCTGGTCCACAGGGACGTTGTACTTGAGCTTGTGGGCTTCGAAGAGGTCACACAGCTCCTTGATGTAGCGCCGGTGAAGCTTGTCCACCTCCTCCTGCGAGGGATGCAGTGTCTTCTGCACCTCAATGGGCTTTCCCACTGCAAGACACAAATGTGGGTGCTGGCCCAGAGCAGGAGTCATGGGGTTGCAGGGGACCTTGGGGCAGGTGCCCACCCCCATGGTCATCTCTGCAGGAAACTGCTCTTACTGCCATCCCTTTCAGCCCTGTTTTGGGTGATGGATTCTAAGATGTTATAGCAACTCCAAGATTCTGACTCAGTAACCATACCAACTGGCATTGCAATGCGCTCTGCAATGTGCCAGGCACTTTCCGTGCATTAGCTCTAATCCTCATAACAACCCTCTGGGGATAGAAACTCTCACTATTCCCGGTTGACAGGGGAGGCAACGAGGCTCAGAGAAGTTAAGTAACTTGTTCAAGGCCACACAGCCAGGAAGAAACAGTTCTAGTTTTTAAATCCCAGGGATATGCTCTTAATTTTCAGGCTATACTGTTTGGGGAGCCCAAGATGTCATGATTAGAAGCGCCTGTAGTTCGGGGCGCCTGGGTGGCTCAGTCGGTTGGGCGTCCAACTTCAGCTCAGATCATGATCTTCTGCCTTGTGGGTTCGAGCCCCTTATCAGGCTCAGTGCTGACAGCTCAGAGCCTAAAGCCTGCTTGGATTCTGTCTCCACCTCTCTGTCCCTCCCCTGCTTGCTCTCTCTCTCTCTCTCAAATATAAATAAACATTAAAAAGAGAAAAAGAGGGGCGCCTAGGTGGCACAGTCGGTTAAGCGTCCGACTTCAGCCAGGTCACGATCTCGCGGTCCATGAGTTCGAGCCCCGCGTCGGGCTCTGGGCTGATGGCTCAGAGCCTGGAGCCTGTTTCTGATTCTGTGTCTCCCTCTCTCTCTGCCCCTCCCCCGTTCATGCTCTGTCTCTCTCTGTCCCCAAAAAAATAAACGTTGAAAAAAAAAATTAAAAAAAAAAAAGAGAAAAAGAGGTGCCTGTAGCTCTCGGGTGAGGTGGGCCAACTGCCCAGACAGCAATTCTTACCGCCCCCGCCCCCCCCCCCGGCCTGTAATGCCCCCTTTGTTCTAGGGAGAAATCAAGAAGCCCTAACTAACCTCTTCCTCTGGTTCTTCCTGGCTGGGAAGGTAGCTCCCTTGACTTTTCCTTTTGGGAATAGCTCTGGAGGCAGCAGCAGGATTTTTTTTAACCTTTAAAAAATTTGTCTTTAATATTTATTTTTGAGAGAGAGAGTATGAACAAGGGAGGAGCAGAGAGACAGGGAGACACAGAATCTGAAGAAGGCTCCAGAGCCTGAAGAAGTCAGCACGGAGCCCGATGCAGGGCTCGAACTTACCAACTACAAAAGATAACGTTACCTGAGCGGAAGTCAGACGCTTAACTGACTGAGGCACTCAGGTGCCCCAGAGGCAGCAGCGGTATTAACATGCATGAAAATATTGCCACAATAAAACAGGAAAAGTCATGGCGGAGGGGATTCACCAAGTCTGTGCTCAACTAACAAATAAATGGATGGATAAAGAGGAATGGACCTCTCTCGATAGGCTTTCTCAGAGGGATCTGGTTGGGATCCAAGAAGAAAGCAAATAAGGAGTCCAAATTGCTGAAAAAGTAGGGCTGAGTCCATGCATTAAGGCTCATACCCATTATTTACGGGAAAATCCCTCAGGCTCTAACCCAAGCCTATTGATTGCTACTCTACACAATTCTAACAGACTTGGGATGCTCTTTCCTAGTATTCACCTTCTCCAATGAGCCCTATTAGATCTTCTAGGTCAGAATTAAACTCTTCTTCTCTAGCATAATAAAGAGTCAAATAGGTCCCCATTCAGTCCTCAATTTTGTTACTCAAAGGCAGTGTGATCTTTTGGAAGTTACTTAACCTCTCTGAGCCTCAGTTTGCCACGAGTGAAATAGGGATAATAGTCCCTACCTGGAAGGCTCTTAGGCTAAATTGAGCTGCTGCAGGTAAGGAAGCCAGTGCAGTGCCTGGCACGCAGCAGGTACCCTGTAATCAGTAGTGACTGCTGTTCTTCGTGCCTCTGTTACGGTTCCCATCCCAAAGTGCCCTGTATTAGGGTTATCTGCTTGCGTGTATGTTTCCCAGTCTAGAATGTGAGCTCCATGAGGGCGACGATGTGTCTGACCCGTCTCCATGTCCCCCTTGCAGCACATAGTCCAGGTCCCTTTCCCTGGAGCCGACCCCTGTCCCCCCCCACCCCACCAGCCTGGCTCTCAGCTCACCCACGGTGGTGATGGGCTGGCGGTAGGGTATAAGACCAAAGCTGTACTGGAAGACGCCACGGCCATGGAAGAGCGGGAGGGAGATACCCATGATCTTCTGCAGCCGGTCCTGTATGCAGCGCAACCAGGAGCCGGGAGAATTCTCCACCTGGTCAAATAGTTCATTCTCCCCGAAGGAGAAGATCGGAACGAGAGCAGCCCTGGAGGGAGATAGGAGAGACCACGTGTGGAAGGCCCTAAAGAAGACCCCAGCTAGCTTCCTGCCTGGACCCGGTGACCAGGAATTGGAGCAGAGGACAGAGCCCTGGGCCAGGAGTGGGAAGACTGAGTTGCCTACCAGACCTGCCGTACCTTTGCTTTCTGAACTCGGGCAGGTCCTGGGCCCTCTCAGGGCCACAATCTCCCAGTTGTAACAGGACAGGTAGACCGGAATGCTTCAGAGAGTCCTCCCAGATATAAAACATCTGTGGACTTTGTAGAAAACCTCTCTCCGGCTCCAGCTAACTTGTATTCTTCAAAGACGCTTCGAAGTAGAAGAGCTCTGTGATATGCCCCAAACTCCATTTTCCCAGAGCCCATAGATATCAGATCTCGGGCCAGCTTCGGGCAAATATATCCCTTCCCACCTAGTCCCTTTGATCACCACACTTGTCTTCTGAAATCTTTTCTGGGTATTTGGGCACGACATAGTACGGATCTCCCCAAGATAGAATCTTCATTGCAAAGGGACTAAGACTCTCCCTGTCCCAATACAATCTGCATTAGTCTCTGCTGTCTTCCCGCCCAAATCTAATCCTTGCCCATCTCCAGCTGAACGGAGAGCCCTCTTCCCAGATACCCGTGCATCAGGGCGAGTCTGACGAAGCCCTTGCGGTTCCGCAACAACAGCGTGTAGGCCCCGGGCCTGGCATTCAGTGCCTCCTGGGCACCCCCTATGATGATGGCCAGCAGATTGCCACCTTCTTTCCTGTTGAGAATGTGAGCAGCGCTCTCCTTGTCTGATGTGACCAGCCCTGGGAAGAGAAGAAGGTGGTCAGGTACGGGGCAAGGGGACAGGGACTGTCAAGTGGATGTGAGCCAAGAAAGCGATCACCAAAAGTGACCATAGAGGCCTGGGTCCCCACCCCACCCACTCCAGCTTGGAGTTCCCTGAGGACTGGAACTGAGTTCTCTCCCTTTTCCTGACACCCTCGCCAAGCTCACGGCCCCACATGGTGCTGTGGGAAGTACTTCCTTGGGTCTAGCCACCTTCTCCTATTGCACATGTTCTTGTAAGAAATACAGAACCGTTGGGGCACCTGGGCGCTCAGTCGGTTTAGCATCGGACTTCGGCTCAGGTCATGATCTCACCGTTAGGGAGTTTGAGCCCTGCGTCAGACTCTGTGCTGACAGCTCGGAGCCTGGAGCCTGCTTCGGATTCTGTGTCTCCCTCTCTCTCTGCCCATCCTTGCTCGTGCTCTGTCTCTGTCCCTGTTTCTCTCTCTCTCTCAAAAATAAATAAACATTACAAAAAAAAAAGTACAGAACGGTTGGCACCCTTGCCACAATGCCTCTTCCCATGCCTCCAGCCTCATCCTCTTGGACTACCCCAGGGTGTAAAGACTCACCCCCCGACATGATGTAATCCCTGAAGAAGGGGACCCGGAACCACAGGGTCAGCATCATCAGATGGGGGCGGATGCCAGGGAAGAGCGAAGGGAAGCCTGTGCTCTCGGTGCACAGGTTGACAAAGGCTCCAGCAGCCAGGACCCCGTGAGGGTGGAAGCCGGCAAGGTAGTTCCGGGAGGGGTCCAGCTCGGCGGTCTTGACCAGCTGCAAGGACAGCAACCTGGTGAGCCAGAGCTGGACCTGCGTGCCGACCCCGACTGTGCCACTCATCAGTGTCGCTCCCCCTCTCTGAGCCTCAGGCTCTTAAGAAGATCGAGATATGATGTGTGAAGGCACCCAATGATACCGTCTCAGATTCACTGCTGGCTTCGGACAAATTGCTTCCCTCTCGGGGTCTTCATCTGTAAAATGGGGACATTTAGCCTTCCTTCCATTCAGCCTGCCTTCCTCCCAGGACTGCTGAGAAGCTCGAGTCTGTTGGTGTCCTGGAATTACCAAGATTACTACAGGACCGGATATAATTCGAAGGCATCAGAGGGACACACGGGGGCACCAGCCTGCTGCAAAAGGCCCATTTCCACAAATCTCAATATAAGAAAAATTGGCACTGAAGACCTGGGAGTGAGCATTCGCAAGGTATAGCAGGAGTGGTTGAAAGAGCATGCAGTCCAGGAGGCTGGCCCTAGTCCTCTTTACCCTTCTGGACAAAGCAAGTGTCTCCCTGTGGCTCCCTGCTCCCCCGACGCCAGACCTCCATCGCCCCTTCATCACGCTCTTTCCCCAGCCCTGGGCTCTGCTGGCCAGCAACTTGCCAGAGTCTGGGCAGACCGGCAGCATGGAGCGGGGAGCAGGGACCACGAGTCATCGCACATTGACTTGGGAGAGGAGAGCTGTTGTCCTTAGCGGCTCCAGGATGAAGTGGGGTGAGGGTGAAGGGCAGGAAGTGAGCTAACAAATGCTGCTCTCAGCCCATTACTGGACAGTCTGCTCCATGGCTCAGTCTGCAAAGATTGCTGCGGTGGGCAGTGAGTGTGTGTGTGTGTGTGTGTGTGTGTATGTGTGTGTGTGTGTGTGTGTGTGTGTGTGTGTATGGGGGCAATCCCTTCCCCACCCTGCCAGGACCCGCAGGCCCACCCTTTACACGGTCCTGCACCCTGGGAGCCACAGCCATCAGAGTTTGAAGGCTCTTGAGGTCCCTGGCCCATGACCCAAGCCCCTGGCAGGAGGGTCTCTGATAGGACTAGCCAGTCCCTGCAATCTGCACTCCTGGGCGTGGGACAGTCCTTTCCACTCTGGGTCAGCTTTGCCAGGGTGAAAGTTCACCCTGTCATCAAGCTAAAACTTGCGGCAGGTGACTCCCTGAGGATTCTTGTTGCTGCCTTTGTGGTCCAGGAGGACTGGCTACCTTCTCTTGGAGCCTGGAGAGCCTTGGCGCAGGGTTGGGGGTGGGGGGTGATGGGCAGCAATGGGGATCTGAGCCTGTCCACCCCATCGAGGCTGAACAGCCCCAGATTCTCCTGCACTTGGTTTCTGTAACCCACCCTCCTGCCCAGTATGGCCCCCAGTTACCCACTGACGCTTTACAGAAAGGCTGCAGGGACCACAGCTGGGGAGACCATTGCCTCCTGTACGAAGACAAACCCCTTCCACTCATGCAGTGAGGACTTGCTGGATATGAAAATAAAGATGGGACAGAGAAATCTCTGGCTATTCTCAGTGAGAAAGGTGCTTGCACAGGCACCCATCTGGTGGTGTTTCCCTACACACATACCTGGCTCCCCTCACGGAAGCACCAGCACATGAATTCCTTCTCAGCCAGCGGGAAGGCAATTTTGTACAACCTCCATGAAGGCGATTTGGCAATAGCTGTCACAACCACAAAGTGGAATTGACCTTTTACCCTAGCAACTCCACCACTGGGGAATTGCGTGTACTTGTGCAGAATGATATTAACCACGGCATCTTTTTTTTTGTACCGCCATCAACCCCGCATCGCCTCCAATGTCCACCGACAGGGCCCGTTCAGACAAATTGTGAAACGTTTGCCCCTCTGCAGCCCTAGGGAAGTATGGCAAAGATCTCCCTGGCCTGGAAGGGGAAGGTGGCCACAATCCCTCGTCAGGACAGAGCAACGGGCAAGACGGTGCGTTCAGAATGCCGCTGACCGGGCTGGCAGAGGGGGCACGCGCTTGCTTGTGTGTGGACAAACGCTGGTCGACGCGGTTGCCTCTGGGGAGGGAAGGGAGGAAATGAGAATTGAGGTGGGGTGGGGACCCTTTACCATACACCCTTTTGTCCCTTCGGAATTCTGAACAAGAACGTATGACTTATTTTAAATGAACAATGAATGTATGAATGAACAAAACAAATGAATCAACGAAAGAAAGGATCATCCTTGATAAAGAAGGCTTTGTGTGTTGAGACACATCCTGGTGAATGTGAGCGCCTGTGTCTAGACGTGTGTGCCAATACTTGCACGTGCAGTTACGTGTGCGTGACCTGGTGTGTGCACTGATGGGTTGTCACTGTCCACCGAGGCCTGGTCTGCACCTCCCTAGACATAGTCTCTACTGCTGTTTTTCTGCGCTAACCTCTTCTATCTGTCCCCTGGGCCCAAGTGGTGTCACCCCCTCGCTGTGAGGGTCTTTTTATTATTTTTATTTTATTTGATCTATTTATTTTTATTTTTTACAATTTATTTATTTTTTAATTTACATCCAAGTCAGTTAGCATATGGTGCAACAGTGATTTCGGGAGTAGATTCCTTAGTGTCCCTTCCCCATTTAGCCCATTCCCCCTCCCACACTGCCTCCAGTAACCCTTAGTTTGTTCTCTATATTTAAGAGTCTCTTATGTTTTGTCCCCCTCCCTGTTTTTATATTATTTTTGCTTTCCTTCCCTTATGTTCATTATATTTGTTTTGCTTCCCTTCCCTTATGTTCATCTGTTTTGTCTCTTAAAGTCCTCATAGGAATGAAGTCATATGATGTTTGTCTTTCTCTGACTGACCAATTTCACTTAGCATAATACCCTCCAGTTCCATCCACGTAGTTGCAAATGGCAAGATTTCATTCTTTTTGATTGCCGAGTAACACTCCATTGTATATATATACCACATCTTCTTTATCCATTCATCCATCAATGGACATTTGGGCTCTTTCCATACTTTGGCTATTGTCGATAGTGCTGCTATAAACATGGGGGGTGCATGTGTCCCTTCGAAACAGCGCACCTGTATCCCATGGATAAATGCCTAGTAGTGCAATTGCTGGGCCGTAGGGTCTGTGAGGGTCTTGAGATTAAGACCACCTGTCTGATGCCTCACCTGACCCAAGTATGGGTCTGGAACAGAGGCGATGCTCCAGAAAGACTGGAATGAAGGAAGAATGAACACATGAATAGAGGAGGCTGATGCAGCCTCAGAAGGAAGGCCCGGTTCTGCTGCCAGCTCACATGACCTTCGCCAGGCCCCTGCACTCCCCATGCCTCAGTTTCCTCTCTATCCCCCAAGACAGTGATAATGCCTCCCTGGCAGCGTTGCTACTGGGTTCGGGTGAGGTAAACAGAGAGGGGAAGGTTTATAAAGCGCTGTGTTCTCTGCCTTGCTCCCTCAGTTCTCTTAAGGAAGAAGTGGGACTAAGCAAAGACAGATGGGTGTCTGGGGAAGGCCTTCTCTGGGTGTGTGTCATGGCAGGCTGCGTACCAGGCAGTGACTGGAGAACGGGATGGCCAGGGTGCTAGACTCTGGCCAGGGTGCATATATATGTGTATATATATATATTAATATATATATATATATATATATATACACACATATAATTACCATAAAATTCACCTTTTTTGAAGTGTGCAATTCAGCGGTTTTAGTATCCTTCAGAAGTGAACAACCATCACCCCTATATAATTCCAGAGCATTTTCAACACCCCAAAGAGAAACCCCATACCCATTAGCAGTCACTCCCCATACTGTAGCCCCTGGTAACCACTAACCTGCTTTCTGTGTCTATGTGCTTATTGCCTACTGCCTATGTGTCTATTTGCCTATTCTGGGTGCTTCCTGCACACGGAATCACACAATACGGCCTTTTGTGTCTGTCTTCTTTCACTGTAGCAGAATGTCTTCAAGGTCCATCCATGTTGAAGCATATATCAGTACTTCATTCCTTTTTATGACTGAATACTATTCCATTGCATGGATATACGATATTTGTTGTTCATTTATCACTTGACAGACATTGAAATGATTTCCAACCTTTGGCCATTACAAATAACGTAGGCACGAACACTTGCACATTAGTCTTTGTGTGAACACGTTTTCAATTCTCCCAGGGGTGTCACTACTTTGAACCCCAAGACCCTGCCTAGAAGACCACAGCCCTGTGGAATGAGAGAGGCATCTCAAGGAGAGGGCATCTGGACCATGGGTGGGAAAGAGGACCACGAGGGCTGTGTCTCTGCCCTGTCTGCCCAGTCCCATCTCTCAACAAATGCCCTCATGCCTTCTTACACTCTTGGGGTGACCCAAATGCCTCAAGAACCCACTGTCCTGATGGCCCCTTTACGGTTCACAGATCACCCACACCACTAGCCTGTGTGACCGTGGCCCTCGGGAGGTCGGCTGCTGCAGTGTGAGAGCCCCCATTTGATGGTTGCGCAAACTGAGATGCAGAGGGGTAAGTGACCTGCCCAAAGCCGCACGGATGACCTGAGCTCAGTTCTGCTGTCTCCCGCACAGAGCACCAGAGCACCAGGCCGGGAAGTCTTTGTTCCAGACACAGAGAGCTACCTGGAGACTCAGGACTATCTCTGGGGTCTTTTCCTTTTTAGTCAAACTTGGAATGTCCAGGCGGTTAGCTTCAGGAGAAGGTGGTTCCTCCATCGGCAACCAGGTCCAGGCCCTGGAGAACCTGTTCATGACCTATATATGTACCTTGATTGCTTGGCAGTTTAAAAATGCAGGGCAAGCAAGGTTTGGTTCAGTAGTCTGGCTCTGGCCTTGGGCATCCCATTTGTGGCAGATTTCCCAGAGGATTCTGCCATATATCAGGGTTTGAGAATCACTGCTTTAAACCAAAGGAATCCCCTTCCAGCTTTAGGCCGTTGGCCGCGCACACGCATGCGTGTATGGGGGTGGGGGGGCGGGGAGACTGGGTCCTTGCCTGCCTCCTCCCATCATGGCCAGATGAAAAGAAAGGCTTTGAGCCACCACCCCCTCCTTAGCTGGTGAGTTCTCCACCCTGCCCTCACTGAGCACTGAGCAGACAGAACAGACACCCATTGACATCTGCAGCTATATTCCCTCAGTTCTGAGAAGCTCCTTTTTTTCACATCTTAACGTTATGCTATCAAGATGCATTTGACAATTTTAATTGGAAGAACTTTTTTCTTAGTGGTACATAAAATACCGGTATGTTTTACCATCAAGGATATCTTAGAGTTGAAGACATGCAGGATGCACCAAGCACAGAGAGCTGGAAAGAGTGCCCCAGGCGGTGCGCATTCCCAGCACCTACTGTGCGTCAGGCACCTCAGGACACCTGCTTTCTCCATCTTCTGTTCACTCTGCAAGGGAAGTACTGGTGGCAACGGCTCCGTTTTACAGACAAGCAAACTGAGACACAAGGTCAATCCACTTGTTCTAGGTCACATAGCTAGTAAAGTCGCAGAGGCAAGATCTTAACACAAGCAGCCTGGCTCTGTGTGTGTAACCTGTGGGCTCTGCCGCCTTGTAGGAGTCCCCAAGCGAAAGGTGGTGGGGGTTAACGGGGTCAAGGGGTGCACTTCAGGTGACGGCACCAGCCCAAGTGACACAGCTCATGCCTGGAGAGCTGACAGCAAAGGGGGCAGGTGAGGCGTGAGCATGGGTCCAGAGTCCAGGGACCCAGAGTCTAATTTTTGCAGGCCAGGCAAAAATTAGGTTTGATTTTAGGTGTCGTGGGAGTCCCCGCTGTGTTTTAACGTTTTGTGAGTATCATGGCTGCTGTGTGCAGGATGGACGGTAGGGGGCGTCGGCGGAAGCAAAGCCCAGATAAAAGAAATGATTGGTTAGGATTTAGGTAGTGAGTGGGGGAGGAGAGAAGGGTGAGACCCGGAGAAGTTTGGGAGTCAGACCCCAAGCTTCAGAGCAGCAGCTTTCAACCGGGGACATGTGGTAACGTCTACAGACATTTTTGGTTGTCACAACGGGGAGAGGGGAGTGCTACTGCCATCCAGTGGGGGAGAGGCCAGGGATGAAGACAGACCCCTCCCCCCAATACGGACACACCTACAACAATCATTCCGTGTCAAATGTCCACGTGCCCAGGGGCAGAAAGCCTCCTGACAGCTGCGGGCTGGGAGCAGGGGTGGGAGGAGGGGATAGCAAGGACTGGAAGTGAGCAGGAAGGGAACCCCTCATCCCTCCCTGCAGGGCAGCCTTAGGGCTGAGGGGAGAGCTGTGCCCAACGCAGAGGTAAGACTCCTGGGAGGGTCCTGAGGACGGGCGCAGGTCTCTGTGTAGGAAGACCCTCTCACAGGCAGAGCCCTCCCATGATGAAAGGAGCCACCAGCAGGAGGAAGTGTCACCCCGTCCAAGTGTAAGCTGGAGATCTGTCCTGGGCAGGTGGCTGGCTACCTACCAGGTTAAGAGACCCCAGTATGCTGGGAGGGGGCCGGGCTGGGAGGTGGGGCACGAAGTCCCTAGTGATGCCTGCAGGGCTGTGGAGGAACCGAGGGATGTCCCAGGTGTGGGTGAGGAGGTGTTCCGCACTGTCCCCAGCCTGCAGCATTTCCTGACACCAGGTCACCGCCCGGCCACAGCACTCCACCCCTCAGGCCTGGGCCTGTGTAAACAGTGTTTGCTCTGGGGTGATGAAATCTTCACAGGGGAAACCCAGCTTTGGGGCTGGTTTTCAGCATGAGGTGGGATCGGCGCCTCCTCTGCAAAACATTGCCCGATTCTTCATCACTGGCTCTTTAGGAATCCTCTAGCATAAGTGTAGAAAGCTGCAAGGCCCAGAAACAGCGTTCCTAATCTTGCTCGAAATTCCATCACTAGACGCTAGTTCATAAAATCACACGGAGAACTGACAGAAGCTCAGAAACCCACTCGCATTTGACAGAGCAGCGCGGAGGCTTGTGAATGTGGGAGAGCTGCGGCAGAGCTGAGGCTCCCTACCCTCCGGCCACCCCAAGATCTCCGCGGGGCCTGCGCTGTAAAGGTGTGTGGAAGAGTGGGAAGGTCTCCCGGGAGGAGGTGGGGAAGGGAATCTGCAGGCCACAGCCCCACCCCTGCAGGCTCCCAGCCTAGGACAGGCGAAGTCAAAGCGCATGCCATCTCGCCCTCTGCTGGCCACCCGGCGGTACTGCTCACGCTCTGCCGGGGTGACGCACCAGGCCGGCCCGTGGGCAGCAATCCTGAAACACTACAGTGGAACGAACTGTGGCAAATCAGGGCAGCGTCCCACCAGTGTCAATAGTGCCGAGGTTGAGAGACCCTCCTCGAGGGCTGCCTGGCTGGGGGAGGATCAGGAAGAGCAGTGGAGGGGATAGGCACAGACCCTGCTTGTGTACGCTGACAAGATCTTGGGAGGGCACCGTGCAGAGGAAGCAAATATGGGAAGACCTCCCCCAATCTGGACCCTCAGGTTAGCCTCAGCACTGCCCATTCACTCTGCCCTTCAACATCTGTCACTCCTCACGAGGGTAGAAATCCCTGCCACTCAACTTCCTGCCCTCTGCCCAGCTCCTGCCCTGCTGTCTTGCCCTGCCCTGCCCTGTCCCACCCTTGCCCTTTGCCCAGGAGGCCCTGCTTACTGTGGTGCTAGGGGCTTCTGTATCCCAGCTCTTGCCTTGCTTTTGCTAGTCCTTGTCGGGCCCCCAGGACTGTAAGAAGGGAGCAAGGCAGCAGCCCTGAGTCCCATGCTGAGTGCCCACGAGTCAGTGAGTTGTTTAACCTCTGTGAGCCTGTGTTCTCCCTCCCCTCCCCCTCCCCGCCCTTTATGAGCTGGGGACCTAATTCCAGCAGGGGCAGGAGGAGGCGGGGCTCCAGGATGGGGTGGGAGAAGCCAGGCAGGTGTGAAGGTCAGAACAGTAGAGCTCTGGGCTGTCAGAGTCCTCCACAGCACGTGCAAGCTTCCCCAGAGTCCCCACTGACTTAGTAAAATAACACTAGCTCCTAGTTTACTGAGAACCTACAAGGTGCTTTCCTGACATCTCAGTGAATCCATCCAACTCAGTGATGTATGGCATTATCCCTTTACATATGAGGAAACTGAGGCTAAGAGAGGCTGTGAAACTCACCAAGGTCGCAGCTGGTTTGTGGCAGACTGGTATTAAGACCTAGTCTGTCCAGCTCCAGAGGCCACACTCTGTGCCTTTCTTCTCCTCTATTTCCAGGGAACGGCCAGCTGACCCTGCCTGGCACCTCTCTGTGTCCCCACTGCCTTCCTACCCTGTCCCATCTGGCCAATAAGCCATCCCTGCCCAGCTGCTTATATCTGAGGGTTTAGTCTATCTGTGATTCGGTAAAAGGAGCCAAGGGGTCTGTTAAATCCCAGGGTCTGTTTCACTCAGGACTGACATTTGAGTCCAAGATCGAGTACCCACAACGAAATGAGATGTCCTGAGTCACAGTGAGAGATTCAAAAGCGCTCAGAGTAGGAGGGCTCAGTCTGCTTCCTGAGGAAGCTTCCTGGGGAAACTGAGGTTCCGAATAGGGCAAGACCTTGCTCAAGAATTTGTTGAGTGGCATTGGTCACACCTTTGTCTCTCTCAGACTGTCATTCTCCTCATCTGATGAAATGTGGGGCTAGATGGTCTCTTAGGACCTTGAGTTTATTACATTCACCCCCATACCTGACTGCCACGGGGTTTACACCTTTAAGATACGTATGTGTGCCACACTATATGCCCCACAGAGCGCCTTCCAACCCTGTACACTTATCATTACTCACATTGGCCCCACATCCCCGCAGATGGGAAACCATGGCCAGAGAGAAACTGGACTCTTTCCTAGGCCACATAGTGGCATGGCCAAATAAACCCCTACCTCCCCGCCCAGTACTCTACTCCCTGCACACAGGACCATGCTTCCTCCACGGACATGGCCATGCTCCATCCAGTCCCAGTACTCACCGAGACAGGGAAATAGTCCCTCATGTACTTCCACAAGAAGCAGCGCCTTATTGCTTGGAAGGACCTGCCCCCCTGCCGTGGCTTTTCTTGGTCCAGGTACCACCAGGTCGCATACAGGACACTGAACAACCAGTATCTGGTGAACAGGAGGCCCACGAAGACGACAACACAGATCTGGGCTGGGAGGGAAGCAGGAGCCATCAGTGGTCAGGTCTGAGAGGAAGGACGTAAGGCTGTCCACGCTGAGTCCGCCCATATGCCCAGCACTAGCAGCACGAACCTGTCCAGCCCGTGGCCCCGGGAGGAAGAGATCGGCTCCCCACTCCTTCAAGGAGGGAATGCACCTGCCAATGTCACGCTGGGAGCACAGATTTGAACCCTAGGCAGGCTGAACTTCAAAACTCACTTTTCCCACTGTACTGGGTCCCGGACCCTGGTCTTCCCTCTCCCCCTCCTTCTCCCCAGTAAAATAGTCTGCATTCACCAGGTGCTCAATGCTCGCTGGACAACTGATTGGGTTATTTCTTTCTAGTTTCCATCGCCTGGGACCTTGGAGAAAACGGAGACACTTTTTCTCTGCCCAGCCCTCTTTCTGTTGACCCTCTGCCCTGTTTTCCCACAGATAGAGCTGGCCAGATCCTCCTTTCATTGAAGCCCTTTCATGGCCTTCCCATAACCGGAGGCACTGCCCAGCCAGCTCAGCCTGGCATTCAAGCTCCGCGTGAGCTGGCCCTACCTGCCTCCTGCTCCAGCCTCACCTCAACCACGCGCACCCCCAATGCTCTGGCCACACGGCCTGCTGTGTTCCTACAGCTCACTCAGCTCTTTCAATCCCTTAGCTTTTGCTCGTGCTGATTCCTCCGCTTGCAGTGCCTTTCCTGGTTGAAGGAGGAAGGGAGAAAGAGGCCACGCGCTGGCTGGACCAGGCCCAGCGAGGAATTCCCCCTCTGACCTACAGTTCCGAATCCCTTGCCATAAGCTAGCATCCCAGCTTCATCCCAGGGGCAGCTGGTCTGTGGGCCATCCCTAATCTGATGCTGAGGGAAAGAATATTCCCAGGGAATATGGCTCCTTCCCCTTCCTATTTCCTCTACTCAACACCGTGCACTTATCCTCTTAAAGAAGGTCGGCTTCCTGTTGTATATTCTACTTGAAAGTAAGGCAGATGGGGCCTGTCACTCGTGGCAGGTTTCCTGGAGGTGGGGACTTTTGACCCAGTCCGAACAGTGGCAAAATTCATAAGCCCAGACGACGTAGAATTGGGGCTCACAGATGTTCACTTTACACAGAGCACCTCCGACATGCCAGTGCTGGTGGTAGAGCCGTGAACGACAGACACAAAGTCCTGCCCTCGTTGCACCCGGGCACTTCGTCTTTTAAATTGTTATTGAGGTTGACAGGAAGCCATCAAAATGTTCGAGGAGAAAGCAGGCAAAAACCTCTTTGATCTTGCCCGCAGCAATTTCTTACTCAACAGGTCTCCGGAGGCAAGGGAAACAAAAGCAAAAATGAACTCCTGGGACCTCATCAAAATAAAAAGCTTCTGCACAGCGAAGGAAACAATCAGCAAAACTAAAAGGCAACCGACAGAATGGGAGAATATATTTGCAAATGACATATCCGATAAAGGGTTAGTATCCAGAATCTACAAAGAACTTCTCAAACTCAACATCCAAAAAACAAAGAATCCCGCGAAGAAATGGGCAAAAGACATGAATAGACCCTTCTCCAAAGACATCCGGATGGCCAACCGACACATGAAAAAATGCTCAACATCATCATCATCATCAGGGAAATACAAATCAAAACCACAATGAGATACCACCTCACACCTGTCAGAATGGCTAACATTAACAACTCAGGCAACAACAGATGTTGGCGAGGATGCGGAGAAAGAGGAACCCTTTTGCACTGCTGGGGGGAATGCAAACTGGGGCAGCCATTCTGGAAAACAGTATGGAGGTTTCTCAAAAAACTAAAAATAGAACTACCCTATAACCCAGCAATTGCACTACTAGGTATTTATCCAAGGGATATAGGAGTGCTGTTTTGAAGGGGCACATGCACCCCAATGTTTACAGCAGCACTATCAACAATAGCCAAAGTATGGAAAGAGCCCAAATGTCCATCGATGGACGAATGGATAAAGAAAATGTGGTATATATATATACAATGGAGTATTACTCGGCAATCCAAAAGAATGAAATCTTGCCATTTGCAACTACGTGGATGGAACTGGAGGGTATTATGCTAAGTGAAATTAGTCAGTCAGAGAAAGACAAAAATCATATGACTTCACTCCTATGAGGACTTTAAGAGACAAAACAGATGAACATAAGGGTAGGGAAACAAAAAATAATATGAAAACAGGGAGGGGGACAGAACAGAAGAGACTTATAAATATGGAGAACAAACTGAGGGTTGTTGGAGGGGTTGTGGGAGGGGGGATGGGCTAAATGGGTAAGGGGCACTAAGGAATCTACCGAAATCATTGCTTCGCTATATACTAACTAATTAGGATGTAAATTTTAAAAAATAAAAAATAAAGTTAAGCCAAAAAAAATTGTTATTGAGGTTAAAAGATGCGTAACATAAAGTTTGTCGCCTTAACCGTGTCTAAGCTCACAGTTCAGTGGCAATGAGTTCATTCACATCCCTACTGCCCATCTCCAGACCTCTTCATCTTCCCAAACTGAACCGCTGTACCTGTTCAACACTGACTCCCCGTGCCCCTCCCCCATTCCCTGCCAGCTGCCGTTTGATTTTCGGTCTCTACAAATTGGACTATTCTAGGAACCTCCTATGAGAAGAATCATGAGGTGTTTGTCTTTTTGCGACTGGCTTATTTCACTTAGCATAACGTCCTGACGGTCATTCGTGTTATCCATGTTGTAGCAGCATGTGTCAGAATGGCCCTCCCTTTTTTGGCTGGAAAATATTCCGTTGCGTGTATATATCACATTTTGTTTATCCCATTCATCTGTCAGTGGACCAATGGACACTTGGGTTCCTTCTACCTTTTCCCTTTACTCTAAAATATTATTAAACTGGTTACTAATAATGAAAAATGGGGAGGCCTCACGTACAAACCCTGACATCTGCTATGTCTTGAAAAACTAGAAGAGGGGTGCCTGGGCGGCTCAGTCGGTTAAGCGTCCGGCTTTGCCTAAGGTCATGATCTCTCGGTTTGTTGAGTTCAAGCCCCACGTCGCGCTCTGTGCTGACAGCTCAGAGCCTGGAGCCTGCTTCGGATTTGTGCCCCCCTCTCCCTCTGCCCCTTCCCCGCATGCACTTGGTCATGTTCTGTCTCTCACAATTAGATGAACATTAAAAAAAAAAAAAGATGAAAAGAGCAAATGTTTAAAAAAAAAAAAAGAAAAAGAAAACTAGAAGAAACGGTAGCCCTGAGTCGCTGCTCTCATGGTCAGCCCCTCCCTCCCACATCCCCCACATTCCCAGACCTGTGGGCCAGTTTCTGCCTCAACAGTGCTTTATCCTCACCTAGGCCTTGCAGTTCCTGGAGGGGGTGGGAAAGGACCATTAAGGGCTTGTGGGTTGGTCACCTGTTTGTCTTAAATATTTTTTGTTTTAAGTTTACTTATGTATTTTGAGAGAGACAGAGAGAGCATGAGCTGGGGAGGGCCATAGAGAGAGAGAGAGAGAGGGAGAGAGAGAGAGAGAGAGAGAGAGAGAGAATCCCAAGCAGGCTCTGTGCCATCAGCACAGAGCCCGACATGGAGCTCTAACTCACCAAGCCATGAGAGATCATGACCTGAGCCAAAATCAAGAGTCGGATGCTTAACTGACTGAGCCACCCAAGTGCCCCTTAAATATTTTTTAATAACAACTTTGAAAGAGAAAGTTGTAGCAGAGTGGGAATAAAATGCCACCATTTATATGAAAAAGAACATTAGCACTTATATATGGCTGCACACGTGTAGAGGAGAAAAAGAGCCCACAGCTCTGGAGGAAGGACAAAGATAGCAGGAGGCTTGAGTTAAATTTTATTTATTTCCTTTTCCACATTAAAAGTTTTTAATGGGGAAAAAAAGTTTAAGAACCCCAGCTAGGCCCCTCTCCCCTTAGGCAAAATCAGAAGTCTCTGTAGGTATCTCCCACTTTAAGAAAACCAGCTTGAGAGGGGCTCCTGGGTGGCTTCGTCAGTTAAGTGGCCCACTTCTGCTAAGGTCATGATCTCATGGTTGGTGAGTTTGAGTCCCTCGTGGGGCTCTGTGCTGACAACAGGGAGCCTGCTTGGGATTCTCTCTCTCCCTCTCTCTCTCTGCCCCTCTCCTGCACTCGTGCGTCTGTGTGTGTGTGTGTGTGTGTGTGTGTGTGTCTCAAAAAGTGAATAGATGTTAAAAAAAATAAAATAAAATAAAAACCAGCTTGAGAGAATAAAAACAAATGGCTAATAGTGGCTATCTGGAGGGTAGGATTTGGGGAAGTCTATTGCTTTTAGGACACACATTATGTTTGAATGTTTTACAATAGCACGTATCAGTTTTGTGGTCAGAAAAAGACGTTAAGATAAAACACACAGGGCATTGGCAACGGACCAGAAAGATCTCCCCCACACCCACCATCCCCCTCACCCTCAGCTCACCCTTCAACTCCTCTCAGCAGACAAACCTCGAGGCTACAGGTCACTTAGGATGGGAGACACTTTCTTTCACTTAATCCTCACGACTCTGAGAGGAAACATTTTAAACCTGACTTTACGAAGGTCCAGAGAGGGTACACCAATTGGTTAAGGTCACACAGCAAGCTGGGAGGATGGAACCTAGGATTCAACTCTACCATTTTGGTAGCATCATGCTCCCATTTATTCACTCAACAAATATTCACGGACTCCGACTCTTGACACTTGTAGGAGCAGGAATTGCCGCTGAGGACACAGACGAGCTGTTTGAATGGCGCTTACCTTCCTGGGTGAGTTATAGAGGAGAGGAAAGGGAACAGTAAGCAAGTTACCCACTTGGGAGGTATTCGGCTGTTGGCCCTGAGTCCTTAGTGCCAAGTCCTAGTTGACTTCTCCGGCCACTTCTCTGGCTTCTGCCATTCCCCAGAATGTCTCCTCTGACACCAGCATCTACCAGCTATTCAGTAAATGTGTAGTCTTTACTCCTCCACCGGAAGCCTTTACTCTCGGGCCTGCCTTTCAATCCTGCCCTGTGGACCCATCTCCTAAGTAGCTCTGAATGGAGCCATTTCTCTCCACCCACTGCCAGCCTCCCTAGACCAGGGTGGGCAATCTTTTTTTTTGAAGGGACAGGTTACCAATATTTTAGACTTTGAGACTCAAGAGGCAACTTGGAGGCTATCACATAGGGATCTAACCGTTTAAAATGCAACCATTTAAAAATGTAAAAATCCTTCTTAGCTCATAAACTTTACAAATACAAAAACAGTCAGTGGGCTGGATTTGGCCCATGGGCCATAATGTGGTGACCCCTGATGTAGGCAGTGATTGCTCCAGCCATCAGTCCATTCTCCCATAATCCAAACTGTAGATACATCCACCGTGCAGCCACAGGGTCCTTTGGCACACAGATTAGACCTTGTCACTCCCCTACCTAAAGCCCTTCTGAAGCTCCCCTTCGCCCCCAGGAAAAGGGATACGGTAAAACCTTCTTGTCCTAGCACCAGTGAGCCCAGATCCCCTTTCTCAGCTGGCCTCCCTCTAGTCCTCCAGGCCCAGGGCTACTTGACCTCTCTGTGCTGCTCCTGACATTCCCAGGCTCCTACTCCCCAGGCCTGCAGGGCTGGGGGACGGAGGCAAGGTGGGTGCAGCGGCAAGGACAAACCCAATCACGCTCACAAAGCTCACGCGAGACACGTGCATGATGAACCTCATTCTGTGTGATCCCTAGGCCACAGCCCACCTCTGGGCGCCCGGTGACCTTTGTTCAGGAGCCAGCAAACTCGTAGCATGCCCTGGGTTTGGCCTCCTTCCCCAGGCTCTATCTGCCCTTTAGTCTCTTCGCCTCACCTGCTCCCACGCCCTCTGCTCTCTCCCCTCTCTCTGCTCCTCCTTCCCTTTCTTCCTTTGGCTGTGGAAGGAGCCCGGGACTCAGGCCCTACAACCTTGGGCAGTTAGGGTACTCGGTTTCTCTGCTCGTCTTTGTACCAGCGATAACCAGGGATATTTCATGTTTAACTACGCTTGGCACGGAGACACAGATGAATTGTAAGCCATGTAAGGTGCTGGAGGGCATGCTTTTCCGGGGGTGATTCCTTCAGCTGCAGAATTGTGAGGGGGTTCTGCAGGAGCACCTGGTATGTGTGGGGTGTGGGGGGGTGTGTGGAGGGGGCTGGGGGGGTGTGGGGGTAAAATGGCTGTTGACCAGCCTGTACAGAGTATGCCCATATTGTAACACCTTGCATCAATGCACAGGCTGGACACCAGCCGTTGGGGAAGCCGTGCCTGCCCAGTCTCACGCTGGCAGAGGAGGTGAAGAATCCCACATGCCCCCAGTCACCCTCTTCCCATGCTCAGCCCTGGGAATGTCCTCTGAATGTCCTGCTGAAGAAATGTCCTCTTCAGCAGAGGGGAGTTGGGGCAAGTGTGGTCTCCCTGGCCACGATCAACGTGCTCACGGTGGGGGTAGGGTGGGTAGGGGAACCTACGCATGTTTCCCGTGGGATCCCAGCCCAGGGGTTGGACCAGATGTGTGCTGGGCAGAGCAAGCACGTTCTTCACTTCACCCCACAGCAGCCCGGCAAGAGCAGCTTTGGTATTCCCATTCTACAGCTGATGCAGTAGAGGCCCGCAGAGGTCAGCATGGGTCCAGTGAGGTCACGCGGATGCTCGGTTGCCCAGCCAGAGTCTGACCCAGGCTTGTCTGGGACCCCGCTCACTCCCCTGGGTCCTTTCCTTGTTCCCCTCTCTTTCCCCACCTGCCAGTCTCAGTGTCCTCCTCTCTGAAAGGAAGGAAAGAAACCCATTCCCTCTGAGGAGCCTGGAAATTTCCCACAATCACCTAGATCCTTCCCCACACCACCAGGCCGCCTGAGGCAGGGTCTCTGTCCCAGTACTAAAGTAGGTGGAACCCCCACCCCAGGAAAGCTCGGTAACCTGCTGGAAGCCACAGGTGATGGCTTCTACCCCACCCTACCCCCACACCCTGCCACGCCCTCCAAAGCCTCCAGGCGGGGGACTTTTCGGGAAGGGGCTCTGAGCACAACAAAGCCCCCTTTCGAATGGATGTCTTTCCACCATGGATGCACTGTGTGCGCCCGAAGCGGCAGATGCCCGTGGTCTCCCAGCCCCCAGCCCATCTCTCCTTACCCAGGGCCAGGAAGGAGAAGACCCACTGCAGGACCATGAAGGTCTGCAGCCGGCGCTCCCACGGCACGAACAGGGGTGCAAACTCCACCATGCTGGCTCCTCCGCTGGCTCCAGAGGCTTCTCTGAGCACTGCAGTCGTGTCTGAGACACCGGCTGGTTTTTGTTGCCACTGGAGGTTGCGTCAGCATTTGTAGGGGGGTGGGAGGAGGGGTGTGCCCTTCCCAGCCCCACCCAGCCTCAAGGCCTTTGGCCGGGACCTGTTTCCGAGGAGAAACCTTTGAATCCACCTGCCCTGGGTCTAGCTAAAGGGAGGGGAAAAAAAAAGGAAGTGTGTCAGCCTTATCCAGGATAGTTGCCTCCTCAGGCAGGGCCTTATCTGCTGCTGATTTCTCTCTGCCTGTTCGAATCTTACCCTTCACTTGGAAGGTGATTTCCCCAAGCAGAATAATGCAATCCTGTCCTCCTGTATCCGATGAGCTGGCTCCAGAAATTATCTCCCCTCTCTCTCCTGTCATGTCCACGGCTCGCCCGCTACAAACATGCAGTCATAGCGCTCACCTAAAAATTCCTTGGCCCCACCATCTCCTCCCCCCCTGCCTCATTTCTCAGCTTGCCTGCACAGCACAACTCTTGGGAGAGCTGTCTGCGGGCCACACCTTCGCCCCCCTCTCTGTCCGCCCCATACTTCAGACGCCACCATTCCCTGGAACTGTCCTCGACAGAAGTCCACTAATGGCCTCCATGTTGCTAAGTCTAGGGTCAATTCTCAGATCTCTTCTTACCCCATCAGCAGACTGAGACACGGTTGATTACTCCCTCCTCCTTGAAATCACCTGGCCCGTGGATGGCACACTCTCCTGGTTTCCTTCCTGCCTCTCTGGCTGCTCCTTTGTGGCTCTCATCCTTTACCCGATGACATGTTTGAGCACCTTCCTGCCCCCTCAGTCCTTGGACCTTCTCTCTCCTCTCTACGCTCTCTCCCTTGGAGATCTCATCCGCCCTCGTGGCCTTGTATTCTACCTATACGATGAAGGCTTTCAGATCTCCGTCTCTAGCTCTGCTCTCCCCCTGGGGCTCCAGACTTGAATATCTAGGTGGCTACTTGACATCTTCACTTGAGAGCCTGCCGGACGCCTCCATCATAGAATGTCTAAAGACTGAACTTGTGGGGCGCCTGGGTGGCGCAGTCGGTTAAGCGTCCGACTTCAGCCAGGTCACGATCTCGTGGTCCGGGAGTTCGAGCCCCGCGTCAGGCTCTGGGCTGATGGCTCGGAGCCTGGAGCCTCTTTCCTATTCTGTGTCTCCCTCTCTCTCTGCCCCTCCCCCGTTCATGCTCTGTCTCTCTCTGTCCCAAAAATAAATAAAAACGTGGAAGAAAAAAAAATTAAAAAAAAAAAAAAAAGACTGAACTTGAATTCTCCTTACCTGCCCCCGCCAACCTCTCCTCTCCTCTTTGCCATCTCAGTGAAGGATAACTCCACGAACTTGGCTCCTCATGCTAAAACCTTAGTCACACCAGACTCGTTCTCTCCCCCTCCATCCACAGCCATTGGTCAATTCTCCTAAATCTCTCCTGCATTTTAAATTGAAGTGTATCAAACGTACAGTAAAATGCACAGATCCTGGGCAGAGTGACATGCCTTCACAAAGTGAACACGCTTACGGAACTACCACTCTGAGCAAAAAAATGGAACATGATCAGCACCCTGGCCAGCCACTCTCCTCCTCCCTGTAGGCCACCACGGTCCTTATCTCACTTTGAACTTCATGAAAAGTGAATCTTACAGGGTATACTCTTTGGGGACTGCCTTCTTTGGCCCCAGATTGCATTTGTAGTACGTTTGTTCCCATGGCCATATAGGATTTACTGGGTGCGTATGCCACAATTTATCCAGTTTACTGCCGAGAGGCATTCAGGTTGTCACCTGTTTTCTGAATGTGATGAGTTGTACTGCTCTGGACAGTCTCCGCCCCTCCAACCCAGTTTTATTGAGAAACACCTGCCATGCATCATTGTATAAGTTTAAGGTACACAGCCTGATGATTTGATTGACATATATTGTGAAATGATTAGCACAACAGGATTAATTATCAATCATCCCCTCATACAGACACAACAGAAAGAAAACAATTTTTCTTTGTGATAAAGACTCTTGGGATCTATTCTCTTAGCAACTGTTCTATTTCTCGTACAGTAGTGTGGGTATTTTTGTACCTGTGTTTTGGTGCACATTGGTATATATTTCTGTGGAATGTGTGCATGGGAATAGAATGCCGGGTCTCCTGGTATAAAGCCAACTAGTTTTCCAAGGCAGTTGTATACACCTCCTCTCCTCCAGCCCCACATGCTTGCTTGCTTCACATCCTCCTCGACCTTTTAACCACTGTAGTGAGTGCGTGGAGGGACTTCATAGAGGTTATAGGATTTTTGTAATGCCAAATAAGGTTGAGCACATTTTAATATGCTTATTGGCCATTCGGATTTTGTTTTCTGTGCAGTTCTTGTTGTAGTCTTTTGTTGATTTCAGTATGCCTTGTATTAGAAGCCTGCTTTACACCCCCACAGTCAGCCTCTTTGATCGACCTGACAACGACTTTTTTTTTTTTTAGTTTATTTATTTTGAGAGAGAGAGAGAGAGAGAGAGAGAGAGAGAGAGATTCCCAAGTAGGCTCCATGTTGTCAGCACAGAGCCCAACACAGGGCTCAAACCCAGGAACAATGAGATCAGGACCTGAGTTGAAATCAAGAGCAGATGCTTAACCGGCTGAGACACCCAGGCTCCCTGACGCCAGCTTTCTTATTGGTCCCTCTGTCTCTATGCAGGTTGACCCTCCCACAGTCTCAGCACAGCCAGAGGGACGGCTGGGCCAAAGAGTCTGTGAACACTCAAGCTTGGGAGTAGAGCCAAACCATTTTCCAAAATATTGCATCAGTTTACATTCTGGGAATATGTGAGAGATCTCATAGATGCAGACCCTCTCTGAGCCTTGTACGAATAGACTTATTATTATTATCATTTTTTGCTAGGGTTGTGAAGCGATATCTTGTTGTGGTCTTGATTTGCATTTCCTGATCACTAATGGTAAACATGCCTTTATTCGTAGGGTTTTCCTCTTCTGGGAAAAGCTCTTTTTTTTTTTTTTTTAAGTTTATTTATTTATTTTTGAGAAGAGAGAATGAGGGTGAGGGGGAGCATGCATGTGACCAGGTGAGGGGCAGAGAGAGAGAGGGAGAGAGAGAATCCCAAGCAGGCTCTGTGTTATCAGCACAGAGCCCAACGTGAGGCTCCATCTCACAACCGGTGAGATCGTGACCTGAACTGAAATCAAGAGTTGGCCGCCCCACCGACTGAGCCACCGAGTCACCCTAAAAAGCTCATTCTTAATTTTTGCCCATTTCTGTACAGCACTGTTTGGGGGTTTTGTCTGAATTTAAATTAGGCACTTATGCTACTAGTCGTTTATTGGTTGCCTATATTGTGAATCTCTTCTCCCAACATTTAGCTTGTCTTTTAAAGTGTCATTTGATGAACAAACATTTTTAATTTTAAAATAGCCGTGCTTATCTGTCTTTTATTCCATAGACATTGCTTGGTGTGATTTGGGAAACCTCTTCCTCTCTGTATCTTCTACTAAGAATTTCAAGTTTTCTTTTGCATGTGTAAGTTCTTAATTCATCTGGATTCTTACACAGTATGAGTCAGGTTCCACTTTTGGTTTTTAACACATAGATGATCATCTTTTGCGGTTACATTTGTTGAACACTCCCTCCTTTCCTCGATGGTATAATGCATCACCTCTCTCGTGTGTACCACAGCATTCCGGGTCTGACTCAGGGCTTTTGTTCTCTCCCATCGATAAATGAATCCGTCTCAGCCAGTGCCACACCATGTTAACTGTTAGTTCTCATCTCTGGGAGCATGAGTCTCCTTCTTGTTTTTCTATCTTAGAAGTGTCCAGGCTAGGGGTGCCTGGGTGGCTCAGTCAGTTAAGCATCTGACTCTTGATTTTGGCTCAGGCCATGATCTCGGGTTTGTGAGTTTGAGCCCCACATTGGGGTCTCTGCTGTCAGCACAGAGCCCACTTCAGATCCTCTGTCTCCCTTTCTCTCTGCCCCTGGCCGACTTGTGCTCTCTCTCAAAAATAAATAAACATTAAAAAAAAAGTGTCCAGGCTATGATTACCCCTTCACTCATCCATATACATTTTCAAATTATCTTAACAAGTTCCAAACAATCTCTCGTAAAACGTTGCATTTCATAAAATGTTGAACTCACAGTTCATTTTGAACAAACGCATATGTGAATAAAAATGAAAGAAAGAAAAACTGGATTAAGTTCTCGGGTCATAATATCTAGTAAAATAGCAATAGAGACACCCAAAAGAAAACACAAGGCAGAAAATAAAGGTAAAAGCAGAAATTAATGAAATAGAGATTAGAGAAAGAATAGATCTAATTAATAAATTAAAATTTTTGTTTTCTAAAGAAATCAATGAAATAAACTACCAGTTGATGTAATCAAGAGGAAAAGGGATAAGCCACACAAGCACAAAATGAGAAAGGACAGTGGAGAGATAATTGAACAGAATAAATTTTGAAATTCAAAGGAAACTATGATGCAAACTTCATTGCAAATAAATTTGCATTCTTGGATGAAATTGATAGTTTCCTGGGGAAATGTAATTTACCAAACTGACCTAAATAAAGATAGAAAGATTAAATAGATTAATTTCCATAAAAGAAACAGAAAATTATCAAGGAATTTCCTCATGAAACACTCCGCATTCTGATGGTTTCACAGGAGAATTTTGCCAAATCTTTAGGGACCAAATAGTCCCAATACTCCATAGATTGTTTCAAACCTTTAAAAAAAAAAAAAAAACTGGGGCGCCTGGGTGGCTCAGTCGGTTAAGCCTCCAACTTAGGCTCAGGTCATGATCTTGCGGTCCATGAGTTTGAGCCCCGCGTGGGGCTCTGTGCTGACAGCTCAGAGCCTGGAGCCTGTTTCAGATTCTGTGTCTCCCTCTCTCTCTCTGACCCTCCCCCGTTCATGCTCTGTCTCTCTCTGTCTCAAAAATAAATAAACGTTAAAAAATAAATAAATAAATAAATAAAGCTCTAAAAAAAAAAATCCAAATTTTTTCTTATATAGTAAGTATAACATGGATATTTAAGCAATTTTTTAGAAAGCAGTATGCAGGGATGTCTGGGTGGCTCAGTTGGTTAAGCACTTGACTTCAGCGCAGGTCATGATCTCATGGTTTGTGAGTTCGAGCCCCATGTCCGGATCTGTGCTGACAGCTCAGAGCCTGGAGCCCGTTTTGGATTCTGTGTCTCCTTCTCTCTCTGCCCCTCCCATGCTCACACTCTGTTTCTCTTTCCTTCAAAAATAAATAAACATTAAAAAAAATTTTTTTAAAAAAGCAGTATGCAAAAAAGGGAACTACAGACTTATTGAATTGCTTATGAATATTAATGCCAAGTATTTAAAGAAAATATTAGAAATATTAGAAAATATTGGAAAACATTCCATCACATTACCATGAATAGGTTGGGATTAGGGAAATCATTAATATAACAGATTAATAGATTTAAGAAGAAAATCATGTGATTATCTCCATAGATGCTGAAAAAGCCCTTAATATAACTCGCCATAGAATGAATTGGTAAGTGTCTTTTTAGTATCATAAAATATATACTTTGCTCCTAAAGCTAGAATTTTACTTAATGGAGAAATACTAGAGACATTTCCACTAAGGTCAGCAATAAACCAAAGAGGCCCTCTACTTGTCAGTGTTGTACTGGAGGCACTAGACAAAGCAGTTAGAGAAGAGAAAACAGTAAGAGGCACAAGAATTAGGGAGAAATGGGATAAGTCTATTCCTTGCAAATGATATGACTGTGGACCCAGAGAGCCCTGAAAGTATTTTCTATTTGCCTTCATTTTTACCATTTCTGGAGTTCTTTCTTTGTGTAAACCCAAGCTTTTGTCAGTATCATATTCCTTTTGCCTGAAGAACTTCCTTTAATGTTTCTTATAGCACAAGTCTGCTGGGAATTAATTTCCTGGCTTTTGTTTGTCTACAAAATCTGTTTTGTTTTTTTTTTTAATTTTGAAAGCTGTTTTCACTGGTTATAGAATTTTGGGTTGACATTTTTTTTTTCTTTCTTAGCTCTTTAAAGATGTAATTCTTATCTTTGTTCCTCTGTATGTAATGTATCTTTTCCCCTGGCTGCCTTTAATATTTTCACTTTACCTTTGGTTTTTAGCAGTTTTAATATAAGGTGTCTAGATTTTTAAAAAATTATTCTGTTGAGATTCTCTATGTTCTTGGATTTATGATTTCATATCTTGCATTATTTTTAGAAAATGGTCAGCCTATCTGTTCACATATTTGTTCTGGTCTGTTATTTCTTCTCCTGGAATTTCAATTACATGGATGTTAGACTGATATTGTACAGCTCTTGAAGGTGTTCTTCTGTTTGTTTGTTCGTTTGTTTTTAATCCTTTATTTCTTTGTGTTTCAGTTTGGGTAATTTCCTATTGACCTATCTTCAAGTTCATTGATCCTTTCGTTCGATGTATGGAGTCTTCTGATGCACTCAGAAAAGCACTTCATGTATGTTTTTTTTCATTCTAGTATTTCCACTTCACTCTTTCTTATTGTTTCCACCTCTCTGTAAATTTTCACACTAGGCTCTCAGTACGGCAACCTGCCTATCTTTGAGACACACACTCCCTTGGTCCCCTATGTTCATCATCAGCAAAGGGGTTTCCTTCCATTCCCTCCCTCTGGGTCTCCATGGGTTGGCTGCATCCCTCCACTAAAGGTCTTAGCTCCAGACAGGTGACCCACTCCTTATAACCACTCCCCCGGGCTCCAGTGGTAGCTCCCTCCCCTTGCTCTTTCAAGCTTGTGAGTAGCAAGCCCTCCTTGGTTTGGCACATGGTAGACACGCATATATTTATAGAATGAATGAATGAATGAAAGTCTCTGAAACATCAAGTGTTGAGGGAAGGGCGGGTGACAAGCATGGAATTAGAAGTTAAATTAGGGCCACTTGGTAAAAGGCCTTAAATGCCTCAGAGCTCTCAGCCGGCAGGCTGAATTGTCTAACTAGAAATAACCAAATGGACCGGAGACCAGAGCTAATTGCTACAAGTGGGTGCTGTGCAGAGGACTCCATCAGCTGCTAGGTGCTGAGTTCCCACCTGGGTGGACAAGGCCCTGTGTGCTCTGCCATCCTGGTGGCCTCTTGCTGCTGGCTTTATGCTTGGCCCAGAAGAAAGACGTGGAGTGGTCCCCGCCTTGTGCCTCATTGCCTAGGTGACTTTGAGGAAGCACAGACCCTCTCTGGGTCTCACTTTCTACATGTACAAAGTAGAGCTGGGATTAGAGGTATAAGAAAAAGAATTGACACTAAGGGCCTACTCTGAGTTGTCCTAATATTAATACTTACTAAAGAGCTAGCATTTTTGAGTGCCACCTGTGAAGTAAGAGATCCATATGTATTGTTTCATTGAATTCTCAAGACAACACTACAAGGTAGGTGCTATTGGTATTGCTAATTCACACATATGAACACTGACATTTTACATAATCCTCACAACCCCCCAACGCAGTTGCAGGTGTCACCACAGCTCTGAGCGGTGCAGGGACCTGCCTGAGATCTCACACCCCTGAGGAAGCAGAATGAAGGTTCCGTTTGGGCCTTTCTTACTCCAGAGCCCCTACATCACACTCTCCATTCCATGATTATAATTGGCTTCCTTTCTTGAACAGTTCATGAAATTCTCAGGCTCAGGAATTCTGTGTCCTCAGTATGGAAGACAGAGTCTGGCCCAGAGAAGATGAGAGGGAAATTTTGATGAAAGACACAGAAGAGGGAAAGGGAGGGAGAGGAGGAGAGGGAGTTGCAGGGCGGGGGGGGGGGGGGCGGGGAGGGGAGAGGAAGAGAGTCAGCAAGCACCAGCCTTGAGGAGGCGCTCCCTCCAGTGGTCATTCTGAGGAGCTGCATGCAGGACGGACTTCCCTTCTAGGGCAGGGCCCTGCTGGCCAGTGCTCTGGAGAAGCCTGGAGAATCGGCAAAGCTCTGAGGGGCACTAACTCATCGAGATGGCTAAGGGACCTATTTCTGCTGGCTTCGGCTGGAGAAGAGCTAAGTCTGTCTCTTTTCCGGTCTTGTCAGAACGGAGAAATCAGAGCCATCCTGGGGCTTTGTCATCTGTTGAGCCCCTCCTTGTGTGTCTGGGGCTTTGGGGTATGGTCCTATGAGGAAGAATTATCATCTCATTTTACAGAGGAAGAAGCAAACCCAGGGAGCTGAAACAGACTTCTCCAGCTCACCACACTAACATGACCTTGTTCGGCTGGTTTGGTTTTTGTTGGCTTTAAGACCATTATGGACCCACGTGGGTCCCGGCCCTCTTCTCCCTTCATTCATACTCTCCCTGGGTGACCTGACTCATGACATGGCTGCCACTTCCACCTGTACCTCTCTTCTGGGCTCCAGACTGTCAGCCTGACGTCCGTGCCCACGTATCCCAAAGGCATCTCATACCTGGCACATTCAAGAGCGGACTCCTGGGTCTCTTGCCCGGCCCCCCCACACCACATCCCTTAGCCTCTGCCAGTTTCCCCCTGCACAGAAAACGGCACATCATCTGCCCAGTTGTTTGAGGCAGAAACCCAGGAGACCTTGTAGATTCCTCCCTTACCTATGCCCTCCCTTCAACCCATCAGCAACTCCTGTCACATCTAGTTCCAAAACGCATCTCCCTTACCTGTCCCACGTCCATTCTCCGTCTCCCAGACCATCATCTGCAGGCACTACTACGGTAGCCTCTGTACTGATGTTCCTCCTCCTCTTACTGTTTTCTTCACTCAGCAAATGGTTGGCAGGTGCTCCTGTTCTGTTTATCAGCCACTGCTCTGCTCACTGGGAGCAAAACTTACCCTCTGGCCTCTTGTAGTCAAATCTTCAAACAGTGTTGTTATTGTGTTTATTATGTAAATTCCATGCATAACACCTACATGATACCTTCGAAACTCTTCACCATGACCCACAAGTACCTGTGTGATCTGGTCTTTCTGGTAGCTTCCTCTGCCAAACTTCTCCTCTTCTCCATCCGTGTGCCTGTGATTTAGCCATACTACTCTCCTTTCGTTCTTTCACTTCCTTAAATATGCCATCCCCTCCCACCTGGGGGCCTCTATTCACACTGTCCCTTCTGCCTGGAATGTTCACTCCCCAGCCTTTGTATTGTTGTCTCCTCTTGGTTTAAATAACACCTTCTTTGACACCCCAGGAAGTAGCCTGGTCTATGCAGCACTGCCCAAACTGTGTTCTGAGATAACGTTGCTATCTCAGAAAAGTTTCGTGATGAGTTGAATTTGGAGAGTCAGAGTACACAACATGATAAAGGCTCTGAGAAGTCCTGCTGTGAGTTTTGCTCTGAGAAGAGCCCATTTAGCTGTGTTCAACCCTACAGTCCCCACCCCTGTTTGCCTAATTGTGGGAATACAATTTAATTAGAAAGTAAGCAATCTCTGAGCTCAGGGGCAGTGGCCAGATTCCACACGGGACTTGCAGTGGAGTCAGCCAGGGGTAGGAACTAAAAGCCTGGGTCTTGGATCAGACAGGCTCCCAGGGTCTAAGTGTGGCTCTCTGTGCCCTGGTGATGACGTATGTTTTGGGCACCTACAGGCTGAATTAATGGCCCCCAAAGATGACCACATTGTCAGCACCAGAAACTGTGAACGTGGCAAAAAGGACTATTCAGGTGTGATTATCGAAGAGTTTGTGATTATCCTGGATTGTTCTGTATTATGTAAGTGGGCCCGAAATGATCACAGAGGTCCTTATATGAGGGACGCAGGGGTGAGAGTCACAGGAGGAGAGGTGATGATTGAGGCACAGGCTAGAGTGAACCTGGAACATGGAGGGAGGTTCATGAGCCCCAGGACACGGACAGCCACAAGGAGCTGAAAAAGCAAGCTAGCAGATCCCCCCTCGGGCCTCAGAAGGAGCGAATCTTGTCGATCAATGCCCTGCTGTTAGCCCAGTGAGACTAATTTCAGACTTCTGACCTCCAGAGCTGTGAGAGAATACACTTGTGTCGTTTTAAGCCACCAAATTTGTGGTCATTTGCTCCAGTAGTGTTAGAAAACTAACACAGCCCCTTGTTGGGGTTGAGTAAGTCTTGGTTCTGAACCCTCTCTTTTCTCTTACTCCCCTGAACAGCCGCAACAAAACCCTCAGCTAATAATCTGGGCTCCATGAGCTAGCCTGCTCCTCTCTCTGCTAGAATGCCTTCCATATGTACTCCCCCCTCTCAGACTTCCAGACTCAGTTCAGCCGTCACTTCCACCAGGGGGCCTGCTACGGCCCCTCCCACACCCATCAGGCTGAAGCAGAGACCCACAGCACTCGCGATGGTGACCCTGCCACCACACCGCTCAGCTTCCTTCATTCACGCCTCATTCTCTGCCAGACTGTGAACATCAGCAGAGGCTTTGTGCATGGAATGAATGGGTGGTGTGTTAGGAGAAAGCCCAAGGTGAAAGGTCCTCTGGTGAAATAAACATGCTCTGTCTGGGTGGGTGCCCTCATCTGCGCCTTCACTTGGGGCCCGCCTCGTGAAGCCAGCGTGTCACTTTGCACCCTGGATGGTTTCCTGTGGACATACCACACGCCCCTTCAAGCCTAGTAAGTTTGCATGATGTGAACTGCCATCATCATCTACCAAACGCTTGCTCCTCCCGCATTCCCTGGCTAGCACTGGCACCACCGCCAACCCCTCCGGGACTCTGGAGTTACCAGAACTCTTCCTTCTCCTTCTTTCCGCACCCGGTTATTCCGGAAGTCTTGCCATTTCTACCTTAGGCACATCTCTCAAGTCCATCTTCTTTCCTCTGTCTCCACTGCCCCCGGTGCAGCCCAGACTCCCATCACCTCTTCACTGGACCCAGCTACGGCCTCCTCCCTGGTCTCTCTGCCTCCAGGAGGGCCCCAGCCAGCCGCTTCTCCACACACACACACACACACACACACACACACACACACGCACACACAGCCGCCACCAGAGGGCGCTGTTAGAACCCATGTTGAGCGCGTTGCTTACCCGCTCCGGAAGAGCAGATACAGACGGGTGTTTGGGGCCGTTATGTGCTGCCCATCAGCTGCCCTTCTCCAGTATTTCCTAAGAGACCACAGCTGCTGATGGCAGATGCCCCCCCCCCCCCCCCGCCCCTATCTACGTCCCTGCCTACTGGATCGTGATCCCCAGTTCCGCCAAGAGACCAGCTGCAGCTTCCCTCCTCTGTGGCCAGCCCTGTGACCCAAAGGGACCCTGCCCTGTAGGGCCGGCAGAGTCCTTCTAAGGCATTCAGCGACTAGAGACCCATTCTCATCACGGCAAGCATAGTAAACTTCTCTTGCATCAAATGCCATTTATTGCCATAAATGTTTTGAAAAGGATTTTTGTAATTTCGAGTTTGGTGAAGAGCAAGTCACTCCTTTTGTTTTGTAACTTGAACTTAACTATACTTATTATAACGAAACAAGAATTGGTTTGGATCGCCCATGACTAGTTGGCATTAATACTGTACTTGCAGACATTTTAATGAAACATTTGTTCATTCTGATGTTGCTGTTTTTCTGCTCACGTTTTGGAGCCAGTGTCGTTTTCTTCCCAGGGCTTAACTATTCTATATTTGTGTAAGCTCTTAAAAAGCTCATGGGCCCCAAGCCATGAAGCCATGAGACCATTAAAATATCCTTGGCTCTCTGTAAAGAGAGGGCTGAGCTCACAGCAGAGCTGGGTGGCTGGGGTCCGGGGGCTTCCAGCAGCTCACATACACGGGCATCAAGGCCACCCCTATTGTGCCAAAGAGTGACAACAAGAAGAGACTTTGAGGGAGGAGGAGGTCAGGAAATTCTGAGCAATCCCCCTGCCCCCATGGCCACCTCCACGTTGCACCCTCCTGCCCACCTTGCCCTCACTCTGTAAGTTCTGGCTCAGATATAGCTCTCTTGAAGTTTGGCTCCTTGAAGGACTTAAGGCCCTGAGCTAAGTGGCAAGAGATCAGAGCTGTTGGTTCTCCCACAGCTCAGTCCCCTTTTCATTTCCCCAGCGTTCCAACCTCATAGGACTGTATCATGAGGACTGGAGGCTTTGGGGTCAGAAAGGCGTGGGTTCATATGTTGGCTCCATCTTGAATTAGTTCCATGATTGGGGGCAAGTCACTCATTTCCTCATCTGCAAAATGAGTCGAATAGTACTAACTCATGGGCTATCGTGAGGATCAAACATGAAGCCACTAGCATAATGCTTGGCAGTCTGTAGGCACTTGATAGAGAGGAGTTGCCTTCTCTCCAGCCATTTCTGAACCCACAATCTCACCAGTCATGGAGTTTGGCCACCCATGTCCTGGCTTCCTTCCCTTTTTAGGACCTTGACACCAGGGCATCAGGATGCCAATCCTGTAGGAGAAAGGGGATGGGAGGTCTATTTACCACATAGCTGGTAGATATTGGGCACAGTTCTGGGGACTTTAAGCAGGTGCCACTATCACCCTTGAAGGCCTGCTTGACAGAAATATTTACATTTTCCTGCCAGGTTCTGTTTTCCCTTACCCACCTGGAGTGCTCCGCCACTCCAGAGGGGTGTAAGGCAGAATGTGTAATCCTCTCCACCAAGTTCCAAGCCCATCTTCACCAAGAGAATATTGATTCTAACTAAACACCACTTCCCCTAACCATTGCACTTGACCCCACTATTTAAGCACAGCAGGAAGGCATGTCTTTTAAAATAGATAAAAAAAGAAAGGTAGGTACTTAATTTCAGCAGTCATCATGAAAGATTTTGAGTCAGCAAATCCAGCAAATGGATTGTGGCTAATGTCTTTTCCTTACAGAAAGCAGATGGCTGGTATCCAGCCTCCATCAAAACGGCAGTCAGCCTGCAAAAGATAGCAGCACAAACTTGGCCCACTTCCACCCTCCACCAAAACTTCATGTGGCTTCTTCAATTCCGGGGGCAATGTCTCAAGAAATTGAAGTCAGATACTGCTCCACAAACAAGAAGTAAGTTTTCTAAACTGTCTTCCAGTTACCGCCATCCCCACCCCCCACCCCCATCACCACTATTCAGCCATTATCCATGAGTGCCTACTATGTATCCGGCGGGATCTACTCTGCGTGGCTTTGGGGTTGGCATCTATTTTCCAGGGAGAAAATTGAGGCTCAGAGAGGATAAATCATTTCTCCAAAATTACCCACTTGGTGAGAAGCAGGGCTGGGATTCAAAGTGTGGTCACTCGGACTCTAAAGCCTAACTTCATTCTACTATGATATAATTTCTCTCCTCTTTCTCCCTTTACCACCCTGACACACCTCTTCCTTTGTTTGTCAGCTCTTGTCACCTCCTCCTCTCCAATCGTCCCTAATTTTTGGCATACCCTCAAGATTAAATTGTTCACTTTCACTCACAAGGTACACTTGTGGCTACCTCATAGCAGTGCTTACTACAGTCTGTTATTACTTTATGTCCACTACTCTCCCAATTCCCTCCAGACTTACACTCTTTGAGGACAGACACTGTCCATTGGTCATGTATCCCTGGAACCCAGGGTTTGGCTCATGGTACACTCAAAAGTCTGTGATCTAAATCCATGAATGAATAAATGGATTCATAGATGGGTGGATGAAGAGACATGTACATTAGTGGATGAGTGATTGAGTACATTAACAGATGGTTCAGGAAAACTCAAATCTACACTTATAACCCTTCCCAGTTCACTCCATTCTTATATCTCCAGATGCCTATCGAAACTTTCCACTTGGCTCCTTTGTTATCATCTAAAATGAAACGTGTACAAACCTAATCTCCACCCTAGCCGATTCCTTATCTATTTTCTGACAATAGAACTGCTATTCTTCCCAGGGTTGCCATCACTGGTCCTCTGATCGATTCATTCAGTCAACAATATTTTTTACGTGTGTGCATGTGTGTGTATGTGTGTGTGTGTGTTTGACTGTCTGCTATGCACTATGAATAAGACAGGCAAGGTTCCGAGAGAACTCAAAGGAGCTCAGAGTCAACAGTGGGGTGGAAGATAACATAGCAGACAATAGGCAAGTAAAAAAGTTAACAGGACAATTACAGAGCATAATGAGTGATACAGTAAGGAAACATAGAACGATGAAAGGGAACTAAGGGACCTCACTCTAAATAGGATGGGAGGGAGGGCTTGTTTGAAGCAAGGCCTGAAGGATGAGAATAAGCCATTCAATATAACAGTCGAATGAGCATTCCAGGCAGAGGAATCAGCAAGTGCAAAGCTTTCTGGGCTGGAACAATCCTGGGGTGTTTCAGGAACGGAAAGGGGCCAGATGTGGCTGGAGTGCAGTGAACAGCAGGAGACTGTATGACATGAAGTGTTAACAGACCTGAACCAGGTCGTGCAGGGTCTTGAAGGCCAGTAAGGAGTCAGATTTTATTCCAAGAGCAATGGGAAGCCATTGAAACATCTCAAGCAGGGGAATGACATGACCCCCCCTGGCATGCAGGCAAAGAGCTCCCCCACCCCAGGTGCAAGTGATTCACAGGTGTGTTATCTCGAGTCACTGGGAAAGGGTTAACTCCAATTCCATTTAAACTGTTACCTCGCACAGAAAGGGAAAACATCCAAATGATTTTTGTAAAGTCATCATAGCATCGGTGGCCATCCTGACCAAAAGGCACAGCAAAAAGGAAACAAACCAAGCTTATTTGTAAGTACTAATACAAAACAATCTTTAAAATTTTAGTGAATAGAATAATGAAGCACTTTAAAAGAACAACACACTGCAACCAAATTAACCTTATACCAAAAAGGCAAGAATGGTTTAATAGTAATGAGCTATATTATAGGGGCGCTATATAATGAGCTATATTATGGGTGGCTCAGTTGGTTGAGCATCTGACTTTGGCTCAAGTGGTGATCTCGCAGTTCATGAGTTCGAGCTCCATATCGGGCTCACTGCTGTCAGCATGGAACCCCCTTTGGATCCTCTGCCCCACCCCCCTTTCTCTGTGCCTCTCTTTCTCTCTCTCAAAAAAAGCTATATTATAATTACATAGGTTGAGAGATCAAAGTGGCAAAGACATGATCATCTCTGAAGAGACTGAAAAGATATTTGACAAATTCACCATATATTCTTGATGTTTGAAAAATTTCTTAGTAAAATTGGAGCAAATGGATAGTTCCTAAATATTTTGTGCCAAAAATCAACATCGTACTTAATGGTGAGATATTGGAAACATTCCCATTAAAGTCAGGAACAATAATTCTAGAGATGCATTAGGAACAATTGGATAAGAGGAAGAAATGAGAGATATAAATAAGAAAAGAAGACAAAAATTGTCATTTTTGTGACCAATAAATTCAAGATCATCTATAAACTATTATAACTAATTAGAAAGTTTAGTATGGTTGATAAATAGAGATCGATACATGCAAAAATTCGACCATCCTGTTGTGTATCATTATAATAAAAGATGTAATTTTAAAATATGTCAGTTCAGGGAAGTACATGAAAAGATGTTCAACATCCCTAGACATTAGGGTAATGCTAAATTAAAACCATGATGAGATATCACTACACGCATATTAGAATGGCTAAAATAAAAAAGAAATGATAATACCAAATACTGGCAAGGAAGTAAGGAGCCGGGTCTTTTATCCACTGCTGGTAGGAAAGCAAAATGGTAGAGCTGTTCTGGAAAATAGAGAGCAGTTTCTTAAAAAGTTACATATACACTTACCATACAATCTGTAAATGACTCCCGAGAAGCGAAAATGTGTTCACAGAACTAGTACGTGCATGTTCATACCAGCTTTATTTGTAAAGTCCCCAAATTGGAAACAAGCCAGATGTCCTTCCATGGGTGAATGGTTAAACAAAATGTGGCTTATCTATACAATGGAATAATACTCAGGAATAAGAAGGAACAGACTGTTGACGTGTGTAACAATTTGGGTGCATCTTAAAGGGATTACGCTGAGAGGAAAAGGTTCCACACTCTATGATTGCATCTGTATGACCTTCAGAAATATCAAAAGCTTAGAGATGGAGACCAGAGTAGTGGTTGCCAAGGAAACCAGGGAAATCAGGCAAGGGTGTGATGATGAAGAGGTAACAAGAGAGACAGAGATCCTTGGGGGCACCTGGGCGACTCAGTCGGTTAAGCATCTGACTTCGGCTCAGGTCATGATCTCGTGGTTCGTGAGTTGGAGCCCCACGTGGAGCTCTATGCTAACAGCCTGTTTCAGATTCGGTGTCTCCCTCTCTTTCTGCCCCTCCCCCACTCGCACTCTGTCTCTCTCGCAAAAAATAAACAAACGTTTGACAAAAAAAAGAGAGACAGATCCTTTGTGGTGATAGTACAGTCCTATATCTTAATTGCAGTGGTGTTTATACAAATCTAAATATGTGATAAAATGTCACAGGACTATCCATGAAGGCATAGTGAAAAAGGAGTGTGTGCCAACACCGGTGAAATCCAAATAAGGTCTGCAGTCTAGTTAATTGTACGATATTAAAGTACAATCGCTTGTTTTGATAATGTACTGTAGTTATTTGAGATGTGGCCACTGGGAGAAGCTAGGTGATGGCCACAGAGGCCTCCTGGCAGTACTTTTGCAACTTCTTGTAAGTTTATAATTATTTAGAAATAAAAAGGAAAAGAAAATGCCATTTCCAGTTACAACAAAAGCCATTACCCAAGAACATACAAGAACAGAGAGCTTTGCCATCTTTATGAGCCAGTAAATCTCAAAATGCACAAGATGGAAATTCTCCTTAAATACTAAATAAATTCAATACAACTCCATAAAACATTCCAAAAGGCTTTTTTGCTTCAGAAAAGTTTTCAAAGAATTTGACAAGCTGATTCAAAGAGTAATACAGAAGGATGAAGGGCAAAACTTCCAACGGAATGTAAGCTCCATGACAATAGAGATGTTTATCTATTTTGTTCAACTCCATACCCTGGAGCGGTGCCTGGCACCTAGTAGGTGCTCAAAAAATCTTTGCGAACAAATAGATGACAACCTGGAATAAGAGGAAGAGAAGGAAAGATTTACCCTACCAGCTATTAAGACTTACAATGATTTGAGACTATAATATTGGCATAGGGGTAAATAAACAGATAAAATAGAATATAACGTTTAGGAACATAGTTATGAAAACTTGTCATATAGGGGAAGCAGGATCAGTCAGTGAGGAAAAGATAAACCTCAAATGTGCTTTAAAAAAATAACTCCATTTGTGGTAAGCACAGCATAGCATATAGAGATGTTGAACTTCAATGCTGAGCACCTACAAAACTAATGTTACATTGTGTGTCAACTTTACTCATGCAAATTAAAAAAAAAAAAGGATCGGGTGTTTTTTTTTAATTTTTTAACGTTTTTATTTATTTTTGAGACAGAGAGAGACAGAGCATGAATGGGGGGAGGGGCAGAGAGAGAGAGGGAGACACAGAATCTGAAACAGGCTCCAGGCTCTGAGCTGTCAGCACAGAGCCCGACGCAGGGCTCGAACTCATGGACCGTGAGATCATGACCTGAGCCGAAGTCGGAGGCTTAACCGACCGAGCCACCCAGGCGCCCCTGGGATCAGGTGTTTATATGGAAAAACAAAACAAAACTAGGTCCTTTTCTGTATTGAGATTTGCATTCCGCTATAAGTCACATGAAAGTGGCCTAACCAAAAATGGATTTGTCTTCTTTCACAACAAGAATTCTAAATATATACAGAAGAAAAAAATTATAAAACTTAAAAATCAACAACAAAGTCCAGAGGCAGACGGGCGCAGCAGCCCCACAACGTCATTAATGGTCTAAGTTCTTTCTGTCTGTCCCTCCACCATCTTCAGCTTGCAGCTTCTGTCTTTAAGATTGTCACCTCACGCTGGCATAAGGGTGATTAACCTCTAGCCTATTTTTCAGAAAAGAAGTAGGAGAGGGAAAGAAAGGAGGTAGAAGGGAAAAGACCCTTAAGTCAATGTTTTCGTAGAAATCGCCAAGGCTCTTCTGCTTATACCTCATTGGGCAGAGCCATGTCACCTGACCTCTTCTGGCTACAAGGGAGTCCAGAAAGGTGAGGAAGTATCCTGTAGACCTGAATTGAAATATCCTGGGAGTATTTTTTTTAATGTTTATTTATTTATCTTTAATAGAGAGAGAGAGAGAACACAAGTAGAGGAGGGGCAGAGAGAGAGAGAGAGACAGAATCTGAAGCAGGATCCGGGCCTCGAACAGTCAGCACAGAGTAGGGCAGAAGGCTAGTGTGCCACACAACTTTGCATCATACGCAAAAGGTGGATTGAAAATCTAGAGACAAAAACTTTTCAAAGGTGATATAGGAGAATATCCTTATAACTGACATCAGAGTAGGGAAGAGGGTTTTTTTCTTTCATCCTTCTAAAAAAATTTTTTATTTAAATCTAAGTCAGTTAACATACAGTGTAATAATGGTTTCAGGAGTAGAAGTCAGGGATTCATCACTTACATATAACACCAAGGGCTCATCTCAAAAAGTGCCCTCCTTCATGCCCATCCCCCCACACAACACCCTTCCAGCACCTCTCAGTTTGTTCTCTGTATTTAAGAATCTCTTACGGTTTGCCTCCCTCTCTGCTTTTACCTTATTTGTCCTTCCCTTCCCTGATGTTCATCTGTTTTGTTTCTTAAATTCCACATATGAGTGAAATCATATGGTACCTATCTTTCTCTGACTGACTTCTTTCACTTAGCATAATACATTCTAGTTCCATCCACCTTGTTACAAATGGCAAGATTTCATTCTTTTTGATTGCCGAGTAATAGTCCATTGTGTAATCCATGCCATATATCTGTGCCACAGTTTCTTTATCCATTTGTTAGTCAAAGGACATTAGGACTGTTTCCATAATTTGGCTATTGTGATAGTACTGCTATAAATATTGGGGTACATGTGCCCCTTAAAGATGCAAAAAAGCATAAACTTTGATTTGATGAACACATCTGATTGCCTTAAAACTTTAAACCTATGTATATCAAAATACACTATAAATAAGGTTAAAAGTTAAGTCACACACTGGGAGAAGAAATTTGCAATACATATAAGCATACATACAAGCATATAATATTATTTGCATACATATAATATTGTGATTAATATGCAGTATATTTAAAGAATTCATATAAAATAATTCTTTAAACAACCTAACAGAAAACTGGCAAAGGATATGAACAGGCAATACACAAAAACTCCCAATAGGCAATAAGCACATGAAAAGATACTTAACCTCACTAGTATCCAAATTTAAGCACTCATAATTGAACATTTCTACCTACCAGGCTGGCAAAAGCTTAAAAGTCTAGTAATTCCAAATATTGGTGAGGATGTTGAGAAACAGGAACTCTCACATATCACAGGGGGGAGTGAAAATTGGCACAATCACTTTGGAGAGCAAGTTGTTTTTGCATATATTGGAAGGGCCAGAAATTTTACTTCTGGATTATTAACCAGAGAGAAATGCTCTCACATGGGCTATGGAGACACACATAAGGAAAAATATGTTGTACTACTTGCAATAGATAAAAAAAAAATGGAAACAGTGTAACTATGTCTCAGTGGAGAAGTAGATTTTTTAAAAATGGTTTATCATACAACAGCCCACTAGAGAGCAGTTAAGATGGCCTGACTAGCTCTAAATGTATCAACATGGCTGAATCTTGAATTCCAATTGGCCAGGGAAAAAGGCACATTGTAAGTGTATCATCAAGTTTGATACCATTCAAAAAAAAAATGCCAGATACATAAATGTTTAATACACACGAATTTAACTTATTTATTTAATGTTAAATACACATTGAGTATAGGTACATGTGTATTAACAAATGCACAAAAACATGCATCCACAGCATCTTCCACATGGTGGGAATATTGGAGGAAGGAAGGAAGGGTGTGTGTTCACTATGGAACTTAAGATGTGCCTGTGTTGGGGCCCCTGGGTGGCTCAGTCAGTTAGGCATCCAACTCTTGGTTTCAGCTCAGGTCATGATCTTGCAGTTTTGTGGGCTTCAGCCCCATGTTGGGTTCTACGCTGGCCTGCTTGTGATTCTCTCTCCCTCTCTTTCTCTAAAATAAATAAACTTAAAAACAATAAGGGAGCTGCAGGGCCATCACCAAGGGGAGAAAATAATGGAACAATCTGAGCATCAAAGTAAAAAGTGATAGTCATGGATGAAAACCATTGAAAAAAAGTAAGAATTCATGAACCCACGCTGGTGTGAACGATGATGCCAACTGATAAAAGAAGAAGGAATAATGGAGTTAGAAAATCACTATTTGGCAAACATCACAGTAATAATTGTCTCAGGCAACAACCATCAATAGTTGTTAAAACTAGTAGATGAAAATTTGATGAGTCACAGGAGATCTACAGAGTCTCAAAGTATCTGGCTTTATTACAATATTTACGTATTATACTAAATGAAGAAATTGGGAATATTCATCCTGAGAAGAGAAGATCGGGGGATATAATGGTGGTTTTTAAATATGACTTTAAAATGCTGTCATCTGTGGTCTCAAGGCAAGATGGAAATTTCAAGAATTCCTAATTTGGCTCAATATAAGGAAGAATTTTTTAGCCTAAAACATAAGTTAAAAAAAAAAAAAGACTCAGAACATATTCAATTATTCCCCAACTCTAGAAATTTTAACATTCATTTATTCTAGGATTCTAAGACTGTATCATTCAATTATTCTGAGACTCTAGGATTTCAAATATATAGTTTACAATTCTAAGATTCTCATTCTTTTATTCTGATTCCAAGATTCAAAGACTTCATGATTCTGGTATAATTCCTGTTTCTGTGGTCATACCAGTCATAGGAAAAACACTGAGGTATTTGTCTCTAAATCTCACCTAGCTTCATAACTGGAAATCCAAATGAATTGGACCTTCCTACCCATCCTTTATGACTGGGAACAACTGTCCTCTGGCTGTGTTCCTGAAGATAAGGAAGGCTTCCAGCATTTCACCTTAAAATATACTATTTCTAGGGGAGGAGCCAAGATGGCGGAACAGCATGGAAGCTTTTTGTGTGTCTCGCATCCATGAAATACAGCCAGATCAACACTAAACCATCCTGCACACCTAGAAAATTGATCTGAGGATTAACACAACAATATGCACAACTTGAACCACAGAATTCAGCAGGTACATGGTGGGGAGAGGTGAACTGGGGGAGAGAGAAGCCGCGGAGGGCAGGGAGTGGCTTTTGTGTGCAGAGAGAGGACGGAGATGGGGGGGTGGAGAATATGGGAAAAGCACCTCCCCCCAAAAGCAGCTGGAGAGAAAGTGGAAAAGTGGAAACAGTCGCAGGGACTGAACTAAAAAGGGAGAAAGGAAAGGGTTTAAATTCCATTAAGACTCTATAAACAGAGGGAACAGAGTCTGAAACTCCACAGCTCAATACCTGGCGGTGTTCTGGTGGGAAGGGCGAATCCCCAGGAGCAGAGTGAAATCCGGGGTTCTTCAGGCCACACAGGGAGAGGCAGTTCCCTGCTGGGAGGACACCTGGTAGAGGCTGTGTGGGTCCCCCAAAGGCAAGGCCCCAGTGGACTCCAGAGAGCAATCACATTCACTGGTGCTGGAACAAGGTTGTTAAGGGTGAGGCCTGGTGCCAGATGTGTGTTGTGATTTTCCATAATCCCTGAAATGCTGCAGCTACACTATCTCATGAACTTTTTCTTGGGCGCAATCTCTGGGCATCGGCAGCAGCACGAACCTGCAAACGTTCCTGGGTGCGGCTGGCATTCGGGCATTACTCAGTGAGACCCTCCCACAGAGGGGCAGAACAGTCAAAGCTGCAGTCCCTCAGAAGTAAGGGGTCGGGAAAAACAGCCACCTCTGAGACAAAACTCAGGAAGGAGGTGCTGCCTGGGGCTTGGTCACAGTCTGTGTAAAAGCGGGGAGTGGATGGAAGCCAAATACAAAGGACAGGTGCGTGATTGCTGATCCGGTAGAACAGAGTTTCGATACTAGAGACTGGGTAGCTGGGTGATGCCATTTTCACCGCTCCCGCGCACGCGCCTACACACCTACAAGAGCCACAACAATCCACCCTAGTAAGCTAAGCAGCGCCATCTAGTGGAGAAAGGAGCCATTACACTAAGTGCCACCCAACTGGGCCAACCTCGCTCTTCAGGAACCAAGTCTCTCTGCCTGCTTAGTTTATGGACTCTAAAGTGCTTCATAGTTTGACTTCTAGGGGAAACGAAGTAATTTCAGACGTATTTCAGTCTGTTCACTGGTCCATCTATTCAATTTTATTTCTTTCTTCCTTTTTTCTTTTTTCTCTTTTTTGTTTCTTTTCTTTTTCTTGAATACAGAAAGAGAAAAAATTCATTTTTATTTTCAATTTTTATTAAAAATATTTTTCTTTAATTTTTTTCTACTATATTTTTTACTTTTCTGTAAATTTTTTCAAACTTTATTTTACTTCCATTATGTCATTTTAGTCTATTTCAGGGTATTTGATTTTCAAATTTTCAAACGATTTACTTTTTTTTTCTTTCCCCTTTTTTCTCTAATCTATCAAGCCCATTTCAACACCCAGACCAAAACACACCTAGCATCTAGCATCATTTATTCGATTGTGTGTGTGTGTTTTAATTTTAATTGTTTTTACCTCATTAATTCCTTTTCTCTCTTCAAAATGATGAAATGAAGGAATTCACCCCAAAAGAAAGAGCAGGAAGAAACACCAGCTAGGGACTTAACCAACACAGATACAAGCAAGATGTCTGAACCAGAATTTAGAATCACAATAATAAGAATACTAGCTGGAGTCGAAACTAGATTAGAATCCCTTTCTGCAGAGATAAAAGAAGTAAAAGCTAGTCAGGATGAAGTAAAAAATGCTATAACTGAGCTGCAGTCCCTAATGGATGCCACAGCAGCAAAGATGGATGAGGCAGAACAGAGAATCTGATATAGAGGACAAACTTATGGAGAAAAATGAAGCAGAAGAAAAAAGGGAGATTAAGGCAAAAGAGCACGATTTAAGGATTAGAGAAACCAGTGACTCATTAAAAAGGAACAACATCCGAATCATAGAGGTCCCAGAAGAGGAAGAGAGAGGAATGGGTAGAAGGGTTATGTGAGCAAATCATAGCAGAAAACTTTCCTAACCTGGGGAAAGACACAGACATCAAAATCCAGGAAGCATGGAGGACTCCCATTAGAGTCAACAAAAACCGACCATCAACAAGGCGTATCATAGTCAAATTCACAAAATACTCAGGCCAGGAGAGAATCATGAAAGCAGCAAGGGAAAAAAAGTCCTTAACCTACAAGGGAAGACAGATCAGGTTTGCAGCAGACCTATCCACAGAAACTTGGCAGGCCAGAAAGGAGTCACAGGATATATTAAATGTGCTGAATCAGAAGAATATGCAACCAAGAATTCTTTATCCAGCAAGGCTATCATTCAAAATAGAAGGAGAGATAAAAAGTTTCCCAGACAAACAGATATTAAAGGAGTTTGTGACCACTAAACCAGCCCTGCAAGAAATTTTAAGGGGGACTCTCTGAGGGGAGAAAAGATGAAAATAAATAAATAAATAAATACCAAAAACAACAAACACTAGAAAGGACCAGAGAACACCACCAGAAACTCCAACTCTACAAGCAACATAAATGGCAATAAATTCATATCTTTCAGTACTTAAACTCTAAACGTCAATGGACTCAATGCTCCAATCAAAAGACATAGTGTAACAGAATGGATAATAAAACAAGATCCATCTATATGCTGTTTACAAGAGACCCACTTTAGACCTAAAGACACCCACAGATTGAAAATAAGGGGATGGAGAACCATCTATCATGCTAATGGTCAACAAAAGAAAGCCGGAGTAGCCATACTTATATTAGACAATCTAGACTTTAAAATAAAGACTGTATCAAGAGATGCAAAAGGTCATTATATCATAATCAAGGGGTCTATCCACCAAGAAGACCTCACAATTGTAAACATTTATGCACCAAATGTGAGAGCACCCAAATATATAAATCAATTAATCACAAACATAAAGAAACTCATTGATAGTAATACCATAATACTAGGGGACTTCAACACCCCACTCACAGCAATAGACAGATCATCTAATAAAACAATCAACAAAGAAACAATGGCTTTGAATGACACACTGGACTAGATGGACGTAATAGATACATTCAGAACATTTCATCCTAAAGCAGTGGAATATACATTCTTCTCTAGTGCACATGGAACATTCTCCAGAATAGACCACATACTGGGACACAAATCAGCCCTCAAGTACAAAAAGATCAAGATCATACTGTGAATATTTTAAAATATACTATTTCTAGTAGGTTTTTGATACCTATCCTTTGACATAATAGAAAGTTCTACCTTGCTAAGAGTTTTTAAAATTAATTAATGGGTGTCAACTTTTATCATGTTTTTCAAAATACATCTATTTAAAATGGTTATATGTTTCCTTTTTATTTAAAAATTTTTTTTAAGTTTATTTATTTTGAGAGAGAGAGAGAGAGAACATACAGGGTAGGCGCAGAGAGAGAGAGTCCCAAGCAAGCTCTGCGCTGTCAGCACATAGCCCATTGTGGGGCTCAAACTCACAAACTGTGCGCTCATGACCTGAGCCGAAATCAAGAGTTGGACACTTAACTGACTGAGTCTCCCAGGTACCCCTGTTGTATGATGTTTCTACTGAATTTGTTAGCATGTAGTATTATTTCTACAGATTTTATTATTAAACCAGTGTTCATTTGTGGACAAACATTACTTAAAATTGATAAATCATAATTTTTATGTACAATTCTGAACTGTTTGCTAACAATTTATTTAAGATTTTTGTATCTATGATTGGCCTCTAATTTTTCTTCTTATTGCTCCTGTCTACTTTGTCATGGTACCTCTATCATATTGACTTTCTAAACTGGAATGGGAAGTTTCCCTTTATTCTGCTTAATGGAATAATTTGCATAACATACAGATTGTCTGCTCTATGAGTTTTGTGAGACTCACCTGTAAAATCAAATAGATCACATATTTTGTTTTATCTTGTTTGGTTTTCCTTTATAGGTATATTTTTAGCAACTGATTCAATTTATTGAACTACTCAAGTTTTCTATTCCTTTTTAAATCAATTTTAGTAAGATATATTTTTTTTCCTAAGAATTACTTCTTTCCCCTTGGTGGGTTAGTTGTCTCTTGCTGAATAATAAATCACCCCCAAACTTCAATGCAATCCCAAACAAAATCCCAGCAAGTTATTTTGTGGATATCAATAAACCAACTCTAAGGTTTATATGGAGAGGCAAAAGACTCAGAATAGCTAACACAATACTGAAAGAAAAGTACAAAATTGGAGGGCCGATGCTACCTGATGTCAGGACTTACTATAAAGCTACAGTAATCAGGACAGCATAGTACTGGTGAGAGAACAGGCAGATAGATCAAGCGACAGAATAGAGTACTCAAGAATAGAGCGACGTGAATATAGTCAACTGATCTTTGACGAAGGAGCAAAGGCAATACAGTGAAGAAAAAGTCTTTTCAACAAATGGTGCTGGAACAACTAGACATCCATATGATAAAAAAAAAATCTAGACACTAGGCTGTCACACAACATAATGATCATAAACTTATATGTACAATGCAAAACAATAGAACTCCTAGAAGATAACATAGGAGAAAATCTACATGGCCTTGGGTATGGCAGTGACTTTTAAGTTTTTAAATTTTTATTTACTTTTGAGAGAGAGAGAAAGAGCATGAACAGGGGAGGGATGGGGGAGAGAGAGAGAGCGCGCAGGGGAGAGAATCTCAAGCAGCCTCCATGCCCAGTGGCCCAGTGGGGAGCCGGACATGGAGCCAACATGGAGCCCAACACAGGGGCTCTGTCTGGGGCTCCGTGTGGGGCACCACCTCACAATCACGAGATCATGACCTGAGCTGAAATCAAGAGTCCAACACTTAACCAACTGAGCTATCCAGCCACCCCCCAGCAGTGACTTTTTAGTTGTAACACCAAAGGCACAATCCATTAAAGGAGAAATCAATAAGCTGGATTTCATAAAAATTAAACACTTCTTCTCTGCAAAAGACATTGTCAAGCGAATGAGAAGACAAGCCACAGACCGTGAAAAATATTTGCAAGAGGTGTATCTGCTAAAGGACTATTACCCAAAATACAGTAAGAATTCTCAAAACTCACCGTAAGAAAATGAACAATCTGATTAAAAACAGGCAGAAGACCAGAGCAAACACCTCACCAAAGAAAATGTACAAATGGTTAATGGGCACGAGAAAAGATGCTCCACATCGTATGTCATTAGGTCAATGCAATTCAAACAGCAATGAAATACTACTACACACGGATTAGAATGACCCAAATGCGGAACCCCGGCGTCACCAAATGCTGGTAAGGATGTAGAGCAACAGGAACTCTCATTCATTGCAGGTGGGAATGCAAATGGTACACCCACTTTGGAAGTCAGTGGAGTGGTTTCTTACAAAACTAAATATAGTCTTATCGTATGCTGCAGTAATCATGCTCCTTCGAATTTACTCAAAGGAGTTGAAAATCTATGTCAGTACAAACACTTGTACACAGATATTTATAGCGGTTTTATTTATAGTTCCAGAACTTGGAAGCCAGGAGATCCCTCAGTAAGTCAATGGATAATTAACTGTGGTGTACCCAATGAAATATTATTTAGTACTAAAAAGAAAGGAGCTATCAAGCCGTATAAAGACACGGAGGAAACTTAAGTGTATGTTACCGGGGCGCCTGGGTGGCTCAGTCGGTTGAGCATCTGATTTCAGCTCAGGTCATGATCTCGCGGTCTGTGAGTTCGAGCCCCGCATCGGGCTCTGTGCCCACAGCTCAGAGCCTGGAGCCTGCTTTGGATTCTGTGTCTCCCTCTCTCTCTGCTCCTCCCCTGCTAGTGCTTTCTCTGTCTCTCAAAAATAAGTAAACATTAACAAAAAGTGTACATTACTAAGTGAAAGAAGCCAAGCTGACAAGGCTATATATATTGTACGATCCCAATGTATGACATTCTGGAACAGGTAAAACCATGGAGATAGTACTAAAGACAAAACCAAGATCACTAGTTGCCAGGGGTTGGAGGGAGAGGGGGAGGAATCTGCAGAGCAGAGAGGATTTTTTTTAGGCAGTAAAAATATTTCGTGTGGTACTATCATGGTGGATACATGTTATTGCACCTTTGTCAAAACCCATGGAAGGTAAAACACCAAGAGTAAAGCCTAATGTAGACTGTGGACTTTGGGTGATGTAGCATCAATGTGGGCTCACCAATCATAATAAATGTACCATTCTGGGATAGGTTGTTGACAGTGAGGGAAGCTGTGTGGGTGTGGGAGGAGGGGAAAGGAGAACTTTCTGTCGTCTCTGCTCCATTTTGCTGTGAACCTAAAACTTCTCTAAAAAATAAAGTCTACTCAAAATAAATACGTATAACTCAGTTAAAATAAATTGCCCCCAAACTTAGCACTTTCAATAACAAGAAATATTTATCTCACATAGTTTCTGTGGTCAGATTCCTGGATTCCTAGTCAGGAAAGACGAGCTGGGTGCTTTGGGTTCAAGGTCTCCCATGAAGTTGCAGTCAAGATGTCAGCCAGGGTCGCCGTCCTTTGAACCTTTGAGTGAGTCTAGAAGATTCCCTCCTAATTTGGGTCACTCATGGCTGAGAGGGGGAGGCCTCAGTTCCTCACCATGGGGAGCTCTCCATGGAGTTGCTTGGGTATCATCACAGTATGGGACTGGCTTCCCCAGAGTGAGTGATCCAAGAGAGAACAAAGTCAAACCACAGTCTTTTTTGACCCGGTTTTGAAAGTCACATGCCATCATTTTCATGATATCCTACTGGTTACACAGGTCAGCTCTAGTCAGTGTGGGAGAAGACTTCACAAAGCTGTGGCCACCAGGAAGTCAAGACAATTGTAGGCAAGCCTGGAAATTAGCTACTGCGTAAGTTTTTTCAAATTTATCAGCTAAGAGTAATTCTGACCAACCATTCTTTAAATATGTGCTATATCTACAACTGTCTCTCCTAACTGTTACAATCCTGAAAATTGTTGGTGTGTGACTTTTTTGCTTGTTTGTTTTTGTTTTTGGATAAGCCTGTCAGAGATTTGTCTATGTTAAGGAAGAAGCTTTTGGATTTTTTGACAGTCTCCAATGTATGGTCGTTATATATTTAATTACCTTGCTATTTTCTTTATATTTTCCCCCTTCTCCTTTCTTTGGTTTGTTCTGTACTGTCTCTAACTTCTTGAGTTTAATCACTAGAGTATTTTTAATAGTATTTGTTTCTAAAGTATGTATTTAGGTTATAAATTTCTCTGTGAATATTGTTTTTAGCTGCAGCTCATAAACTTTGATATGCAGTGTTTTCATTTTCTTTCGGCTCTGATTATTTTCTAATCCATTATAATTTCTTTTGAAAAAATTTTTTTAATATTTATTTTTTTTTGAGAGAGAGAGACAGAGTGAAAGTGGGGGAGGGTAGAGAGAGAGGGAGACACAGAATCCAAAGCAGGCTCCAGGCTCTGAGCTGTCAGCACAGAGCCCGATGTGGGGCTCCAACTCACAGACCGTGAGATCGTGACCTGAGCTGAAGTCGGATGCTTAAACAACTGAGCCACCCAGGAGCCCTCTAATTTCTTTTTAAACTCATGAGTCAATTTAGAAGCATTGTTTCTTTGTTTAATTGTAATATAATTGTACAACTTCCTTTTGGTTAGTATTTTTTTTACTATATCTTTTCCCATCAGGTTCCCCCCATGCTTATGTCAGTATGTTTTAATTATGTCTCTTGAAAACAATGTCTGGTTGCCTTTTGCTTTGTTTTGTGTTTTTCTCCAATCTGACATTCTCTGTCTTGTAACCAGAAAATTTTGATTATTTACATTTACCTCAATCACTAATATATTTAAACATATTTTTACCACTTTATATTGTATTTGCTATTTGCCATGTTTCTTCTTTGCTAATTTTTACCCTCTTTCTGCTCTTGATGAAGTTTTCTATATTCTTTTCTTTCTTTTCCTTTTATTTATTTTATTTATTTTTTAAGTTTATTTATTTATTTTGAGAGAGATAGAGAGTGTGCTAGTGGGAGAGGAGTAAAGACAGAGGGAGAGAATCCCGAGTGGCTCTGCACTGTCAGTGCGGAGCCTGATGTGGGGCCCAAAATCACAAACTGCAGGATCATGACCTGAGCCAAAGTCGGATGCTTAACTGACTGAGCCACCCAGGTACCCCCCACTCCGTTTCTTTCTTTTAATGTGCATTTTTAAGTTGATAACCATTTTAGGTTAATGATTTAATCTGTATCTCTACTCTCCTTACAAACATAAAAGGACTTTAGAATACTTGAAATCTGATCACTCCCTCCCATCAGACATGATATTATTCTCCAGTATTTTAGTTCCATGCTGTTTTCTTATTACTCAAGTTAGTTTAAGCATGGCCAGATCCTCAAATGACTAATACACTAAAATAGACACCTTCAAAGCAGTGGTTCAGACAAGAGAGAAGTGTTCTTTCTTTCTCACATAACATTCCAGAAGCAATGAAGTGGTCTAAGGCTGTTAGGCAGCTCCATCCTATGAGGTCACCCCAGATAGTTTTCTTCTATCTGCTTCTTCTACCCTCCCCTACCTAGGGTTAAATCCTGGCACCAGAATGTTCTTAACCACCATATCATAATCATCTTAACTACCTAGATGATAGTTCACCTCTACCATGTCCACACTCTACCCTATGGGAAGGGAGAAAGATGAAACTGAACGCAAGCAACTTCTTTTAAGGAAGTGACTTGCAAGTACCTATGATTGCTCTTTGTTGCAAAGGAGGCTGGGAAATGTAGTCTTTTGCTGGGTGACCAAGAGCCTACCTAAAACTTGGAGGCTTCTGTTATGGGAAGAAGGTGAGAATAGGCTTTGGGAAATAAGTTGCAGTCTTCATAGGCATCAGCAGAATCCTGTGTCCTCTTTTAACTTTCTCTGTGTTTGCTTCAACCTTGGGCAAGCAGGCTCCCTGCTCCCCCAGTGATGGCAAAGATGGTCACTAACAACATTATCCTAATGGTCTCTCATTTTAGCGATTCCAGTAAAAAGAGAGAGAGAGAGAGAGAGAGAGAGAGAGAGAGAGAGGCTCCTTACAAATAGTTCCAACTGAAGTCTAGGATTTCCTCTAATTGCTCCAGTGGGGATCACATGTCCATCATAAACTAGTCACTTTGGCCATGGGGATGCAGTGCCCTGGTAAATAGGGGTGGGTCACATAGTCATCTCAGGAAGGTGTATCAAGTAGGGTTAATACTATGCAAACCATAGGAACTGAAAGTCAGAAAGAAGTGGTCCCCAACAGACAAATAATGAGGTGCTTCTGTCATCAGAATGGATGCTGAGCAAGCAACAGAAACAGGTAACCATTAGATTTATCTATCCTATCAGGTACTGGATGGTTCAAGAAAGTTGTACCATTGAATGTGTTTTAAAAATCCAAATGAATGAAGGTGGAAGGTGATATTGGCGATGAAGTTGCCTGGAATACTCTTACTTACAATACTGATAGGAGAGCTTCTACTCATCTCTCCTTAGTCATACATTCAGCACCTTATGAATGAACCTCTGTTATGCTGACCATACTGCTTGCTAATTATTTATTTTGTCTGTCTCCCAGTCCTCCCATAACACACCCCTCTAATTGAGGGCTCCCTCGGAGCTAGAATTCGTTTGTGTTCCACAATGCCCAAGGCACAGAGTGGACATCAGGAGACTAGACTTGTTAAATGAAAGCAAGGTAAAGTCTCAATGACTCTCAGTAGCCCCTGCCAGTTTCCAATCCCTTTGAAAATCATTATTGGAAAGACACGCACCAAATCCCAGGGAGTTCTGCAGAACTGGAGGTCAGACCAGATTATGTTGTTTATAGAAATGTATTTCCTAATGACTGGAAAACAGTGCCAGGCACCATATTATTTGTGGAACTCAAATCAAATCATAAAAAGACAAAGACCCAAGTAGGAGGAAGTTCAACAGATAATTGATTAATCAGAGTTGTCTTCTCATCCTGTTTGATTCTAAGGTTAAAACACACACACACACACACACACACACACACACACACACACACACACACCAGCTGCGTTTTGCAGTTCCCAATCTAAACACGTAAGTGACTTCCTCCCCAGAAACACCAATGCCCCAGCTTACTTGATGCTGAAAACTCTACCTATCTTGGAGAGAAGCAGAGACGAAGGCCAGTGAATGTTGCTAGGGATAGACAGTAGAACACAGTATAGGAGACATAAATGGGGGGCCATGAAGAAGAGGCCAAAGGGTACTTAGAAAAACAAGAGGTCTTCCTGGAGAAGATGTCCAAGTGGCTGGCCTGCTTGGGAAGCTCCACCTAGGGTTTCCTGGGTGGGTCCTTTGAATACTAATAGCTACCACTCACTAAGCCATTGCTGTATGCCAGATGTTGTGGTAAGCATTTTTAGTGCAATATCTCGTTTTAGGGATGTCCAGGTTGCTCAGTCGATTAAGTGTCCAACTCTTGATTTTGGCTCAGGTCATGATCTCACAGTCATGGGATGGAGCCCCACATAAGGCTCATATGTCCATGGCCGTACAGCTAAGGAATGTAAAAGCCAGAATTTGAATCACTGTGGATTTGATTTGACTCAAAGCTTCCACTCTGAGACCTTAACTGTCTTCAGCAAATCACTTGGAGGTAACTATCATTTCCTGCATTCTATAAATGAAGCTACTGAGGCCCAGGGATGATCCAACTTGCCCAAGTGACACGGATAGTAAGTGTCAGAGCCTAATCAAGCCTGTCTAACTCCAAGATCTACCGTGCCTCTTCGGTAGAGGAAGAGCAAAAGCCAGGGGTCAGGAACATGCCAGAATCTCCCTTTGCATCAGGACCCACCCTGCCCTAGGAGTCTGTCCCCTTGTTTCCTTTCTGCCCCCAATCTCCACACTTAGGTCCCTTCCAGGAATGTTCTTTTCCATGTCTCTCCCCAGTGTGGCCCCTGGGCTGAATAGGGGCTGGTAGCTCTTGGGCAGCTCTAAGACACCTTTCCCCTAAAGGTCCTCTAAAAAAGGAACAGCTACCGCACCACCAGCCTGGGGACTCACACCCCCACACATCTGAACAAGGCTTGTGCATGACTGGCAAGTGCTTGGATCAGGAAACCGAGTTACTAGCCAATCCCGCCTAGTAACTGGCCAACAACACCAGCTTTCTCTTTAAAAAGCGTCTATTCTGGGACAGACATTTCACTAGGGATATCCTTCATATTTTAAAAACCGAATCCCCCCACCTCCGCGATTGGCCCTATTTTACAAAAGAGGAGCCTCAGGCTCCCGGAGGGGAAGCGACCGGCATGAGGACAGCACGTCAGTCACCAGGCTGGGACTAGAACCCACCTAGGCCCCAGATTCTGCCGTTGCCTAGGAGCTGAGGAGGGAGGAGCTGCCAGAGCCGAGGGGGGAGGGGAAAGAGCGAGGGCGAGCTCCCAGCAGCGCGCGCTGACGACAGCAGGTGATTTTTTTCTGCAGCGCGCTTTCTCTCAGCATCTTTCCTGGATTTTTTTTCCCCCTGCCGAGCCGTAGATAAGGGTGGGGCCGCTTCCCTGCAGCAGAGACGGCAGCGGCAGTGGCTGCAGCATCATTGGGAGCAGCTGCTGCAGCAATGCTCGGTCTCCGCTGGAGGTGATCGCCTCCGAGCCCTGCCTGCTAGGTGGCCGGCTGCGACGGGACGCCTCGGAGTAGGAAAATACAGCCTCGCTCGTGGACCCGAAAGCCACACTCCTCGGCCTTTCCTCTACGCCATGGCTTAAGCCCGCAGCCACCTCGCCTCGCGTCGCCTCGCGTCGCCTCGCTTGGCCGGGGTCTGCGCGCCGCCGCCGCCGCAGCAGGGAGGGGCGCGACCCAGACGCCCTCGCCCGGGGACTCGGGAACGCCTTGTGTCTCAACCATCGGTGCCCGCAGCCGACAGCTCTCCCAAGACCTTTGCAGGCGGCTCCCGGAGGCGTTTGCAGCCGGTAATCGGGGGACCTTATGGACTTTATCTCAGTGATAGCTTGACCTTCCTGGGTGCTCTCCGAGGGAGGAGACCGAGGTAGCTCAGGCCACCGAGGGAAAAACAGTGGGAACCAGATTAGTGACTGGTCGAGGGCCAAGGGACTGAAGTAAGATTAGAGACTTGCTTTAGAACCACAAAAAAGAAAGAGGGAGGGCCAGCTTTGCAGCTAGCATCATGGCGTGGCCGTGCATCACGCGGGCCTGCTGCATCGCCCGCTTCTGGAACCAGCTGGACAAGGCGGACATCGCTGTGCCGCTGGTTTTCACCAAGTACTCGGAGGCCACCGAGGCCCCGAGCGCCCCGCCGCAGCCGCCGCCGCCGCAGCAGCAGGCGCAGCCGGCGCACGCGCCCCCCTCGGCGCGGGCGGTCGCCATAGAGACGCAGCCGGCCCAGGGCGAGTTGGATGCAGTTGCCCGGGCAACGGGGCCGGCGCCGGGGCCTAGCGGCGAACGCGAGGCGGCGGCTGCCCCCGGCCGGAGCGGGCCCGGCCCCGGCCCGGCCTCCGGCTCCGCCTCCAGCGCGGGCCCCGCGGACTCGGTGATGCGTCAGGACTACCGCGCCTGGAAGGTGCAGCGGCCCGAGCCGAGCTGCCGGCCGCGCAGCGAGTACCAGCCTTCCGACGCGCCCTTCGAGCGCGAGACCCAGTACCAGAAGGACTTCCGCGCCTGGCCGCTGCCGCGCCGCGGAGACCACCCGTGGATTCCCAAGCCCGTGCAGATCCCCGCGACCTCCCAGGTTTCGGTGCCAATTCTCGGGGCGTCCAAGCGCCGGCCGCAGAGCCAGGAGCGCTGGCCCGCGCAGGCCGCCGCCGAGGCCCAGGAGCAGGAGGCGACCCCTGGTGGAGCGGGTGGCCTCGCAGCCGGAAAGCCCTCCGGTGCCGATGAGCGCGACACACGCAGGAAGCCCGGGCCCGCCTGGATGCTGCGTCGCGCCGAGGGGCAGGGGCCGGAGCAGACGCCGCTGCCCGCAGCCCAGGCCCAGGTCCAGGCCGCGGTCCCCGAGGGTGGCAAGGGGCGCGCAGCGGCGGACGCCCTCAACAGGCAAATCCGCGAGGAAGTGGCGAGCGCGGTGAGCAGCTCCTACAGGTGAGACGCGGGCCTCAGCGCAGGCGACAAGACACCCTTACCCTTTCCCGAAAGCTGCCAGGCGGAGGCTCCTTCTCTGCTTCGCAGGCCGCACACGCAGCCCCTCCCCTTCCAGACCACACCCTCGCCCCAGCCGCATCCCAGACACCCTTCCAGGGCTGGCTTCTTTCTGCTTTCTTACGGGAAGGCTGTTAGCGCTATCCATCCCGGCCTGCCCTGTCTTTCCCTATACCACTTTAGCCACTTTTCCCCCCACCTCAGATCCCTGCCTGCTCAACAGAGACCCTTTGCTGTTTCTTCACAGGTTGTGCCATTCTGCCCCACCCACCTCACCAGCTGCATTCGACTGGATGCTGCCCCTTGCTGGCTGAGGTGCTGCCCGCTGGCCTTGGTGCCTTCCCGCAGGGCCCCATCCTCCTAGAAGAAGCACTCTTTCCAAATGCCCAGTCCCCCTCCTCCGTAGCCCAGTCCACTTGGCCTTTCATTCTTCCCTCCCTCTCTCAGTCCCTGGGAGACATCCCAGCACCACACCCTTTTCCAGAATCCCGGCAGGGCTCTTGGAAATCACCCTCCTCCTTCTACATCAGGCTTTTGAAGTCAGATTCCTTCCTCCTCTTAGTACCTGTGACACACTGAGCACATTTCTTTACCTTTCTTAGCCTCCGGTTCTTGTAAGATGCGATTGATGATAGACTGTTCTCTTAGAATTGCTTGTTCATTTATTAAACATTAATATTCGACATATTTTAGAGCGCCTACTATATGCCTGGTACCGCACTAGACATCGTGAGGATTACATGAGATGCTGAGGAGGAGAATTATGCCTGGCACATCGTAGGTGAAATCAATGTCTTAGTTCCATTACAACCTGTGCATGACGCCTCGTTATCCTGATTTCCACTTTCTAGGTACCTCCAGCCTTTTCCCCTGTTGATGTATTTCCTTTCTCCTTTCCCTTTATCTTCCCCAGTTGTGTTGCTCATTCTGCTACACTGAGAAGCCCTTCTTTAGCACATTTAAATTCCCTGTAAATGAATGCCTCCAAGAAAGGGCATATCCATTTTCCCTCTGTGTGTGTGTGTGTGTGTGTGTGTGTGTGTCTTTCTGCCTCTCTCTCTCCCTCCCTCCCTCCATCTCTCACACCCTCTCCCTCTCTCCATCCTTCTAGAATGCTCCTTCGGCTGCAGCCTCAGCCCTTCCAACTTGCTTTCTCACCCTTCATATATCCAATAATATGTATTTGTGAGTGCTTAGTTCTCCATCCTGCTCTAATGTTTTAACCCAGATCAAGAAGCTAACAGATCACATTTGACTCTGAACATGTAATATTGGGCTGTAGGGTCTCTGGGGAAACAGATGTGCATGATGAATAAATGAGCTAGCGGTATTCAAAATGTGGCTTATGGGGTCCTTCATCAATGCCACAGCCAGTTGCCTCCTTCCTGCAGGAGACTGTGGTTGGGGGGACTGCAGAGTTAGTACCTTTTGCCAAGACACTATATGTAGCCTCATGTCGGACTGATGTCTTTCTCCAATGAACGTAACAACCACTCCCTCATATGCTGAGCGAAGCATAGTGTAGATAGATATCCTTCCTTTTTAAGACAAAAGTCCTCTCCCTCCCAGATTTTGACTCTGGAAAGCATTCTCCGATGAGAGGGGGCAGCTAATATTTGGCTCCTAATCCATCTTCCTGAATTCCACCTCCCACTTGGTATTTCTCTCTTGGTTTATTGTTATCACGACCACAGTGGTCCCCCAGGAGTGCACTACTTTTTTTTTTTTTTCCATGGCTTCGGTCAGGCAAGATTGTTTTCCTTGGCTCCTAGCCATCAGGAGTGGAATTTTCACAATTTCTTCATGCCACTACCAAGAGACGGTCCAAAAGAAAGGAAGGGAGCAAATAGACAAGGAGCATAAACAACAAAGCCAAGATGTAGTATTGCGACTCTGCCCTGGCTTTCTTGTTTACCAGGCGGGCCCCGCTTCATTCCCCGAGAGCCCTGCGATTGGCCCGACATCACAGATTTTGGATCCGGTCTCCTCATCTTCCTACTCCCATCCTACTACCCTGAGGTGGGTGGAACTTTAACACCCACCTCGCTTTCTCAGAGGAACTACCCCTCCTCACCTCCACGGAGTCAAGGCCAATCAAGAGAGATCCCAAATTCTCAAATCTCCTTTGGTGATCCTCCTCAGTTTATGTTTCCAAGGTAGTCGGACTCGCTTTGTTCATGGATTATTGGCTGGACAGTCAGGGAATGACCTACCCTTCAGATACAACCCTCCAAATATTTTGGCCTGTACCTTTGTGCCATCTGGCCTCTTCCCCACAAAACCCTACCATACCTGTACAGCAAACATGGCAGGCTTTACAGTTAGAAATATACTCAGGGCCGCCTGGGTGGCTCAGTCGGTTAAGCCTCCAACTTTGGCCCAGGTCACGATCTCGCCATTCGTGAGTTCGAGCCCCACATCAGGCTCTGTGCTGACAGCTCAGAGCCTGGAGCCTGCTTTGAGTTCTGTGTCTCCCTCTCTCTCTCTCTGCTCCTCCCCCGCTCTCACTCTGTCTCTCTCTCTAAAATAAATAAACATTAAAAAAATACTTAGAAATATACTGCAAGTGATGGGATTGAATGGGGGAAGGCTATGCTCTTGCAGCTGGTGAGAATGATTATTTTAGTGACTATCAGAACTCCACCAACCTATCAAAAAAAATCTCTAAGCACCTCAAAAAAATTATTTTTCTCATTTGGGTCTTCTGTAAAATTTAATTATGCATGTGACTTTTGGGCCAGCAGTTCCATTTTGCTGTATAATCAGGAGGGTTTTGAAGCATTAAGAGAATGAGTGTTGCTAAGAGACATCAATTTCCTTAATGGACAATTTAAGTGCATGACAGATTTGATGTGAAATTTAACATTGTTTTTTTTGTTTCAGAAGAAAAATTGACCAGTCATAGATAAATGCACTTTGGGTGAAAGTAGATATGAAGAAATAAGATAATCAATTAATCAGATATACCACAGAGAAAAAAGATGCCTGGAAATTGTAGGCTTATCTGGAACATTGATATTTCTTCCCTATGGCCTCATGTTCTTTTCCTTGCTATGATTCCGAATATCTCCTGAATTTAAGTACGCCCCATGGCTGGCAGAGATGAGTCTTACATTGCCTTATTAGAAGCCAAGTTGGGTTCCATTTCAGAGATAATTTGATTTACAAACCCTTTTCTTCTGCCACTCTACATAAATCATGGTGGCTTACACCATGGTGATTAGTTCATCTCATGGGCTTTCCAAGTGACATCTGTCACATGACATGAATGCGAGCAGTTTGCTTAAATAGAGAAAAGACACATAATCCATCAGCTTACCATTCTGGTGTATAATGTAAAATATATATTCAGCACGCAGAGTCATATACATACTAATTGGTTTTCTCCTACACTATTCAGTTAGTAGATAGCATCGTATGTCTTTGACGCTATGATTTTGAGGAAACTTCTGAATTCAACTAGTTCATCTAATTCATAACCTATCCACACTAGCCTGGGATTTTTGCATTAAGTGCTATCTCAGATGTCATTCATTATTCACAATCAAGAAGTTGATTAGTCTTTAGTACACTCATATGACATAGATGATATTATAAAATCGGGAAAGCATGCCTCTGTTATCATTTTTAATATTAAAGATGGATTTCACGAGGCAGCCGTTTGTGACTTTAGACCTAGCATTCTCAATTAGAAAAGAGATGAGTCATGAGGAGGGGATTAAAATTCCCCTCTCAGTCAACCCCATTGCCCTCGACATCAGTTAATAGGGATAGATGGGGTGGCAGGTGCTCCCCATAGAAATGCTAATGAGAAACTTTTCCTGGAAGAAATCAGCTGAGGCACCAGGAGGTAGAATTAATAAACCAGAGGCAAAGTATTTGACAAATGAGAGTAGCAACAAGGAAGTCAGAAAGAAAAGGAACCTTTAGTATCTGCCCTACAGTCTCCCATGAAGGTTAGAGAAAGGCCCGTCTGACCTGGCTCCCGCTGACAGAATTGCCCATTTCCCTAATTTCTTCCTGGGTAAGTCTCAGCAATACTTCGAGGCCAATCTCAGATGCTGAATCTTTAAGGAGACCTTCCAGGCTTTGCCGTTCAGAACTAATTTTTCTTGTATTCCCTTTTTATACTTTGCACACTTCTCATTGTCTGCTTGAGTATAAGATGCTGTTTTCCATATCTGCCCCTTCCACCAGATCACAAACACTTGGAGAGAAGGGCTGTATTTGGTTCACCTCTCTACCTCTCACAGTGTAACACTGTGTCTAGGTGCCATACAGATTTGCTGAATCCAGTAGAATATTTAGAGTTTGGTGAACATTTTTTTCCATCTACACATTGATTCATTTCATTCAGCTTTATTTAGTTGGATTTATTTCAAAAAAAAAATGACCACCAAGCCCCTGCTATGTATCAGATAGAGGGCTGGGGATACCAAATGAATAAGTTAAAACCTTTATGTAAGGAGTTGTACCTGCCTTGATCAAGATAAAATCCAATCTCTACTAGGTTAGCACTAGAAGTAAATGTTCAAATGAGGACAGGCAGCAAACTGAACAGACCTGATGTACCTTCACCCAGGGCAGTGGTTCTCAACCTTGACTACACATTGGCATCACTGGAGAGCTTAAAAAATGCTGATGCACAGGTGCCTTGCCCAGAAATGCCGATTTAATTGGTCTGGGGTGTGGCCTGGGCATCTGAATATTTTAAAAATGGTCCCAGGTGATTCTAATGTGTAATTCAGGTCATGACCTACTTCCCAAAGGCAAGGGTTCTCAAAATTTAGTGTACCAAAGAATGATCTGGCAAATTTCCTAAAATGCAGATTCCTGGGCCTCATCCTCAGGCATACTGATTCAGTAGGTTTAAAGTAGAGCCTAAGAAACTACAGTTTAACAAGCAGTCTAGTATCACCTAATTTTGATACAGGTGAACTTCAAGCTTTACTTGGGGAAATATTGCTTGCAGACATTTGCTGCCTTTAAATTACTAGCTTTCTCATATACAAACATGATGTTGCTTGCCATTTATTTAAGTCTTTTATGTCCTTCATTTACAGTTTGTAATTTTCTCCACAAGTGTCTCTCACACACACACTTTTAAGTTTTATTGTTCTATATTTAAGTCTTTAACAATATAACTGGATTTTATGTATGGAATGAGGTAGGGTTCCAATTTTCTTTTTTCCCATATGGAAACTCATTTATCCCAATATCCTTTTTAAGTTCAACTTTTCATCACTAATATCTCCATGAATCTCCCCTATCATATAAAGGTCCCTTATGCTTGGATATATTTCTGAGATCTCTGTTCTATTCTGTTGTTCTGAGTTAATGCCACACCAACATCTTTTCTTTTTGTCAAAGATATTAGAAAATTTTTTTTAATGTTTATTTATTATTGAGAGACAGAGAGACACAGAACATGAGCAGGGGAGGGGTAGAGAGAGGGGGAGACATAGAATCTGAAGTAGGCTCCAGGCTCTGAGCTGTCAGCACAGAGCCCCACACGGGGGCTCGAACTCACAAACTGCAAGATCATGACCTGAGCCAAAGTTGGTCGCTTAACCAACTGAGCCACCCAGGCGCCCCTGTCAAAGATATTTTAAATTATTCTTTCTATTATGAAGATTATATTTTATTTATATATTTTATTACATTTTCTAATTTTTTATTCTTCATATGTATTAATTTTTGGATGTTGATCTTGTATTCAGCAACCTTATCACACTCTGTAATTAGTTTTGTCTGTAGACCCTCTCGGACTTCTTGGACTGTCTGTGGAGATAATGTATGTTTTTAGCAAATACCAATTTATTGTCTTCCTTTCCAATATTTATGTGTTGTGGTGTGTGTGTGTACTGCTACATTGGTGAGGAGACAAGGTGTGGTTTTGATAGTAGGTGAAAACCGGCATCTTTGTCTTGAGATGTGGAAATGCTTCTAAAGTTTTATTGTTAAGCGTGAGGTTTGCTCTGTGTTTTTATGAGATAGCTTCATATCAGGTTAAGAAATTTCTCTTTATCGTCGTTTACTAAGGGTTTCTAAAAATGTGGATGGGTATTGAATTTTGTTGAATGCTTTTTCTGCGTCAGCTGAGATGATTTTCTTTTTGAATCTGTTAATAGATTGTTCTGATATTGAACCATCTTTGCATTCCTGAGATAAATTCTACTTGTATAAAAATCTATTTTGTGATGCTGAATTTGGTTTGCTTTTTTAAATTTGGAATGTTTGCATACATATTTATATCATCTCCAAAGAGGGAGTATAGAAAATTAGCCATCAGAGAATGGAGCCCTGAGGGATATAAGAATTTGGCGGAGTTGCGTGTGGGGGTGGGTAAAGTACTGACAGCAGAAGGAATAACCATGAAAAAGACAAAGAAGGAGTAATCAGAGGGGACCAGAACAGAAACTTACCACAGAAACCACATTGAGTACCTAACTCAGCAATGCCTTATGCCTATTTGGAAATTTTTACTGAGAAATTACTGTGTACAAAGCATTTTGCTAGATCACTGGTTGATCTTGTGCAGTTAACTCTCAGAGCTATAATGTTGACTGAGACTAACCCACAAAGAGGAGAGGAGATAAGATACAGGCAATTCTTGGTTGCTCTCTTAGGGGGAAAAACATGGCATATATGAATGTTAAAAAAAAAAAAAAAGTCAAGCCAGTGATAGTTCTAAATCTAAGTCTATAATCACTAAGAATCACTCAATTTCCCAGATGCAAAACTGAAATATTCCAGTCAATGTTCACTAAGATTAAAATAAATTGTCCATAAGATTATAGCCATGTCTATAATCAATGCAACTTTGGCTTTACAAGTTCTATCGGTTGTATAAATGCTAACAGGTGAGCTTCTAATTCTCTACTAAATGAAGAAAATTGTTGACCTCAACCAACAAACTAAAAATTCTCTTTTTTTTGTTTTTTTTGGTTTTTTTTTTAATTTTATTTTTTATTTTTTAAAATTTACATCCAAATTAGTTAGCATATAGTGCAACAATGATTTCAGGAGTAGATTCCTTAATGCCCCTTACCCATTTAGCCCATCCCCTCTCCCACAACCCCTCTAGTAACCCTCAGTTTGTTCTCCATATTTCAGAGTCTCTTCTGTTTTGTCCCCCTCCCTGTTTTTATATTATTTTTGTTTCCCTTCCCTTATGTTCATCTGCTTTGTCTCTTAAAGTCATCATAGGAGTGAAGTCATATGATTTTTGTCTTTCTCTGACTAATTTCACTTAGCATAATACCCTCCAGTTCCATCCATGTAGTTGCAAATGGCAAGATTTCATTCTTTTTGATTGTCGAGTAATACTCCATTATATATATATATATACCACATCTTCTTTATCCATTCATCCATCGATGGACATTTGGGCTGTTTCCATTCTTTGGCTATTGTTGACAGTGCTGCTATAAACATTGGGGTGCCTGTGTCCCTTCAAAACAGCACACCTGTGTCCTGTGGATAAATGCCTAGTAGTGCAATTGCTGGGTCATAGGGTAGTTCTATTTTTAGTTTTTTGAGGAACCTCAATACTGTTTTCCAGAGTGGCTGCACCAGCTTGTGCTCCCAAAAAATTATCTTGATGTTTACTAAAGATGCTAGTTTTCACCATTAGAAATAATAATAGTAGCTAATTGAGTGACTACTATGTGCCTAGCAGGCTGCTAGAAATCTTAGATACATTTTCTCCTAGAATCTTTATAGATTCTTTATACCCTTCAGAAATGGTACTATTACTTCCCTGTCAGAGCTTAGTACCCACTTGTCTGCCTTTAGGTTTTTAGACTGTTAAAAGACACAGACTTTGTCTGGAAAAGGCAGCAAGATGGATTCTGTCCTGGAGGCTTCAGAAGGAACACCTTGCTTCTGCTGACACCTTGATCTTTTCCAGTGAGACCCATTACGGACTTTTTAATTTAGAACTATAAGATAATACATTTGGGGGCACCTGGGTGGCTCAGTTGGTTAAGCATCCACCTTGATTTTGGCTCAGGTCATGATCTCCTGGTTTGTGAGATCGAATCCTGCATTGGGCTCGATGCTGACAGCACGGAGCCTGCTTGGGATTCTCTCTCTCCCTCTCTTTCTGCCTCTCTCTCTCTCTCTCTCTCTCAAAGTAAATAAATAAACTTAAAGAAAAGATAATACATTTGCATTGTTTTCAGCCATTCAGTCTGTGGTAATTCAATTTAGCAGCTATAGGAAACCAAACACAGAGTTTCTTAGTCTTGGCACTAATGATATTTTGGACCAGATAATTCTTTGTTGTGAGGAGCTATCCTGTGCATTGTAGCATCCCTGGCCTCTATCCACTCCGTGCAGTAGCATTCCCCACTGCACCCTCACCCTTGCTAAGTTGTGATAATCAAAATGCTTCCAGATATTGCCAACAGCCCCCTGCAGGGGGAACACTTGCCCCTGATGAGGACCAGTGTTATATGAGAAGTAAACTTATTGCAATACTCTATAATAAGGATATATCTCACAGACATAATGATGGATGAAAGGAACAGAGACAAGTGCACTTATTGAACGATTCCATTTGTATGACTATCAAACACGGTCAAAGGAAGTGATGGTGAAAGTCAAAATAGTGATGATCGCTGAGGGTAGGTTGTGTAACAGGTTGAGAAGGAGCACAAGGGAACGTCTGAGATATTGGAATTGTTCTATATCTTGATCTGGGTGCTGGGTATGTGGATCTATACATGCGAAAAACTAAGATTTTTGGTCTTTATTCTTTGTTATACCTCAACAAAGAATTAAAAAAAAAAAGTACAAACCAAGAAAATGGAGATCTAGGTTTGATGCTCAAGAGAAAAGGCAGAATGGAAAAGCTCTGGACACGGAGCTGTGAGGATCAAACCCACAGACTTCAGGGTGGGTGGGGAATAAAGAGGGTGAGAAGAAGAGAATGTTGAGGCCAGGGCCCAACATGCACTGACGCAGCAGGTGTAGGCAGAAGAAGAGTCGGTCAAGGACAGACCATTGGTGTCTGTGTGTCGCCCCATCTGAGAGTGAGAGCATAGGCCCCACCATTGTCCCAACTTCCCACCTCCCCTGCCTCTGGCCTCTGTGTCCCCTGCAGGAGCTATCCCATACGTATAGAAAACGCTCTAGTACTCTTCCCTATCCTCGCTGTCCTAGCACAGCCCATTGTCGATGTGTATTTGTTTCCAAGCTGAACGAAGAGGTTTTGTAGGACCAAGCCTGGCGTAACCTCTTCTGGTGGGAAAATTGGGCCCGGGCCCCAAGCCACAAAACCCACCATAAGTGCCTCCTGGAAACACCGCCTCCTCCACTGTGCTGTTCCCTGTGGTCACTGTCTATTTTGTACAGTGACTTCAAAAAGTCGGCTGATGTTGTGGCATATCCTGGAGTGCATTTTTACAATCATCTTAGCCTGTAAGAACTGTTCTCTTAAACCATCGTAGCAGATGTAAGACAGACAATGGTAGAAAGCAAAGTTGGAGCACATTAGCGAGAACAGAGACATCATTGAATTTCGACCTCATTTGCCGAGTGCTTACTCCGTGTCAATTGCTTTAGCATATCTTTTTATTTAGACTTCATAATGACTTTAAAGTGAATATCTCTCTCTCTTTAAAGATGAAAACTAGGGTAAGGGGGATTCCCTTCCCCTCCAGGGCAAGGCCCAGTACCTCGGACTGCAGTCAAGGCCTTCAAGGATCCGAGCTATCTGCTGTTTCCAGCATTTTTGCCCACTGCTCCCCACACACACCTGATGCTTTTTCCTGGAGGTTCTCCGTTTTGGTTACACGTTAAAATCAGGGGGGTCCAAGCAGGCGATCTAGCCGAATCACAGACTGAGCTGGGCCTTGACAAGCCCCACATGTAACCACGGCTGGATTCTGCTCGGTTTTCTCTCTTGCCCTCCTCCCATCTTCCTTCTAAATCCCTCCTATCCTTCAGAGCTTTTAGTCCATTGTGAAAGAGGCTTATACTGTCAAAGCAGGGAATTAGGTTGGATTTATTTGATCATACTATCATAATCATAATGCAGTGCGCTTAATATTATTTTTATTCCAAGTTCAATGCAGCATCTTCAGAGCATGCAAAAGGCTGCATCTATGGGCTAGGATTTAATGTGCAGAGCACACAGTCCCCGCTCACAGGAGCTTGCCATCTTGTGAGGCAGGTAACGTGGATGCAAGTATCTAAAGTACCAGGCAGGGCCTGCTGAGCTTTCAAATCAAGGGCCAGAGCTCTCTAGAGTCACAATAAGGGCTGGTTACTTCTGTTGGAAGATTCACGGATGGGATGGTGGGATGAGTCCTGGGAAGCATCCTGGTGTCCTGTGAAGGATTTGCTGGCCATTAAAACTGGGTTTAAAAAAAAAAATTAATAAATGTTTTTTTAGTTTATTTTAATTTATTTTTATTTTTTAATGTTTATTTATTTTTTTTTAAATTTTTTTTTTTAACGTTTATTTATTTTTGAGACAGAGAGAGACAGAGCATGAACGGGGGAGGGGCAGAGAGAGAGGGAGACACAGAATCGGAAACAGGCTCCAGGCTCTGAGCCATCAGCCCAGAGCCCGATGCGGGGCTCGAACTCATGGACCGCGAGATCGTGACCTGAGCTGAAGTCGGACGCTTAACCGACTGCGCCACTCAGGTGCCCCTAATGTTTATTTATTTTTGAGAGAGAGGGAGACAGAACGCAAGTGAGGGAAGGGCAGAGAGAGAGGGAGACGCAGAATCTGAAGCAGGCTCCGGGCTCTAAGAGGTCAGCACAGACAGAACCGACACGGGGCTCGAACTCACAAACTGTGAGATCATGACCAGAGCTGAAGTCAGACGCTTAACCGACTGAGCCACCCAGGCGCCCCTAAAATATTTTTTTTAATCTTCATTTATTTTTGAGAGAGAGACAGAGTGCAAGCGGGGGAGGGGCAGAGAGAGCCGAAGACACAGAATCCAAAGCAGGCTCTAGGCTCTGAGCTGTCAGCACAGACAGAGCTCAACACAGGGCTTGAACTCACGAGCCGTGAGATCATGACCTGAGCCGATGTCAGATGCTTAACCAACTGAGCCACCCAGGCGCCCCTAAAACTGGGTTTGAATCATTTCTGTGTAACTTAAAAATCTTTGTGACACTGAGAAAATCTTTAGTTTTCTCATCCGTAAAATGGAGACAATTGCACTTCGAGAGTCGTGATGAAGATAGGGGGAGGTAACACTCTCACCCATCACAGTAAGCACCGGCCACGTTTATTGTTATCACTGAGAGAATGGAATAGAGTAGGCTACCAATGAAAGTCTTTCATTTATTCACTCAGCAAACATCTGTCACTTATCAAGCACCATATTAGGACCTGGGTACACAAGTGAATTGCACATAGTACCTGTCCTAAAAGTTCCTGGTCTAGTGAGAGAAACATATTAAGAAAGTTATAGTGTTGGTAGTATGTTCAATAGTAGAAATATGCACAAGATAACGAGAGGACATAGAGGAAAGGGGGGTGTCTGACTCAATCTGAATCAGGGACCACTTCCTGAAGGAGGTGTACCTGTGCACTGTGTCAAAAGCCTGGAGTTAGTTCCATTGGGAAGGGAAGAGGTTAGGAACTATATATTCCTTCCTCAAGGTCTTTAACAATGAGATAACAAAGAAGGCCACTTAAGAGTACAATACTTACTAGTAATTTTCAGCTCCTCTTAGATGTCTAGCTTTATCTGGGGCCTTTTGTTCAGATTCTACTCACCACTTGTTAACTATATGACTTTGGGCAAGTTACTTAACCTCTATTCTCTGATTTTGTTCCCTCATCGGTGAAAGAGAACCAATAATACCTACCTTGCAAAGTTGTTGGAAGACTGAATATTCCATTAAGTCTGTGACTCTCTTATCTGTCTCCTTTACCATTGCACCCCCAGCACCAAGCTTAGTGCATGGTATTTAGGAGATGCTTAATAGAAATTAATTGAACAAATGAATGAGTGATGTATGTACAGTACTTAGCATAGTACCTAGCTCATAGTAAGTGCTCAATGAATGGTAACTATTCTCATCATCATTATCCCAGACGGGTTTGAGCACCACTCAGCTAATATAAAGAGGTAATTTTGCCCTTGTGTATGCACACATTCTGAATTTCTGGGAAGAGAACCATGAAATTCTTAGGCCAAAGATTTTCTGTGAGTATTTCTGAGTCTGACTTGAAGGATCAGGAAAGACTTCAGAAAGGAGGGTAGCATCTGAGCTGGACCTTAAAGGATCAGTCTGATTTTGTAGGCAAAACAATCAGGTAGGCAGAAAGGAGGCACATTCCAGGCAGAAGGGACAGCTGTGTCATGGAGAGAGAGATATGTATTTGGGGAGCCACATATATTCATATATGACAAGTGTTCTGAGGATGAGGAGTGACATGGCAGGAGATGAATCTGGAAATGTCTAGAGCATTAACTGGCAAACTTTCTGTAAAGGGATAGATAATATATATTTTAGGCGTGGGCAGCCCTTATATGTTTTATAACAAGAGAGAGAACAAATTTCCCAGAAGTTTTAGTGTTTAAATTTAAAATATAATAATAATAATAATAATAATAATAATAATAATAATAAAATACAGTATTTTGTCATATAGGTCTACTAATGAGAAGAATGGGGTTTTTACAGGGAATAACATTTGCTGAAATGAGGTTCAAAATTAGTGTTCCCTCTCATCATATTGATGGCAAATATTTATCTATAAAAATGATTCTTAGCTCATGGCTGAACAGAATCAGGTCAAGGGCTGGATTTGGCTCATGGACAATAGTTTGCCAATCTCTGATCTATATTGTTGAGGACAGAACACCGTGCTACCAAGTTTCAGACTCTGTATTTAAGTAGCAAATAACCTTCTGAAAAGAGTGCCTGAGAATACTTGGTTTGACTGTTTCTTATTTAGCACATCATTTATTCTTCCTAAGTGACATAGTCACTCTCTTGTTTCCTTACAACTGAAAAGCAACGGGGCACTGATGTATGTGTGAGAGAGTTTCTTTGTCTTCATATATAATGGGTAACCAACCCATCTCTAGTAGCAACCAAGGATACAAGGTACAAGAGTCACCATTGTGAAGTAATATCAGCCTGTGGCTGCTATGACAATTTTGTGTGGGGTTCTCCTGGGAGCTGGAACAAGGCTTAAAAAAAAATAGATAAGGAATAAGTGTGATTAAAAGGTGCATTAAAAGGGCACAATTCACTTGCTCAGGATTCAGCACTTAGGAAAAGCATGGAAGAGAGCTCTACCATGAGAAGATGGTACTTTATAAATGCTACCTTAATCTCTATCTAGATGGAGGAATTTGGGTAGAGAGTATTACTTTCTTAATGAATGAATTCAATTCAATTCATTTCAACTCAGTTCAATTCATATTTGTTGAGGACTTCCTATGAATAAGACCCTAAGCTAGGCTCTGGGGATATGACGGTGAGGCCCACAGTTTGGCACATTCTGATTTACTCTGTGTCTGTTCCTACTTCAATAGGAGGGGGAAATGTGATGATGATAATGATGATGAGGATGTGGAGGATGGAAAAGAGGAGGCAGGAGGAGATGATTCAGTGGCAGAAGCATAGGTGCCTTTAACCAGGAAAGATCTTTAGGGCTGGGGGTGATCGAAGAGGGAGGAGTTCTGAAGAAAAAGTAAAGAACATAAGGGAAATTAGTAATCACAGCTACTGATCTGATAGCCACGGTGCAGTGGATTAACCAAAAGTATTGGCATCAGATACACATCAGCTCAAATCCCAGCCTTTCCATTTAGTATTTATGTAACCTTGGTGAAGTTATTTCAAGTCTCTGAACCTGAGTTTCCTTCTCCAGAGAGTGGGGCAATATTATACATGTCATAGGTTGCATGGATATGTACATATTTTATAAATCATTAGGTCTTTGCAGTTGAAATTTTAAATATTAATACCAAAAATGAGCGGGGAATCTGAATGCACACAGGTTTAGACAGATTAGTCCCTCAGGGAACAGGCTCCGAACGAAGTTCTTGGATTACAGCTATGAGCGAGATAGATGCAGTTCGCCATGGAGTGAGCAGTATAATGATAGATATGGAGCTAAGCGTGCACGCCAATCACGAATTATTAAATACAGCTGTGATGAATTGTAGGCAGGGACAGTACAAGGTGCTAGGAGAGCATTTAATGGGAGCTGACAGGCCGAACCTAGACCAGGACTTGGAGCTGTCATCTGAGGAAGTGGTGTTTGAGCTGAGCCCTGAAAGATGAAGGTGAGCCTTGATGCTTGCCCCGCCTTCCGTGTGACCCCACAGGAGCTCCTCCTCCTGGCTTCATTTCCTGGCCTGTCACTGAGGGGTTGGGCAAGTCCCCTCTAGCGTCTTGTTTTTCCGGGCAGGGCCGCTAAGGAACCACACTCCAAGATCCCCTTAAAGACCCCAGTGTAGATGCCAAAGCGCCCTGTCCTGAAGGTTGCAGTAGAGAACACAGGGCAGAGGAGAGAGCACAACTGTGGTGGGAAACTCCGATGACATTGGAGAGTTAGCTCGCGGCCAGGGATGTGGTTGCATCCTTTTGATATCATTCTTGTTCCCTCCTAAATATCTGCCGTCACCTTGGCCAAGGAATCTTCAAAGCCCTTTCCCTTTCCTTTTTTTATCCTTTGAACTTTAAAAAATATGCTACAAAGAATAGCGTAACTCCCATATTCTCCCCACCCAGAATATTAAAAATTAACATTTTATTATATTTACTTCCAGTCTTTTTTGTGTTAATACATTTTTTATTCATAATAAAGTTCTTGGGTTGCCTGGGTGGCTCAGTCAGTTAAGTGTCCGACCGTTGATTTTGGCTCAGGTCATGATCTCACAGTTCATGAGATCAAGCCCAGAGTTGGGCTCTGTGCTTACAGCTCAGAGCCTCCTTGGGATTTTCTGTCTGTCTGTCTGTCTCTCTCTCTCTCTCTCTCTCTCTCAAAATAAATAAATAAACTTAAAAAAAAAAAAAAGTTCTGTTTGTCCATCTGGCCCAGACCCATCCTGCTCCTCCCTCTGCCCCCAGGAGGCTACCTCTCATGACTTTGGGTTGCATATCTCTCAGTTTTTTAATCTTTATTTATTTTTGAGAGCGAGAGAGAGAGAGAGAGAGAGAGAGAGAGAGACAGACAGAGTATGAGCAGGGGAGGAACAGAGAGAGAGAGGGAGACACAGAATCTGAAGCAGGCTCCATGCTCCGAGCTGTCAGCACAGAGGCCAATGCCTGAGATCGTGACCTGAGCCGAAGTCGGACGCTTAACCGACTGAGCCACCCAGGCGCCCCAGGGAGTATATATCTCTTTATCGAATAAAATGCAAAAGGCATTGCTATATGTGTGTGTATTTACATAGATGACATCTAACAATGTGTATCATTCTGTGACTATTTTTTTTTTACCCAGCATCACATATCTTGAAAAAATACAAACATGTGGGCATAAACACCCACTTATACATAGTTCCTTCCTTTCAATGGCTGTATAACCTGCCAGCACTGAATAGATCACATATTCTTTTTCTTACTCTCTATATATTAGGTTTTCTTAATTTTTTTTCTTTTTTTTTAAATATATGAAATTTATTGTCAAATTGGTTTCCATACAACACCCAGTGCTCATCCCAACAGGTGCCCTCCTCAATAACCATCACCCACCCACCCACCCTCCCCTCCCTCCCACGCCTAAAAAATTAAGGTTTTCTTAATTTTTAACTATCAAAAATAATGCTACAGTGAGTATCTTCATAATGTCTCTCTGTGAATATAATTAAGAGTTCAAAGAGGAATTGGTGGGTCTTGGGTTAAACACACTTTACTAGATATTGGAAAATTGCTCTTTTACTGGCTGGACTCATTTATACTTCAACTAATAGTGTAAAAAGTATCCCCTTTTTCTCATAATGTTAACCTTTAAAATTTTGCCAGTTTCATTGTGTGACAATGGTCATTGTTTAATTCACATTTCCCTGACTTTCGGTGAAATTCAGAAGCTTTCCACGTGTTCATCAAAATCTGCAATTCCTTTTCTGCGGACTGCATGCTCACACCCCATGCCCATCGTCCTATTAGAGTGTGATCTTTCTCTTATTGACCTGCACTGATTCCGATGACTAATCTCCGTGGCTTGTCTTTCACCTGTGATTACAGTGTCTTGGTAACACGGAAATTCTTCATCTTCCTGTGCTCTGTATGTTTAGTCCCTGCCTGTGTGGTTTGTGCCTTTCATTTCTAATTGCAGAAATCCTTTACTCCCAAAGTGATAGACCTGTGTCTTTTATATTTTCTTCCGATTGTTTCAAGGTTTATTCTTCACACTCAGGCTTGTAGCACATCTGGAATGAGTTTTCATGGATCTGAGTGTGAGATAGGAATACGTTTCCGTGTTCTGCTATGTAGAAAGCCAGAGATCCCAAATTCATTTGTTTGACAGGCCGTTTGTTCCCACTGATGTAAAAAGTTCCCTCTCTCTGATGGCAAGTCCCCTCACTTGTGTGGGTTTCTGGGCTCTCTCGTTTGTTGCATTGACCTATTTGTCTATTCCTAACAAATACCACACTTGATACTAATCACAATAGCCTTGTAATGTGTAATGTGCTTTGATTTTTAACAGGACAGGTCTCTCCCTTCGTTGTTCTTTTTTAGAATTGTCTTGGCCTTACTTATATGTTCACACTACCATATTTATTTGGGACTTAGTTTTCAGCTACCGGAATTACTTATGGAGATTCTGATTAGATTTGGGCTAAAGTTATAGGTTTACCTGAAAGTTGACATCTGTGTCATAGTGAGTCTTCCCAGGTATAATCAAGATACATTTACTCAGGTCGTCTTTTGTATCCTTCAAAAAAGGTCTTTTTTCGTTACTTTATCCTAGACATTTTCTAGATTTTGTTGCTATCGTGGTTGAGATTTTTTGGTTACCTTTTTTTGGTAAACTTTCAACAAAGGTTACCTTTGTTGGTGATGTATAGGAACAATATTGATTGCTGTATATTTACCTGGTGCCTGTAAGCTTGATGAATTCTCTTGTTAATTATTTTCAGATTTTCTTGGATTTTCTATTTACCATGATTTTGCTTTGTTCCTTCTTTGATCTATCTCAGCCTTTTACTGAATGGATTAATTTTTTCTATATTCCCTTCTGTGTAGAACTTATGCATTTTATTTCTAGGTTTTTGCTAGGTGGTTGTTGGTGTGTGTGTGTGTGTGTGTGTGTGTGTGTGTGTGTGATTACCCTTATTTTTAAATCTGTAGATCTGACTTACAGTTTCAAGTTGGCCAGGCTTTACCACTGATCCACCCCTCCAACTTCCGTGCTCTTGTTGTCTTATAGTTTAGCTCATTTTTGCTTTATAAGTCCTCTAATTTAGAAATAATTAGTAATTAAATTTTTGGGTCCAATGCTTATTTAGATTTGCCTCAATATTCAGTAGTATTTTGCTCACCATTGCTTTTTGAATCCCACCCTTGCCTTCTGGAAGTATGTATGCCCTTTGTCCAAAATATCTTTATCTCATCCTCATACTTTAGTGATAGCTAGCTGAGTGAAGAATTCTAGGTAGACATTAGTTTTCTTTTAGCACTTTAAAAGTATCACTCACATACTCTGGCGCCATTGTTGCCTATGAGGAGTCTACTCTCCTGTAAACTGCCTTGATTAGTACCGGCACCCAATAAAAGTATCATGAATATTATTAGCGGCAGTAGAAACAGTAGTAACAGCTTTCTGTACATTATGTCTAGTCTTCCCAACGCTGTCCCATAAGTATTGCTATCTGAGACTCAGAGAGGTTGGATATCTTTTCCAGGGTTACACAGCTAATAACTGAAGGCATAATTTGCAGCCCTGAACAGTCCCCCTAAAGCCTGTATCTCCCTCTCCCTAGGTCACACCATCCCTATTATAGTAATGGTTTGTACACTGTTGGAAACCAGAGCCTGAGAGGATTATTTACCAAGGCCATCAGTGGGAAACTGGAGGACAAGGGTCTGGGTACTGATGCTTAGCACTTCCAGAACGGGCTGGGAGGAAGCTCAGAGCACTGCAGGATTCTTGGGAGGAACCTCAAAGACAGAAAATAAGTTTATAGTCATGCACCTCTAAGAATAAGAATTCTTGTTATCCAGGGTGTTGAGAATATAAGGTGTAATATATAGAGTCAGAAGCTACCTAGGAGAGGGGCTGCTTTTGACATCATCCATCTGTCTATTCTTTCCAACAAAGAAGTCACTCAAATTACTGGCAGACGAATGTAGTTCTGACATAAGCATTGGCTGGTATTTTTGTTTATTTTGAGGAGAAGGTGAAAGGGAAGCAGTGAAGATGCCTGAAGATGTGTCAGAATTTCACTCATTAGGGGGTGCTGTGAGCTCCTTGGCACAATCAGATAATCATTTTGAGTACTGGAAAAAATATTTCCTCAATTTTTTTGTGTGTGCTGTCCACAATGTAACAGCTACAGACATGACACACTTTTTAAGTGCAATCTGCATCATTAACGTTGTACTCCGTTACTTTCTTAAGTCTAAACAGCCAAGGAGACAATAAACCTAGCTTTGGTTTGCAGCGTTTGTCAGTACTCCCACCATGACTGACTCCAAGCGCCTACGCACCATTCCCTACTGGGGGCTTGGGAAGAGCTGTGCAGAAGTCATCAGTATGTGGTGTTCCCGTCCAGTAGGTACAGTAGTCCTAAGTCAGCTCAAGAGCATAGATAATAATAGTAACATGTGGTAAAATCCTTATAAAGTGATGTGTTTTGATTTTTGATTTTTATTTTTTGTATAATTTTTTATTTTTGTATAATTTATTTATGTATTTTATCTAATTTATTTAATTTGTATTTATTTAAAAAAATTTAATCTTTATTTATTTTTGAGAGAGAGATGAAGAGCACGAGTGGGGAGGGGCAGAGAGAGAGAGGGAGACACAGTATCTGAAGCAGCTCCAGGCTCTGAGCTGCCAGCACAGAGCCCGACGCGTGGCTTGAACCCATGAACCGTGAGATCATGACCTGAGCCAAAGTCCAACGCTTAACCACTGAGCCACCCAGGTGCCCCTGTTTAATTTATATTTATATAATTAAACATTTTATAATGGCCGTGCTTAACAACTGGCTCAGGGAATTTAATAGTTGGCTCTCTCAAGATAGTATGAGCTGCCTTCAGCACACTACTGGCATCTGAAATAGGTACAGAAGTCTTCTGAAGGACTGATGTTTGAGCAGGGTTCTGAGGTTGAGTAGAAGTCTGCTGCGTAAAGTGGAAAGAGGTATCTCAGGCAGATGGAACAGAATGAGGGAAGCTAGATCCCAGGGCTTCTGAGCTAATTCATGAAGGGTCTTGTGGACCCCGGAGACTGAAAGCTCCAGGGGACCATTGAAAGATGTTAAACAAGAGCATGATTGATTGGATTTGCATTCTCAAGAGACCTGTCTGGCATCTGGGAGGGGAGGTTTGGAGAGGGCCAAGGTCAGAAGCAGGGCATCCCACGATGCTGTGGTGGTCAGCAAGGTGCTCGGTGACGGACATCGAGTGGTAGGAGAAGTGCATTCCAGACACCCCAAACAGCATGTGCAAAAGCCGGTGTGAGAAAGCAAGAGGTGTGAGAAACCAAGCGTAGGAAACAGGGATGGTATGGGAGGCCTGGCTGTAGACTTCCTGGCAGGGAATGGCAAGGATGTGACTGGAAATCTGGGCACAGTTGACACTGTGTCAAGGACTCTTGTGCCAGTGGGTGTGTCGGATATAGTCCTTTTGTGGAGTGCGCTGGCAGGAAGGGGGGTTAGCGTTCTGCATTCTTTCTGAACCACACTATTAAATTATTGCTACATCCTTTGGCATTTGGCCCCTAATTGGGTTTTTGGCAGGTAAGCGTTGTATGAACTAGTCTCTGAGGGGCTGAGCCTCTAGGTTCTTGTCGCTCAAAGTGTGGTCGATGGACCTGCACTGTCAGCCTCACTTGGGACCTGATTGAATATGCAGAATTTCAGATGCTGCCCCGGACATGCTGGGTCACACTGCATTTTAACAAGACCTCACGGGCACTCTAAAGTCTGAGAATCCCTGAGCTAGGGCAGGCTTTCTCCTGAGTGGCCCAGACCACCTGCGTTGGAATCGCATGGAGTGCTCGTTCACAGTGCAGGTTCCTCAGCACCATCCCGGACTCCTGTGTCCTGCCCTAGACCTTCTGAATCTGAATATCTGAGGCTGGGCACAGAACCAGAAATTTCAGTGCACTTCAGACATCGTCCTTATGCATGTCAACAGCAGTCTACACTAATCCCAGAAAGACTTGGCCCAAATAGTCATGTTTGAATTGGGTCAGAAAACTGAACTCCTTAAACTGTCCTGGTAAATTATTTCCTTCCTTTTCTATGCAAAGCACTTTATAGATCATTGACAGAGAATGGGTGCTCAGTAAATGTTAGCAATTGGTGTTGTGCTGTTTGTTATATTTGAAATGTTCCAGGTTCCTTGTCAAGGCCAGAAGCCAGCAAGATCTGGGGGAAGATGTGTGCGTGTGTGTGTGTGTGTGCGCGCGCGTGTGCATGTGCGTGCTTGTGCACAGTGTGTTGGGGACGGGGTGAGCAGAAGGATGCAGGGTGCTGGATAAATCAGATGTCCCCTCAGCCTGTTCCCCGCACAGTGCCAACGACCATCTGCTCCGAGCAGCCGCCTGTCTGGGAATCGAAGGTATCCATGGGAACCAGCATGGAGGTTGCCAAGAGGACTCCATGGCCACCAGCCAGGGGGGAGAGTGGAAATCAAGTGGAATGGGAAGTGACAGACTTGTGTGTGTTGGGTGGAGTGGGAGACCGGTCAGCTGTGAGAGCAGGGGTGGGGCTGAGCACAGATGACCTAGCAGCCGGGCGCCCCGGGGAAGCCTGCAGACATCACGGACTCGCACAGCGGTGCTCGGGAGGACGCTTGAGGCAATCTGAACACTGGTATTTCTCTCTGTCCCTCCCTCCCTCCCTCTTCTCTTCTTCCTTCCCTCTCTTCCCCCCTCCTTTAGTGGGAAATTGAGTTTTTCAAAACAGTACGATTAGTAGACAAGTAAAAATGAAAATGTCAGTCACCTCAGATCCCACCACTCATAAGCAGATGCTGTCATGTTGGTGTTAGTTCATCTTTTTCCCTCCATATTTTTGTAAGGTTGAAACCATGCATTTCCAGTTCTGTATCCTGCCTTCCAGAAAGTTCTTTTGAGTCGGGGATTTTACTTTGAGAAACAAGCATGGGATCTGGAGTTGGATGCCTACCTGCCCTCACATCCCAGACCTGCCTGCTTAAAAATGGATGGCTGAGGCCAAAATGACAAACTGATCCAACATGGATATTCCCAAGTGGACGCTGCTGTGCTGTCTTAGCTGATGGCACCCGTTTAGCTTCACCACCAGTTTTGAGTTGGGGATTTCTTGTGTATTTCATCCACTCTGATGAAGTCTGGGCATAAAGGGGAAAAAAATGCATCTGACAGGAGGAAAAGAGGGGGGAACTGTTTTGTTTAGATACATCTGAAAAGAGCAGTAAGATTTAAAATGCTGTATTGACCCTAGAATGTTATCTAACAGGGTAAGAAATGTATATCTGGGTCATTTCTCCTTAATTTACTGGTACAACCAGCGGCCTGTCGTTCTTGTTGTTCCAGGAGCACTTATGCCCCAAGGGCAGGCGCTGTGTCTCCAAGTGACCGATCACCTCTGAGGGAAAAGTGAATCTCCCCAGCTGAAATGTGCTGATGAGACCAAGATGCCATTTAAATCAGAGTGTTTCTCAGAAATTCCCCAAAGTTAGCCCATTCGGGACACTGTAAGAAGCTGCATTTACTTTATTCGATACGTCTCCACCCTTTTAAATATGGTCCTTTTAAGTATGTACCTATGAGTCGGTGTTCTGTGTGATGGGATGTGAAATATGTGAGCAAGCAAAACAAAAGTGGAAGCACCAGGTTGCTTGGTGCGAGAGAAGAGAGCACTGGACCGGGAGTCCAAAAAGACTTAGGTTCAATTTCCTGCTCTGAAGCCCACTTCTGTGTCCCAGTGGGCTTGCCACACAAAGTGCCCTTTTAAATGTTTCTGTCCTTTTAAGAGTTTATCTGTGAGTCAGTACTGTCTGTGTTCATGGCAAACTAGAAAGCTGGAACGGCCTCTTTTTCATCTCAGTGTCAGTAAATACTTTCCTTGCATGATTGAAGGGAGCCTGCGATAACCCAGCATCCCACACAGTCTGCCATTCGCTTTTACACTTGGCTTGAGAAGAACAACAGAAGTTTGGGAGCAGCTTAAAAATTGACTTAAAATTCTAACACCCAGAGTGAACAGAATCACTGAAAGAAGGCTTCATTTAAGCTTCTTGACTTTTCAAATGAATTCAACAAATACGTTTTGAACACCCAAGGTGAGCACTACAGTGAGTTAATGTAATCGTTGGTTAGAGAGAAAGCATTTGTCCTCAAGTCACTTCCGGTTGAGTAGGGGAGACCGCTTTAAAAATGCAGGCTTGATTTTTACTCAGGCATGGTAAGCCAGCAGGTCAGGAGATGACTGCCACTGAAAAGATAGCTTATTCTCAGAGGAGGGGGCAGCCTACACCACACCGTGCAAGGCCACGTGGGGAAGCACCAGGATGGGTCAGGAGGCGGAAGGACTGAGGGGAAATGTGGTTTTCCCAGGAAGAAGTGGGTCAGGCAGGGTAAGCAGGCTAAGCAGGTTTAGGATTGGCTGGCTTGAATAATTTCAGTGGACTCTGGGGCATATGTCCATAGTCTTCTGGTACCTAGCCCCGTGATGATTAGGGTAGGAGGATAGTGGCCCAAGTGTGAGAGCCCAATAAAGGAGGTGTTTGGGGTCTGGGCATTGGATTGGTTGGTTTGCATATGAAAGGCGTGTTTACCACCCCTAGGAATGGCAGCCCTGGAGTGGAGGTGGGGAGCTGTTTCCCCAGGGTCAGTAAGGCCCCAGATGCCAAAACACCTGAATTAAAAAGACGTGTTTAGTACACGGAGGCAAGGCAGATACTTAATTGTAGCATTATTAGGTGCAAGGCTGTAAATAACAAAAAAGCAGCACACCTTGGGTGTTAAGGAGATGAGATTATTTCAAGAATACTTATTCTGACAAAGGTTTAATGGAAGCAATGGCTTTTCAGCAGGGCAGGCTGGGTGGGAGGAGGGGAAGGGATGTGGCAAGGGGGAGGAGGGGGTGTCCAAGCTCCTATCACTCATTGGCAAGTTGCCTACCTGGGGCCAATTACTTAAACCCTCCAAATAATGTTTATTCTGCTTATATCCCAAAGTTGTTATGCAGATCAAGTAACTAGCTCCATGTTTCTCTCACTGTGCGCAGTGCATGGACCTATATTAGAACTGTAGTGTTTGTTTAAACAAACACTGGGACCCAGAATCAGGCTGCAAGGGTGAAGCCCAGGAGTCTGCATCTTAACAAGCCCCTCACTCCCACTCTAGGTGATTCCGGGAACACTAAAGTTGGAGATCAGCCTAGAGAAAACAGTGCTAGGCACATTCTAGAATCCAGAGGGTAAAGTACATGTAAAGAGGATTCTGTGTACTTATTACAACTATAGCTTACACCTGCTTCGGTCTCTCATGCCCGGAAGCTCCTTAGGCAAGAATTATGTTTGGGTTGCTTGCGGGGTGTAGTGTCTGTCCGCTGAGGCAGGTGTTAAACGCACACACAACAAAGAGATAGCACCAGAAGCCCTGCCTCCTGCACTCTGGCCGTCTGAGCCTGGCTGCCGGGGGAGGCTCATGTTACAGATGCTCCCACAGGCCTCAGGGCGAGCGCAGCCCAGGAGCCAGTCCTCAGACTGCGAGCAGCCTCCGCTCACAGCTTGGCCTCCGATGCAGCTGTGCGATTTCAAATTCCATGTTTATCCGCACGGGTTTCTATTTTTACCTCAAATTTCTAAAAATATGAACTGACAGACTAACCCAAAGTGATTTTGGCACCCTCGAGGGAAAATACGTGGGTAAGAATTATTGAATAATTGCGGAGCCCTCTGGCCTTGCCTAATTGGGTTTTTGGCAGATAGATGCTGTATGAACGGATGGTGATTCAAAGTGGTCAAAGTATCACTTGGTAAGCCCCGCTTGTTTTGCCTGGGGGTTGATGTTTTCAGTCCTCACAGAAAACCTAGCAGGTACATTTCCCACATTTTACTTTCATAAAGTGAGGCTCAGGCATGTTCAGTCACTTGTATAAGGTGTCGTGGGAAGGAAGGTGTGCGTGGGGTTTCAGCGGGCTCCGTTTGATTACAGGCTCCCCTTGCTTCCTCAGCCAGACTCCCTCCAAGAAGATGCTAGATCCCCAGGGTGAGGTTAAAAGGCATGCTTCGAACCAATTATGTTTATAAAACCCTGGTGATGTATCTGTCGTTTCATAAACTAAAAAAGCGTTCGCTTTACTGACTTTCACAGAGATCATTTTTATCAGATCTCTGACATAACAACCCAAATTGCAGCTGCTTATTTTGTTCCACATTCTCCTTCCCGCTCCCCCAGTAATTAGGCAGTAATTATTATGAGGGTAATTACCTCATTAGGAATTTGGTGTGAGAAAGCTCTAGGAAAGAATAATGCAAGGGCGTCTCTTTATAGCTACAAGATTACAAATGACAAATAAGTTTTAATAGCCCTTAAGCCCTCATTAAAAGAAAAGGGAGAATTTTTCCTGCACGATGTTTTGGAAGGTGTCAGCATATCTCTTAATCAATCTGTGTTTCTCTGAAGAGCCAAGTTCCCCTGTGGTCTGAAAGCCCATTCCTAAGTGAGTGGAGGCACTCTGAAAGTTCCAGTAAAGAGGAGCCCCAGCAGCAGCCATGACCGGCCGTACGTGCCCCACCACTGCCCCTGCCCCTGCCCATGGGGGCGTGGGAGAAACGTGGGGGGAGGGCATCATGGGAACTGGAAAAGACACACGCTGTGACTAAAGGACTAGTATCCTGGCCATTGGTCCCCAGTGCCTGCACCTCACAGTCCCATCTCCTGAAACCAGGACAGAAGCTCCTGGGAGCAGAGCCTTTGTCCTGCCGGGGTCTACCTGGCACGGCTGTTGGCATGAGGACTGGAGAAATGTGAGTTAGGGGTCCTTAGCGTAGTCGGCCTGGGCTCCCTACCATCTGGCTTCGTTGACTGCCATACACCCCATGTTCCCTCCCCTCCAGGACCCTGAGTGCAGCCACCTTGGGGTCCTTTTGGAATTTGCTTTTACCCTTTTGGCCATGAAAAGGCTGTTGTCCCATCTTTGGCGAACTCTTAGTCCTCAAGACTCAACTCATGTCTCCTTCCACATTGCTGCCCTCTCTCCCAGAGGTAGAATAAATCTTCTCATTTATTTACCCTTGGCACTTTTTACATGCCTCCTGTATAATATCGTTCAAGCATTCAGCAAATATCTTTACTCAGAGTCTCTCCTGCCTGGCCTGGTGACAGGGACACAGCCACTGTAGCCCCTTCCACTGTAATCTCTCGTTTGGAATATTGAAGTAGCCTCCTAGCTGGTCTCCCTGCTTCCTCCTTGTTCTTAACCTTCTACAACAAAAGGCACGTTACGCCACTCCACGCCAGATGAGTGCCCAAATCCTCCAGTGGCTCTGCCTCTCACGAGAAATGAAATCAAATCTCTCATTCTGATGTGCAGTGCCCTCCCTACCCCACCCGCCCTTCCTTCTCTGATCTGATCTCCCACTCCTCCCCCCATTCCCCTTGTTAGCTCCACTCCGGTGACATTGGCCTTTGTTCTTCACACACTCCTCTTGCCTCCGGGTCTTAGCGTTCCGCCTGGAGTGCTCCTTCACCAGATTTCCACGAGGCGCACTTCCTTCGGGTCTCTGCTCACGTCACTTCCTCAGAGAGGCTGTCCTTGACTCTAGGTAACACAGCACACATATACGTGACTCTGTCACCATTACTAGTCTTGTTAGAACTTCGCACCACCTGGCGTATAACTGCCTATTGGTTTGTTGCCGATCCCCTTCACTGGAACGTAAGTCGCTGCTCTCCAAGACAGCCGGGATGTTGTCCAGTCTACCCTCTGTTGTATCCCGACCTCCTATCGACGGCATCTAGGTTAACATGTGCTGAATAAATGAAGCAGTGAATTACTGAGCATCATCCAGTGAGCCCTCAATAAATACTGACAGAAAATCAGAAATATGCTCAGAGTGTCTGCCACGGGAGGCAAGTTTAATTTCAAGTTATAGGAGGATTGACACATACAACAAATAGGCAAGTGGACCTGCCGGAAAGACCGTTTGCCTTCACGAGTCCCACGGGATGGGGACTTATGGGCAAACGTCAAGAGATTTGAAGAACACAATGGAATACTTTGTAATGCCGTGTAAATGGTAACACAAATGAAATGCTTATGTAAAGGTATGTTCCAAGCTATTAGGTTTTGTGTAGCTCTCATCTATTGTTGTTTTTGATGACAATATATATCAGCATCTTTAAAATAATCAAGACTATTCTACAGCAGAACAAAACCAAACTAAACCCAGGCTAGGAAATGAGAGGCCTGGGAGTGCTGGTTCCAGCTCTGCCACGACTTTGCCACGTGACATAATGGACTTACTTGCCCTCTCTCTGCTTTATTTCCCCAGTCCATAAAGTTGGCATACTGGATTAAATTATTTCTGGAATGTCTACCAGTTCTAAAATTCTAGGCCCTGGGGGTTGTTGGCTGGCTGGCTGGCTGGATGGACGAGGGACTCTAGTTTCCACGACATTGCCCCAGTCTTAACTCTCCTGTTGGTTCTACATTCTTCTTCCCATTCTCTCCCCACTCTTTTGTAGCCCAGAGAGGCCTTACTCTTTATCTGAAAATTTTTTATGTACAACTCTGGGGTCCCTATATCTTCTTTGAGTCAAAAACAGAAAACAGTAGAAGATAAAGTCATTAGAAGCAGAAATGATGGAAACTGGGGGATATCTATTCTGGGAAAAAAGAAGGGAGAAGGGGGATAGGTATGTTGACTTACATCTAAGAATCAGGGGAGCATATAAAATTCATGGAACCTATTTTTTATTTGCGATTGTTTTTGAGAGGTATTTCTTTATACACTATTGCACAAGAATTACAGAGTTATTACACATCAAATCTTCCCTCTGGCAGATTATAATCCTAGATGTTTGGACAGGGAAAGACCCAGAAGAACATCTGAGAGTTCTTGCCCACCTAACTTGGTGTCTTTGGGCAAGTCCCCAGAGGTTGGAATGGATGAGAACACAGAGGAAGCCTGCCTGGGTTCAGGTCTATCACTCACTAGCTGTAACTCACTCACGACCTTGGGTCAGGCAGTCGATACCCCATTTTTCTGGAAATAGAATGGAGTTAATTGGGTTGAAGTGAGAATGAAATGTAAAACCTCAGTGAGGTAAAGTAACTTGCTCCCCAGGTGACAGAACTAATCATTTGAACCCCAAAGCCCTAGTAGGAAATGAGTATAAAAAGAATCAAAGGAAACTGTCTCATAATTCTAGACTGTTGATTAAACCAATGGATATAAAGTAAGAGATGTCTATACGGTGCCCACAGAGGTAATTTCCCATTGCGAGAGATTTGCTCACTCACGCACTTGGTATCCATTGCAGCAAAATAGACCAGAGATGCCTTTGCCAGTGGTATTTGCTGGATGGAATGATACTATCTATTCCAGCTGAGTAACGTAACTAGATACCCAGTGCCTATCTCCTGGGACAGCAGAAATGATCACTTTTCATTGATCTCCTTTAGACCTGACCTTGATATCCTTCCTGTCTCCCCCTAAATATATCAAAGCACCTGATGATATAAGCATGTTCTCCTTCAACTAAATTTCACAGGACTCATGTTGAGGTTTGTGTTCAGAGGCAGACCACGACAGAGGCTGGATCTGGATCTGATCTTCAGTCACTGTAATCTTCTAGTCACCAGCCTTTGAATCTGCCCTTTCCCCCTTCTCATGTATGAGTTTTGTTAGCTCAGAAGGCCTGGCAGCCATCCGTCCCCAGAGCTGTGAAAGTGCATCGGTGCTGTGTCCCTCTGGCTCTGTGTTAGATGAGCCCATCCAAAGAAGGAGTGTGGGCAGCGGGTTAGGCAAAGGGCAAAAGTCAATCAAGAAAAATACATCTAGGGGCGCCTGGGTGGCGCAGTCGGTTAAGCGTCCGACTTCAGCCAGGTCACCATCTCGCGGTCCGTGAGTTCGAGCCCCGCGTCGGGCTCTGTGCTGACTGCTCAGAGCCTGGAGCCTGTTTCCGATTCTGTGTCTCCCTCTCTCTCTGCCCCTCCCCCGTTCATGCTCTGTCTCTCTCTGTCCCAAAAATAAATAAACGTTGAAAAAAAAAAAAAGAAAAGAAAAATACATCTAGAGCAGGGGGGAGGGGCAAAGTGGGTGAAGGGGGTGGGAGGTACAGGCTTCCAGTTATGGCATGAACAAGTCACCGGGATAAAAGGCACAGCATAGGGAGCACAGCATAGGGAGCACAGCCAATGACCTTGTAATAGCGTCGTATGGCATCAGATGGCAGCCACACTTATGGTGAGCACAGCGTAACATATAAAGAAGTTGAGTCGCTATGTTGTGCATCTGAAACCAATGGAACATTGTATGTCAACTATACTCAAGCAAAAATCTAAAAAAAAGAAAAAAAGGAAAAATTCTTCTACCCTATTTCATTCAGTCCTCACATTATCCCAGCAGGGTCGATGACATTATCCCTGGTTTACAGATGAGGAAAGTGAGGCTCATCTGTAGAAAGGCCAGGTGACTTCCTTAAAGTTGCACAGCTGGTAAATGGCCTATTTGGGATTTCAAACCCAAGCTCTTGCTGATAGGCCATGCCTTGTTATTGCTGAGGATAGTGGAGATCGTGGAAGAGGAACCAAAAATAATTGGAAAAGGCTTACAGTCCTGCCAACAATTAAATTTGTACCAGGTTTAACCCTCCTCAAGGTGATTCAGATTATACTAGTCACACTGGCACTGTGGGCATGCTGCCTCGAGCCAGGGGCGGTGCTAGGCCCTTTATGGACACTATTTCCTTTCTTTGTCACCTTTCACCCACGAGGTCACCATGACTTCAAAGTGGTGTTTCTCAAAGTGCGTTCCTCTGACCGACTATAATAGAATCACCCAAGGAACCTGTTAAAATACAGATTCCAGGGCTTCACCTCAAGAGTGGGAACACTAGAAAGAAATCATCACTAAGAAATTCTTGGGGCACCTGGGTGGCTCAGACGGTTAAGCATTTGACCTTGGCTAAGGTCATGATCTCACAGTTTGTGAGCACGAGTCCTGCTTCTCATGAACATGTGCCCTGCTTCTGGTGAGCCCCACTTCTCTTTCTCTCCCCCCCACCTTCTGCCTCTAGTGGGACTTTCTCTCTGTCTTTCTCTCTCTCTCTCTCTCTTCACCCTCGCTCGCTTGCACTCTCTCTCAAAAAAAAAAAAATTATCTGGTAATATTTGGCACTCAGTTTGAGAACAGTTGTTCTTAAAAAATAGTAGATTCTCGTTATTAATGAAACACTTAAAATCACTCACTACCTTTTTTGAAGCCTTTCTAAATTAAGCGTTTTGTATTTAAAATATAGATATGGATTCTTTTAATGAATAATGAATTTAGAAAGGACACGAGTAGGAAGCCGGAACTCAGCGCAGGGCTCTGATGAGTGAATTTTATTTGGTGCCTGAAGGACTTTGAAGGAACTTTTTTTTAGGACTGACTAGTAGGTCACAACTATAAAATTCAAGTCCTGGTATATATTGTCTGAAATTTGGCCTTCAGTCTAGACTTTTCTAATAGTCTATAATATATCAAGTAGCTTCTTGGAACTATTTAAGTAAAATGTTCATAATAAATTAGATAAGATGCAAAATTATACAAACAGGTTCATTTCAACTCATCAGCTGTGCCCAAGACGGTAGATGACAAGCCCAGATAAGCTGGCGAATTCTACTGAACATTCAAAGAAGAATTAATACCACGCCTTCACAAACTCTTCCAAAACATACTTTGCAACTCCTTGTGAAAGGCCAGCATTACTCTGCTCCCCAGGCAAAGACCCAAGACTCACCAGTGAAGGTGGGATATATTTAAGCCCAAGTCACCTGCCGGTTCTCTGACTCTGGGAGAGGGTTGAGACAGAGCATGGGGACTGTGATGATGGTGGTGGTGGTGGTAGTGGTTACAGTCACAATCGCACAGCACACGCACACACTCACAACACGCAGATTTGAAATCCCACAGTGGGCTTTTGTTAAGCGTTCTTCTCTAGGGCAGGTCCTGGTCTCTTCCTTGCTCTAGAACGCTCATTGCTGTGGGTATTTAAAATGTGTCAACAGATGATAAAACACACATACATCTTAGGAACAAGAATTGGGACTTCTGCTCTGGTGTCAACAAGATTTACTCTCCCTGACCGATTTTCTCCTCGCCCCATCCTTCTGCCCACCCAGCAGACCTTCCCTCCCGTCATTGTCTCACTGACCCGTCTCCACGCGCCACTATCATTGCCCCCGCCAGTGTATCTCCAGCCATGTTTTACAAACTTGAACTCAGATCTAGATCTAGCCCCTTTCATCGTTGTATTTAGTTAGGACTACTGCAGTTTATATTAATCCTTTGACAAACAGTCACGTGATGGCAGCTATGGAATAAACTGTTTTCTCTCCAATCTTTTTGGCCTCAAAAAAAAAAAAAAAAAAAGGTACATTTTGTGTCAGTATATAGACCAGAGCCGTTTATCCTTTGTAGTGGAACCTTTATTGCATGCACGAGCACAGAATTGATTCAGAATACATGCACTTGTGATTTGAGCACGCTGAGAAAAGATCGCATCCTGGGAAACACTTTCTTCAGCACGGGTTGACCTGCCACAGTCCCAAGCAAAGACACGATAGAAAGATCCAGACTGGGAGTCCTTGTGAGTTTGGGCCCTGTGCAGCCACTTGCTGGCTCTATGCCTTGAGACAGTTCACTTTACCCCCCTGAACCTCCATGTTCTAATCTCTAAAATAGGAACAATAACTTGTACCTTGAAGGGCTGGTTGGCCTGAGATGAATTTAGACCAAGTATGTCAATCCATTATGAAAGCTTTTGGCATACACTAAGTTTTCATTAACTGAAATGTGACTTTTACATTGAACAAATTATAAGGTGACTTTATTTTTGCTTCCCACGATCCTTTTAAATTTATCCTGTGGGACAGTTTCCTCTGCTGCCCTTGCTTGAAAATTTGGGCAAGTTCTATAACTCATACAGCAAATTTCAGTAAATAAAAGTCCTCTGTCATTCAAGTGTCCATCCCATGTCATAGTCACCATGTCAGTCTGTTTAAAGTTAATCCCTCTTCTCCTCCTGCAGCTCTGGCCTGTTCCAGAGGAGAAGCCCGCGGTGGGGCCTCTACTTCATTTGTCCCATCCCTCACCCTGCATCCAACCTGCCCAGTGTTGGAGTTCAGGCAGCAAGAGCACGAGGCAAAGGGAACGGAAGGGCTCTTCTGGGACTGGCGTGGTCACGGTGATTGCTGCTCTCTGGACCAGCAGGCTTTCAGGATGGACTGTCTCTTGTGGCTGCTTTGCTGGGTTCTCTAGAGGTCTCCGCACTCACCACCATGGATCTCTTCCTGCAGGAGAGAGATTAAACGGATAAAAGGGGATCCCCTTTGGCAGGTTCCACACCCCTCCTCCACCCTGGGCATCCCATGGTCCCTCTAGCTTCTTCTGAAATGTTTGCCCCTTGGGGTGGCTGTCTTGACGCTATCTGGTCCCGGGGAAACTGCACCATACATTCTTTGCCCTAACCACAGGACGGCTCAAGTCACCCCCAGAACAGCCCTTTCTCCCTGTCTCTGCTCCTGGGCAGACTAGACAGCCATCTCTGACCTTCAGATTTTTCACGAGAGTCCCTGTTGACTCAGGAGGGTCACTATCACATCCCCTAAGATCCAGATGTCCTTGTGCTTCTCTCTTGACTTCAGCAGGAGGGAAAGTGGCCCCTTCGCTGGCACACAGAGTTCTCACCAATATCCTGTCCCTGTTACTATTCTCGGCCTTTGGCAATTCTGCATTGTGACAGCGTGCCTCCCTTTGGAATGCGGTATTGTCTCTGTGCCTCAGCTGAGTTCCCCTCTTCAGTCCTGGGACACGGCTATTCATTGTATTATTCTCGTTTAACCTCAGCATCTCCACTTACTGCTGTCCAAGGTCACGACACTTAACTACCCTCAGCTCCTATTTCCTCATCTGTAAAATGAGAATGGTACTAACTGTGCCTGCCTCGTGAGGTCTCTGGGAGGATTAAATGAGATAATGCATAAATGTACTTCCTACAGTTCCTGGCACTGGCAAGATTCTCTGTAATGTAAGCTGTTTTCACTGTCATCACCATTATCATGATTAATCTTAAAGCAGAATTACGTGTCCTTCTGTTACCAACCCCTGCCGCCCTGCTTGACTAGAGCGCATGTGCACACACTTGAGACGTGCACACGGGCACAGCTGCGAGTGCAGAGTGGTGGCTGTTTGGAGGTGTCTCGTCCCTGACCCCCCTTTGATGCTGGCTGTCCTACAGCCGGCACCCTCGGTGCCTGACCCCCCCCCTCCCCCAACTAATTCATTTATCTCTTTACACTGTCTCTCACAGCAACTTAATTACGTGGCGGGCCTGTGTGGAGCCATCTGCTGCTGGATTGTCATCCCTGTCTCCCTCAGGATCCTGGGGACTACCTTAATGGCCCCACAGTTTCCTGAGGCAGAGAGGTGGGGCCAGTCCCCATTGTTGGGAAGTCACATTCGGGAGCCTCTGTGTTAAACGACCACAAGCGTGAAGATGATTTTTGAATCGCATGCAGCGATGCCCCGCATATTTATCCTTCTGCCTTCAGTCATTGCTTCCTAGGTTTTGCATAGTCAAAAAGAGAAAAGTAAGTCATAGGAAGGTAGGCCTATTTCCAACGTGTGCCGCGTTTTTTCTGCCAGCTGTCACGATGAGACTTCATCCATCATCCCTAAGAGTGGTTGGGGGCCTGCTCTGGGCCTCTTCAGCCCGCTGTGTTTCTCTCTGCTACAGCACTTCTCATACCACATGACTCAAGTCTGTTTCTCTGTCTCCTCTGGCCCCGACTGGACCGTGAGCTCCTTGTCCCTTATCCTCAGGTGCTAACGCAGTGCCTGGCTCACAATTTCTCTGAGGCCTCAGGTAGTAACTTCATCTCTCTGAGCTTAGTTTTCTCATCCATAAATTGGAAAGTGATAGTGTTCATCTCAAAGGGTAGTGCTAAGGATTAAGTTAAATCATGAGGGCAAAACACCTTGTATACTGTAGGCCCTCAGTAAAGGGTAACTGTGTTATAACTGCTGTAGGCACGCAACAAATGAATGAAATAAATTGTGAGCAGAATTGACAGTGAGTTCTAATTCACCATCATTAAATAGAACATATGTGAAGATGTAGCCTCCAATGTCTCCCTGTCCCTAGCCTTTGATTGTCACCAAGTGACCTGACTCACCCAACCACAGTGGCTCCCTAGATCCTAGTTAAAAGAGATAAAGTTTGGGGTGTCTGGATGGGTCAGTCAGATGAGCGTCCAGCTTCGCCCCAGGCCATGATCTCACAGTTTGGTGCATGAGTTTGAGCTCCGCATCGGGCTCTGTGCTGACAGCTTAGAGCCTGGAGCCTGTTTCAGATTCTGTGTCTCCCTCTTTCTGCCCCTCCCTGCTCGCTCTCTCAAAAAAAAAAAAAAAAAAAAACATTAAAAATTAAAAAAAAATAAAAGAGACAAAAGTTTTTATGTACTTTTTAATTGGAAAAACTAAATAAGAAATAGAAACCAACTAAGTTAAAACATAAAACATCAATTTGCTACATAGAAAACCCGGTAGGAAGAAATCTTCATTGATTTTACTCTACTAAAGTCTGATAACATTGTTCTCAATTTCGTTTTCTTTACATTGTTTTTAACTTCTACTTAGTTATAAGATGTTTGTCTTGAAAGTAATTGCTACAACAAATTATAAAATAAGTTGTAAATGGATAAATTCAAGTTTTGCTCACAAATAAGCCACAGGTCATGAGAAAGAAAAAACAAAAACAAAACAAAAAACAACCAAAGTGGCTCCCAGGCCACATTATCACATCACTCCACCACTCTGAGATCTTGAGTGGCTCCCTCTGCCTCCAGAGTCAAGTCTGAGCTCTGGTACTTGACCCCACCCCACCTCTCACCCCACCCCACCTCTCCACTGCCCTTTGTGGAATCCTTGACCGTGAAATAAGGTGAGAACGTCTTGGGGTGCCTGTTCAGCTTTGCTGTTCTGTGACTTTCATGCAATCCTGTTCATTCAGTGCACGTTTTCTGAGTGCCTGCTCTGTGCTGGGCCCTGGGCGGGACCCTGGGGCACAATTCCTGCCCTCGGGGCCTCCAGCCTAGAGGAGAATATAAGCTGTCTTCAAGATGTGGTTGAGGTGGGGAAGGATGCACTGGGGGAGCTTGGCAGACCCCTTGTCTGGGGGTCAGTGATGGCTTCACAGAGGTGACATTGGAGCAGGGTGATGTAAAGAGCATAAGGCCTAGGAGAGCATTCTGGAAAGAGGGAAGAGTATGAGTGCAGACCAGCACAGGCGTGTGGTTGAGCTGTTCCAGGGACGAGAGTGGGAGACAACAGGACTGCAGAGGTGGGCCGTGGCAGGGTCAGAAACCACAGTTGGTGCGGAGTCTGGCCTTGACCCTCCAGGTATAGAGGTCACAGAGGCCCTTTCATGGCTCTACAGCCATGGCCAATGGCCAAAAGTGTGCCTTCCTTCTGGGTGCCTAATCTGCACTCTATATGGGGCTCCACGTTTTATTCTAATATTTAAAAAGAGAAAAAAGTAATTTTTAAATTTTCTGTTTTGTTTTGTATATAGAAACAGATTAATGTAGGATGATAGGGAAATGTCAGATCTGTAGTTAGTTACCTTGAATTTGACTTCTGGCCCTTCCATGCACTAGCTCTGTGCCCTTGGACAAATCACTTGCCTCTCTGGGCCTTGGTTTTCTCCTCTGTAAAAATGGGGGAAAGTCTCCACCTTATAGCACTGCTGTGGGGATTACAGATGAGGGCATGTTTTTGTGGGACAACTGGTACCCTGGAGACCCTGACACACTCCTTCTTTTCCCTCCCCTCACAGTCACTGGATTTCCAGTCACCTGGATGCCAGCCCAGTACCTGCATAATGACAAAGAATGCAGGGACACTGGCGTGAAGGAAGTTTCCTATGAAATATTAATTGCTTCCCCCAAAGACTAGGTGTTCTGAAGGGCTTTGTTCCCCCAGCTGAGAGCTCGTGACCTCACTGGCTGGTCCCTGCCATTCCAGGCCATCCAGGGAAGGAAGGCCAGGCCACTAAGACAAGTCCAAGTGCTAAGGCTGCATTCATGAGTTCATGGGTGTGCTGTTCTTCCTGCACATAGCCCTGGAAAGCCCAGAGCAGGGAAGGTTGCAGGAAGTTCAGTGTTTCCCCTTCTTTGAAAACTCCTATTTATCTTCTAAAAACCCTTCAGATTCTCATGGGAACCTTGTCCTCCCAGAGCATCTCGCAGCACTCAGCTGGAAGTTCCTTAACAGCAGTTACTCGGGGTTGCTTCATAAATGCTTATTCAACAGAATACCTGTCAGAGGCTCAGAGGCATAAAACCATGTTTAAAATACTGGTTCAGGGATGCCTGGGTGGCTCAGTTGGTTAAGCATCTGACCTTGGCTTGGGTCATGATCTCACGGTTTGTGGGTTTGAGACCCGCACTGGGCCTTGTGCTGACAGCTCAGAGCCTGGAGCCTGTTTCAGATTCTGTGTCTTCCTCTCTCTCTGCCCCTCCCCTGCTTGTGCTCTGTCTCTCTCTCTCTCTCTCTCTCTCTCTCAAAAATACATAAACATTAAAAAAATGTAAAAGATAAAATAAAATATTGGTTGGGCTCCTGCTGCGTGAAAGGCATTGTGTTCAGTATGTTTGCTGACCAGTGGGGACACGAGTCAGGAGAGTCAGGTACCTAATGTATCATGTGATGCTTGCCTTTCTTAGGAACGCAGACCTTTTCCTGATGGCCCCGTAAATTATGCCGGTTTGTGTCCTTAATCTTTTTCTCTACTGTCTTCTTTGCCTGGGTTTGACCTGCATCTTGAAGTAGCAGTTTCCCCAGTAGGAAAGGGAAAGAAAAAATTCAAGGTAAGGACAGGCCCGTGCAAAGACACAGACTAATGAAAGTGTTTCAAGCCTTCGTGGGGCAGCTTATGGAGCTTGAAATCTGGAGTTGAACAGACCTGGTTCAAATCTGGCCCTGACTGACAGAGACACCCCAAGTAAATTCTTGCACCGATCTGGGACTCAGGAGACTCCAGCCTTCCGGGGCCATCCTGAAGGTTAAAGCGTGAATATGTGTCAGTGCCTCCCACCTCCGGCAGAGAGAGGAAAAAGGAAGCCAGCAGCGCTGGCTGTCCCGTTGCTCCTTAGCAACTGGCCTCGAAAGGTGCCATGCCATATCACCGTGACCCTGCTTGCTGGCCCAGGCAAGTGACTAACAGGACTGAGTTTGACGTTGCAGCTTCGTGAAGATATCCTAGGTCCCATTTTTGACACAACCCATCAGATTTCATGGCCTGAAAAATAGTCTCACGTTTGTTCTGACTCTGATGCCTCTGAGTATGTCCTTCTTTAGAGCCAGCAGGTTGCTGAAAGACTTGCTAGAAATAGAATTGTGTCGCAAAAAGAAAGAGAGTCACTGAAGCCACCAGAGGTTAGTGGTGCCTGTAATGTAAATGAAGTCCAGAATTCCACTCAGCAGACTGCCCACCCTTTTACTGCCGGGTGGCTCTTCCCCTGCTGGGCTCCCACAGCTCCCATTACCTCAGATGAGATGGAACGCAGGCAGCCGAAGGCAGAATTTAATGGATATCACTTCCAATGAATCATTAGCAACAAGAAACAAACGTGACATTAAATGCACCAAAAATGGCATCGTGGGGATTACCTACTTAATATTTTTATGCTCCCCATTACTTAACAATTTCTGAGATTTGGTCATGCTCCAGCACTGTCAGACCTAAAATGTATTCATATTTCCAAACAAAGGAATAATTTGCCGCCTTCACACAGGATGATTATCAAGAGTGTGTAATACATGAAAAAATGCTTTCTTTTCCAGCTATTTCTTTATGACAAGTTTCTAGAAGTGGAAAACTTATCCCTTGCTAGATCAAAGGATGGCAGTTTTAAGATTTCTCTCATTAATTCACATATTCAACAAATATACACTGAGCGCTTGCGATGTAACTGATACTCTACGGAGCCCTGGAGACGCAGCCTTGTCCTGCTGGGTTGAGTCAGGCTATATTTTCCCCAACTTGCCAGCAATGGAGACAGTGCTGCCTTTCCCACTCGAGCAGCCGACACAAAAATAGTAATATATTCCCAGTGGCTTAAAGATTTCAATGCAAGAAACAAACATGCAAAATGGGATTACAGATAATTATTTACGTGATTGTGGCATAAGGGAAGTTTTAAAGCTTAACCCCAGGAGTAAACGGGATAAAGGAGAAGGTTGATAGACAAGGCCATGTTCAAATATAAAGCTTATACATGGATACATAGAGAATATAGATATGGATATCTCTACAGATACAGATCTCCATCTCCCTCTCTCTGATGTAGATATATAGATACAGATATTTTTCATATCCTTATTTATTCCTATATATAAAAGAAAAGATAAACTGGGAAACATAGTTACAAAGAATTACTCTCTTTTATTTTTATCTATAGGAGTTGTAGAGCTTTCTTACAAATTAATAGGAAGAAGAAAAATGGAAAACCAACCGCAATTGCCATGTGTTAGTTTTACAATTAAGAAAGTAAACTCAGGGGTGTCGGCTTGTTCAGCAGCACTGATTTAAGTGCCTGCTGAACTGTTTGAGCCTCCAAACCAGGCACTAGGGACACAGAGCTGGCTCAGAAGCCGCCTCCGCCCTCCAGGTTCTCAAAGATGGGCTTGGAAACAAATAACCAGGAAGACAATGTGAGAAATCAGACAAAGAAGCTGGTACAGGGAAGTCCCAGGACAACAAAGCAGGAAGGGATCACTTCCCTGCAAGGGGAGGGATGTGAGGGAAGAAGATGTTCCAACTGGATTTATAATAGCTTTATTAAGATATAATTTACATAACCTACAATTCACTCCTTTTAAGTGCACAGTTTGATGAGATTTAGTAAATGAATATAGTGATGCAAGCATCCTTGAAAGACAGCTTTAGAATGTTCCATCCCTTGTGTTCATTTACCATCAGCCCACCCTCCTACCTGAGGCCTAGGCAGTCATGGATCTTCCTGTTTCTACAATGTGCCTCTTCTAGAAATTGTATAAAAATGGAATCATATACTATGTAGTGTCTTCTGTCTGACTTCTTTGATTTAGCCTGATGTTTTTGAGATTCATCCGAGTTGGTTCATTCCTTTTTACTGCTGAGTAAATCCATTGTGTGGATCTACCCATTTTCTTTGTTCACTCATTAGTTCATGAAAATCTGGGTTATTTCCAGCTTTTTGGCTCCCATGAATAATGCTGTTACCAACATTGAGCTATAAATTGTTTGTAGATGTATATTTTCATTTCTCTTTGGTATTTAGGAGTAGAACTGCTGGGTCATGTTGTAAGTGTATGGTTAGCTTAAAAATAATTTTTCCCCAAAGTGGCTATTCTGTTTTACATTCCCATCAGCAATGTAGGAGAGATCAATTGCTCCACATTGTTGCCAACATTTAGCATTGTCAGTGTTCTTTATTTTAGCCATTTTCGTGCATATGTGGTGGTATCTTAGTGGGATTTTAATCTGTGCTTCCCTAATGACTAGTGGTGTTGACAATCTTTAGTAAAGTGTCTATTAATATTTTTCCCATTTTTAAATTGGATTGTTTGCTTTATCATTGAGTTTTAAGAGATGTTTATATATTCTGCATACAAATAGTTTATCAGACATATGTTTTGCAAATATTTTCTCTCAGACCATGGCTTGTCTTTACCTTGTCTGAATGGTATCTTTGGAAGAGTAAAAAGTTTAATTTTGATTAACCTAATTTTATCTTTTTTTTTCTTTTATTGCTTTGGGGTTTTGTATCGTATCTAAGAAATCTTTGCTTATCCAAGACCACAAAGATTTTCTTCTATTTCTTCTCTTAGAAGTTGCATGGTTTTAGGGTTTACATTTAGGTCTGTAGTCCAGTTCTAGTTAACTTTTTTGTGTATGGTGTAAGATAGTAACTGAGATTCATTTTCTTTTCACATGGATATCCAATTTTCTCAGCACATTTGTTGGAAAGATTATCATTTTCCCTATTGAATTACCTTAACACATTTTTCAAAAATAAATAAACCACATATGTGAGCAGTGGTATGATGGTAAATGTTTCACTAACATTCTGGAAAAAAGGAGGAGCCTGATTTATAGCGTTGGTCAATTTCCTGATGTGACTCTTCACATGGCTGATTTCAAGCTACCAGTAGTATAATAATCAGCTCACCCAATTACTAAAAAATTTGACAATTAGTTCTGCGAACCAATATAAGCCAGTTTCAACACACTACTGTATGCAAAAATATGAATGATCTGTTTTGTTCTTAGATCTATGTGTCTGTCTTTATGCAGTCACGTATTGTTTACTGTAGCTTTTGAAATCAGGTAGTGTAAATCCTCAGACTGTTTCTCTTTCTCAAAATTGTGTTGGCAATTCTAGATCTCTTGTGCTTTCATATGACTTTTAAGATTAGCTTGTCATTGTCTACAAAAATTTCTGTTGAGATTTTGGTAAGGACTGCTTTGAATATATAGATCTGTTTCTAGAATTGCTACCTTAACAATATTGAATCTTCCAATTTATGGATATGGTATATGTCTTCTTTTAGGTCTTTAATTCCTCTTAGCAATGTTATGTAGTTTTCAGTTACAGGCATTGTGCTTCTTTTGTTGAACTTGTTCGTATTTTATTCTTTCTGATGCTATTATGAATTGATTTTGATTTTTTTAAATATTTCTGATGTCTGTTACTAATCTAAAGAAATAGAATTAATTTTTGTATATTGATTGAGTATCCAGCAACCTTGCCAAACTCACTAGTACTAGTTCTAGTACTTTTTGTAGATTCCTGGGGATTTTCTAAATCCAAGTTCGTATTGTATATAAATAATGACAGATTTACTTCTTCTTTCTAATCTCTATATAAATAATGACAGATGTACTTCTTTCTTCTTCTTGCTTTATTATATTGGCTGTGTACAATGTTGAATAGAAGTGACAGTAGTGGACATCCTTGCCTTGCCTTGTTCCTGATCTTTAGAGGAAAGCATTCAGTCTTTCACTATTGAGTATGATGTTATTTATAGAGTTTTTGTAGATGCTATCTATTAGGTTGAAGAAGTTCTCTTCTCTTCCTACTTTGCTGAGCTTGTTCTTAATCATGAAAAAGTGTTAGATTTTATCAAATGGTTTTTCTGTGTCTATTAAGATGATCATGTGGTTTCTGTCCTTTAGTCTATGAAAATGGTATATTACATTAACTGACTTGGGGGTATTAAACCAACCTTACATTCCTGGGATAAACCTCACTTGTTCCTTGGGGGTTGTTTTAAATGTTTATTTATTTATTTTGGGGGGGGGGAGAAAACACACGGTGGGGGAGGGGAAGAGAGAGAGGGAGAGAGTTTCCCAAGCAGGCTCCATGCTGACAGGCTCCATCCCATGAACCGTGAGATCATGACCTGAGCTTAGATCAAGTCAAATGCTTAACTGACTGAACCATCCAGGCACCCCTCATTCGTTCATGGAGTTTGAACATTTATATATGTATATTTTATATATTTTATAAATATTTTATATTGCTGAATTTGATTTCCTGACTTTTTGTTAAGAGTTTCAATATTTGTATTTCATGAGGAATGTTGGCCTGTAGTTTTCTTGCAATGTCTTTGACTGGCTTGGTGTCAGAAAAATACCTGGTATTCCCCATCTTAAAATGAGTTGGGAAGTGTTCTCTTTTCTTCTCTTTTTTACAAGAGATTGTTAGGATTGGTGTTTACTTTTTCCTTAATGTTATATATAATTCACCAGTGAAACCATCTGGGGCTAGATTTTCTTTGTGGAAAGATTTTAAATTACTAAGTCAGTTTCTTTACTTGATACATATTTATTCAGTTTTTCTATTTCTTTTTTATTTTTATTTAAAAAAAAATTTTTTTTTCAACGTTTATTTATTTTTGGGACAGAGAGAGACAGAGCATGAACGGGGGAGGGACAGAGAGAGAGGGAGACACAGAATCGGAAACAGGCTCCAGGCTCTGAGCCATCAGCCCAGAGCCTGACGCGGGGCTCGAACTCCCGGACCGCGAGATCGTGACCTGGCTGAAGTCGGACGCTTAACCGACTGCACCACCCAGGCGCCCCTTTCTATTTCTTTTTTAGTCAGTTTTGTAATTTGCATCTTTCTAAGAATTTGTCCATTTCATCTTTATCATCAAATGTATTGACATGAAGTTGTTCCTAATATTCCCTTATAATTGAGCTACATTTTAAAGAGTAAATTAGCATGTGTCTCAAGTCATAAAGTGTTTTCTTCAGCACCAGCTGTATTTGTTGAAAAGATATTTACTAAGTACTTCCTATGCACCAAACAAAAAATGAGGAAACTTAAATTTATTGAACACTTCACTAGATGTATCATACATTGTCCCTGGCACTGTGCGGAGCTCATCTCATAGGAGTGTACTCCCGGAATTCTAGGTCTACCCACAGAAGGAGACAGCACTCTCTCCCACCTTTCACAACATACTCTCAGTGTTTCCATTTCCTGTCTAAGGAACCATCTTTCTGCAATTAATGGACACAGATCTTTGGGGACCCAACTAACCAGAGGAATTCAGCCTTCCCTTTTCAACCTCAACTGGATAGCTCTGTGGTCTCGTCACACAACCACCCCAGAATTCCTATGACTAAAAAACTCAGATAATAATGGGGAATTGGGGGGTGGGGCAGAGTGAGGAGGGACTCATTGTGATTTTCCTATAAGCTCTCTTCTAGCTCTCCTTTTTTTTCTGCCTGGGTGTATTTGAATGTGTACTTATTTTAACTACCACACTCCCTCCCTCTCATCCTCCACCTGCCGACTGTAGTTTTCTTATTTTGCACTCTTTTTCTTCCATGCAGTTCCTAGCATAGTGCCTAGTAAGTATGGCAATGTAAATTAATTCGTGTAGAAACGCATTGACTCCTAATTCAGCAGTTTTTATTTTTAGCTATCTGTCCTCGTAATTCTATACATGTTATACACATGGGTTTTCTTTGTGTGAGACGCTATCTCCCAGGTGCACAGGGACTTTGAGCTGCGTGCAGCCTATGACAGGACTCAGCGGTTACCTGCAGAATCTCCATTTGCCTAATGAGGGACCCCAAGCCCTGACACTCATCATTGCCAACAGCCTCATGTCGGATCTTTCCATGTAAGGGAAAGGATGGATTCTTTTCCACTCATTCTCTATTCACATTAGACTAGCTTTAAGCTTTTCTTTACATCGAGACATCTATTTGCATTTAAGTGAATGCTTTCTTCATTTTAAGAAACCATTCTATATGGGGTGCATGTGTTTACTGGATATTAATGGATAAGAGGTGAGGTCCTAAATGATTAGAACATTGGCATTCTAAGATTCCCTTTTCTCCCTTTCACACAAAAGAAGCTGAAAGATACATGCAAGCGGATACGCAGGCAAGGATCACAAAGCTCGTCTCTTGACCGGGTCATTTCTGCCGGGGAGAAACTATCTTCCATTTTCCTTTGAAAAGAGAGACAAGCTACTCCAGGCCCCCTGCAACCCTCTAGGCTCAGGTGTTCTTTTCTTTGTAATCTGTAGATCCTACTTCCTTGACCCAGCTCCTGACAATAGCTTGGCAACCGACAGCATTCACTGTCTCCATGAGATTTCATGAAAGAGCCTGCTTCCTTTCTTCGAGAACCCTTTAATATAACAAATGTAGGCACGATTTTTGAACAGAGACTTCATACGTTTCCATGACAACGTAAATTACCTGTGAGAATCTGTAGGAAGGTTTTAGTCCATCAAGGCTTAAAAGCAGGGTTTTCTTTCTTCATAAAGCAGTCGAGGAATGTTGTTGAAAATTTTGTTGTCAGGAGGATGGGGAGAGAATTTTATTTCCCAAGAACCCAGATACATAATAAATCTGGGCCTTGTGGGCGCAGACGTGGAATTTATATTTGAGTGTAGCTGGCAGTAATCCATTATTCTAAATCCCTGCTTTTCTCAAGAAGTGCTTTGTACCAATTAACACATGTAGATATTCTCCTCAGCAGTCGAATTATTCCTTGTACAATTCTATTTCATCGTTTCTTATAAATGGTGGGCTTTTTCAAATCAGAAATGAAAGAGCAGCCCCTCTTCTCTTCTCTGGCAACACTTTCTCTCCAAGGCCAAACCCTGTCTCCATTCTCCTGACGCCCGCCCTCCTCCCTCTCCTGGGGCCTGGCTTCATCAATCACCCAGCTCCCCGCCCATCTTCAGTCTCCCCCCTATAATTGCCCTTTCAGTATCTCCCCTTGAATCACGGCAAGAAAATGTGCATACGTGGGACAAGTCCTTAAGAAGCGAACATCTGTGTACGACAGACAGTCGCTATTGGAGATTTAATTAATCAGGCATTCACTGAATGCGACTTTGTTCGAGTCTAATGTGAAATGCATTCGGAAACAAACCTGGCATCGGAAGCTGCTGCCCAAACTGTGCCCTCTCCTAGGACCGGAATGTTGACCGCAGCGGCCAGGAATACGACAATAGGGACAGACATTTGACTGTGTGATTATTTGTGTCTCCCCACCTGACCACCAGTTCAGTAGAGGCACTTGCTGCCTCTGCCTGTTCACGTTATGTTGCTAGCTCTGGGCCCGGAATGTAGAAGATGCCCAATGATTTTTCTCGAACAAACAACTCTGTAATGAAAACCAAATACGTGGACTGTACGGGTTATCCACCATGGGCTTTGCAGTTCTGATACACATGGACAGGGCCTCTCCAGTGAATACATTCACACTGAACCTCACATCGACCCTGTGAGGTAGGTCATGTATCAGTCCTTTCCAAAGGAGCTCACTGCGGTTCAGAGCAGGTGAGGGCCTGGCCCAAGGATTAGAGCCAGGATCGAGCCTGGGTTTATCTCATTCCAGAGCCTGTGCCATCGCCAGTGAACCATTTTCTCTGTTCTGACCCGGGCTCTATGCTGCTTATCACCTTGTTAACCTCTCTGCCTGCACCTCCCTGAGACCTGAATGTGCTGTGCGCTCTGAGACATCACTTTCTCCTGAGGGCCTGTGTTTTCCCTTCTGGCCCCAAGGCAGGTGCAGCATTATCAGCTCCCTTGCAGCTGAGGCTTTGCTACCTTCTAGTGAAGGCTGCAGTATGGTCCCTCTCAGTTTCTTACAACCAGATCATGACCTTTTGTTCACTCGGTGCCACAGTTCTGCTGGGAACTTGAACTTCCTGTGCTCCGCTCACACCGGTACCTTCTGCCTTGCCGAAATGAAGTGTGGATGTTTTAAACCCCTGTTAATGAGAGGCAGAATTTCTAACAGGCGTCTGCATTAGGATCTATTGCTATGTAACAAATTACTCCAAAACTTAACACCTCAGGCCAACAAATGTTTATTATCTCCCACAGCTTCTGAGGGTCAGAAATCCAGGAATGGCTTAGCCGGTGGTCTCTCCCTATGTCATCTGATGTCATCCTTGCCTGAGGCTGAGGATCCACTTCTAAGGTGGTTCACTTGCAAGGCTTTTAGCAGGAGGCCTCAGTTCCCAGCCATGCAGGCCTTTCCATAAGGGTTGATTGAGTATCCCCAGGTCAGGGCAGCTTTCTGTCCTCAGTGTGAAGGTTCCACAAGCAAACAAGCCAGGGGCTGCAATGCCCGCAACGGTCTCAGAAGCTACATACAGACACTTCCACCATATTCTGTGTTGAAAGTGAGTCACTAAGTCCAATCACATTCAAGGGAAGGGGAATTAGGGACCCTTAAAGGAGGAGTGTCCAAGAATTTGTGGACATACGGTGAGAAGTGATATGGATGCCAGATGCCATGAGATGCTTGTGTAGCAACTTTGTGCCCTGTCTGTGGCCGGGGCAGCCTGGGGACTTCCTATTTAGCCATTCACACGGGTGAGTGAGGTGAAGGCTGCATTTCGAATCGCTGGCCCAGGCACAGTGAGCATTACACAGGTGCAAAACGACGGTCCTGATCCTTAATACCTGTACATTCTGGGTAGGAAGAAAGCCATCTATACAGGTAACCTCCTCTGAGAGCACGATGACTGCTACAGAGGGACGAAGGTCGGATAACAAGCTCGAAGCAGTGGTGGGGCAGGTGAAGACCCCTAGAGGGGAGGGCACCCGAGCCTGGCATGGATGGTCGTGTGGTATTTCAGTAGCTGGAGGCATGGAGGGAAGAGCAGACTGGGGACGGGAACAGCATGGGCAAAACTTCAGTGGTGGGAAGGTGCAGTGTGTGTTTGGGGAAGGGCAGCATGGTGTTCTCATTGGCAAAATCAGTGATAGTGCCTGCGACACGGGGCTGATGCTGCTACATCCGGTGATTTGTTTAAAGAGCTTTGCACAGCGCCTGGTGCCCAGAAAGTTCTCGCTAAATGATGACGTGAATGACTGAAAAAGAGGAAGACATTAGGCTGGAAAAGTAACGTGGGGCCAAGTCACAGGGCCGTGCGTGTCGTCCTGAGGAATCACAGCACGAGGAGGCTAGAAGGGGCCTTAGTTCGGACTATTTTTGGTCCCGTAGCAACTGGGATCTGTTGTGTGTTAGTGGGGGAGTAGCATGCTCATGGCTGAGCTAGAGGAAGACCTCTCCCATGGCATGTGCCGGATGATTCAGAGTGGGGTGGGGGACCGAGACTCTGGTGCTGTGATCCTGATGCTGTGGTCCAGGGAGAGGAGGCACTGAGGGCTGAAGTGAGATGGTGCGTGGGGACTGGCTAGGAGGAGGTGAGGGTAGGGTATTTGTTGACTCCTTTAAAAACTTTGCCTGGTCAGCAAGCTGCTTCAGCAGTTGCTCTGAACGCAGGTATGCACCTGTTTAAAGGTCCTGTGGGAACAGCCTAGGAACATCCTGTCCACCAAGTCTCCATGAGATGGCTCACCTTGCGCCTGCCTTTGCCATTCCTTGGTGGAGGGTTGGGGGCTGGCCCTGGTTTCTCTCCACAAATTTTCCCAGCACACAGGGGCCATCAGAGGAGTCCTTTAAACCCAAACTTGAACATACTGATTGGGCCTCCTTGTCTGTGTAGCTTACCCACTCACAGAGGGATGGACAGCATGGTCTCAAACCCTTCTCTGCCCCTGCAGGGATTGTGCAGGGGAGAAATCATGCATCAAGCTTCAAATGATCTGCTGGGGAGGGGACAGTGGGCCCTTGGCAATGCAGTTGGAAATCCTGTCCCCATGACTTCCCCACATCATGATCCAGGAGGACCCATAGCATGAGGAACATCTCTGGGATGCCAGGGACAGTAGCCTGCAGATGTGGGACCCTCCCAGTATGCTCAGAGCCTCAGGCTGGGGCATCCAGACTGGCTGAAGGGCATTGCTGTCTTGTGATGGCTGCCTGAAGCTGAAGCTGCCATGAACTTGAAGGTGGGTTATACACCCACCCCAAGTGTGGGATGGTGGAAGGGGTGGGGGCTTTGAGTCAGACAGACTCACAGTTCAATAACTGCTTACTGGTTTGGCAAGTCTCTACACCTGTCTCTGCTCAGATTCCTCATATACAACATGGGGCTAATAACGGTGACCTCATAGAGATATTAAAAGGGTAAAAGGAGGTTGGGTCCACAAAGGGTTCAAACTAAAAGAAGTAGGTGTCAGGCAAGTGTTAGCAAACTTTTCCTCCCCTTTCCTGCCCCCTGATTCTGAGGGGCTCCTTCCTTCCCCCAGCCCTTTACCACTATGGCAGCTTCACTCACCAGGGGCTCTGAGCTGCCTCCTGTCAATCTAGAGAGGATGGATTTTATGAAAGCTTAGGAGGCACCAAATGCTTGCTTTCATAAGGGCAACTCTTCCCTACAAGGACTTAAGGATGTGGGGTATGTGGGTTTTAGCAATAATAGAAGCCCCAAGTGTGAGTAGCTTTGTGAGTACCTGAAGTAGAATGGAATGCTTGGTTTCCTTTAATTCTCCAAATACATCCTGAGGGTATCGCTCTGTGCTGTGTGGGGCACCAGGGAAACACAGATAAACGCAGCCCTGTCCCTGATGAAGAGGGACTCCGCCCGGGTCAGGTGCTTGCGAGCACATACTCATTTCAGCATGATGGGCACTGGAACACCAGTACAGGCAGGACATTTTCCCGCCTCCCAGGAGCGAGTGTCTGCCCCGTCTGGACAGGGCGGGAAGGGATCAGGAGAGGGGCCGTAAGCTGACCAGAAGTGAAATCAAATAATAGCCACTTCCATTAAATATTCACCCGATGCCAAGCCCTTAAATCCTGTGAAGGATGGGAGAACGATATGGAGCAGGGCTCTGAGTGGGAGCCCGAGTGAGAGAAGGGCCCTGGCGGGGCAGGGGGAGACAGATGGGGTCCTCCCTAGACAGATGGGGTCTGCCCCTAACCTGCAGTTGGACATAGGATAAGTTGAAGGACACTCCTTTGCAGCCATGCAAAAGAGGTTGGACTCAAAGGTAGGGTTCCATCAAGAATTTTCTGTTACATATCTTATTCCTCAAAAGAGGTAAAATAAACTCATGAAATCATTAAAATAACATGAAACTGCATAGGTAACCACAAAGTTGGACAATGTAGTAAGGTGTCCAGGAGCTGAGAGAGAGGAAACTTTGGGCTGAGAAATCCAGGAGGGGCTCCTGGAAGAGGAAAGCCCAGAGCAGGGCCTTGACGAATAATTAATACAGGGGCAGTCTGTGAGGAGGGCATCAGCAATTTGGAGCGATAGGCTGCCTCACTCAGAAACGTTCGGCGGCTCCCCAGGCCTAGCTCAAGCATCTAAACATGACATTCCAGGCTCTGTAAGCCTGGCCGCAACTCCTACCGGCCCGGTCACCTTGACATCCTTCCGAGAACCTCACTCTTCACACCGAGCAGCTCACCTGCTCTCTGAACCTGCCACACAGACTCGGACTGCTGCCTGAATTCCTTTTGTCCGCTTCTCTGTCTACACCTTTCAGTGCCCCCTTCAGAATTAAGCATCCTTTTCCCTCTGTCCCATTTGCTTTGGGTCACACATGGACAGATCCCGACCTACTAAACCGTAGCCGTCTCAACCAGGGCTTACTCCTCCCTGTGGGCCACAGGCCACACCCATGCTGAATGAGTGAATGAATGAATGGACGGATGATCAAGCTGAAATCTGGCTGCACAGACAGGGGAGTCCATGGTTACAGGGGCCTGTAAACTTGTGGCAAGAGGCTCTGGACATGACTGACCTGAGAATGTGGCCCATTGTGCTCTGGGAGGGGCAGCTCAGGGCTGGAGGAGCTCGGGTGTGTCACATAAACTCTCCACGGCACTGCAGACATCAGGCCTGAGCCCCCACGAGCACCTCCAGTGAGAACAGGCCAAACACCATGCAGCTCCAGCCCATTGCCTGAGTGCCGTCGGAAGGATGTGGCCTGTGGAAGCTGACTGACGTGGGCTCGCACTTCAACTCCGCTTATCTGCCAGCCGTTTGCTCTTATGCAAGCCACGTAACCTCTCTGAGCCTTGGTTACCTTCTTTTAGTAGTATTAGAGATCTAAAACCACCTCCTCTCAAAGTTGTTGTAAGGGTTATAGAGAAAAATACCAAAACCAGACCAAAAGCACCCTCCAGCTTATGAAAGGTGACTAATGAATGGTAGCTAATTCTGTTTTCATGACATATGATTACTTATTCCACGTGGCTGGGGAAAGTTTTGTGGAGAGTTCAACGAAAGTTCTGAGTAACAGAGTTTGGGCTTCAACCTAACAGTCTATCGTAATCCCAGTAAACTTATCATAGGACTTACCAACACGGCCTCATGGGAAGATTAGTTATTTAAGGTCAGGGTTATTAGTTATTTAAGGTCAGGATACGTCCCACGAGGACGTATCCTGTGGATAATGCTCGCAGTGAGACACTTACCAGCCCACAGGGGCCACTGCAGAGATACAGAAAGCTGCAGAGGCTGGCCTGGGAGAAATGATCCAGAAACTGTTTTTAGGGCTAGCATGTACCTATCGCAGTCCTAATTCTGGAAGCAGGCAGGGGCAAGAGTGGAGAACTCCGGGTTCTGCCATCATGTATTCAGGAACCGGGTTGTTACTTGTGAGCCTTGTATGAGGGGCTTCGGTGGTTCTTGAGTTCTGAAGGCTGGGAGGAAGGAGGGACAGCCTGGAGCCTTAGACAGGTCTGGGTGGCCACGCCCCCCGCTGTGACCCGGGGCCAGCTCTAGGCCGGCATGGAGAGCCAGAATGGCTCAGAAGTCAGGTCATAGTAACTGGTTGAGCCAATGGAGGTGTAAAAGGGAGGAGGAGAGGACAGAAAAGGAGATAAAGCAGCCTTGATGCCGGACCAGATGGGTGCCATTAACACAGTCAGGCAGGTCTCAACCTTCCAAGTCCCCTTCTCCTCCCACGTTCTCCGTCTCAGTGGGCAGCACCTGCCACCCACAGACCAAAATCCTGGAGTCTCCAGGTTCCTCTCTGACCCTGGCCTCCCACAGCTCAGCCACTCTCAAGTCCTGCCCATTTCCCTCTTGGCCCAGAGCCACTCTCTGTCCCCACTGCCACTGTCCTGGTTCAGGGCTCGGCTTTCCTCCTGGCTCACTGCACAGTCTCCCGCCTGGCCTCCCGACTCCCCTCTCCCCGTCTGTCTGCCATTCACACTGCTGCCAAAGTTCTCTCTCCCCAGACTGATCTGGCCACATTCATCTTTGGCTTGGAGTCATTTGGCAATTTCTTGTTACAGTCCAGACCATCCCCTCAGCATGGCTGGCAGGACCTCAGGATCTGTCCAGCCTCTTGTGCTCTTCCCCACAAGCTTCAACTCAACCGCCCGAACTGCCTGCAGGTCCCCATCGAGGACCGTGTCTCAGCAGCCTCTTTGTGTACCCTTCATTCTGCCCAGAACCCTGGCTGGCTCCCTGCCCCGTCTCTGATTCCGCTCCAGAACCAACATCCCCGACTCCCTCCCAGGCCGGCATAGGTGAAGCTCACCACTCCCCCCTTTCATGGCTCTTTTCTTATTGTCCTGGAGTAACCTCACTCCCTCTGCCTCCCACATCTCGAGCCCAGAGCCTGTTCTTAACACAGTTTGGCCTCCACAGAGCTCAGCATCTTGTCAGACAGACCTTGGGCAGTCAGTAAATGTTTTGTGAATGAGTGAATGAATGAGAGAAGGAAATCAACCGATGAGGGAATGAAGGAGACAATTTGGCAGAGGAGACAAGATGGTTTGGGTTGAGTTTGAGTTGGTGGGGCCTCCAGGTGGGGGTCCCAGCTGCAGTGGAAAGGCGAGTCTGAAGCTTGGGGGAGGGTCTCTTAAGAAACTCAGCTCACAAACGAGCCAATTCCCTTCGAGAGGTCCAATGACCGGCAAGTGGCTCAGTGTTCCCAAACCTGCTTTATGGACTCAGGGAGCCTCCGAGCTTGGAGGACATCATAAAGACATTGTCTGGTCTGAGTCTTTTCTTGACAAGTGAGGGAACTAAGGCTCAGAGAGGGGAGAAGCCGGCTCCGCCGCTCTTTAGAGGCGGTGCTAGGACCCATGTGTCTTCACCATAGTCTCAGGTCTTTCTGCCATCCCCTGTGGCCTCCTGTTTGTGCTTCCCATCTCTGAGCCCCGAAGCAGGGCATTATCAGTGAGGGTGAGGAGGGAGCTGCAAGAACCTAACCACAGATATTCACACCCCAACCCTTCCTCTCCTACAACACAGCTTCTCACGGCCCCAGATGAGAACAGACCCAACAAATGTCACGCACTCAACAGACCAGAGGGACCCTGTGGCCTCCAACAGCAGCATGTGTTTTACCCTGTTTTTGGACATTGTCCCCAGCTAGTCTCCAGCCCTATAACAGATGAGAAATAACTGATTCGAATCCACAGGATCCTCACAGCAAAAGTAAGAAAATCGGTCCACGTCCACACTGACTCGGATGGTGGTCATCATAGGGTCAGGGCCAATAGCCATTCACACCGGAGCACGTGAAGACTCTCCCGCACACACACACCCCAACACGAGTCCTAACAGTGACATCCAAAGTATGTTCAGTGCATTGTTTATTTGTGATCTGCAAGCATTTAGTCATTCCGTAAGTATTTTCATCCACAGTGATTAAGATTATTACATTTCTGGCAGTATAAGAAGTGAGCCCCCTGCTCTCAAGGGGAGGAATTATCCTTGAGGGCTCTGGCTAACAAAAGATCTCCCTCATGACAAGGCAGGGAAGGGGACTGGCATGCGGCCTTGGCCACATTGTCTCATTTTCATGTTCTTGACCTCACACACAGCAGGCATTCAATCATATAGTTAAGCCCATGCGTGACTGAATGGATTGCGTGTTTTCAGACTCATTTTGGATATTGCAAAAACAGGGCCCAAAGATTACAACTGCCTATCCCTGGTCACACAGTGGTAGCTGGGAACCTGAGCTCCTTCTTCCCACAATGGCTATTCCCACAGCCCGCATTAACTTGACAGGGAGGAAAACGCGCACTTGCCCGTGAGCAAAGGGTGACTTTAACCGCTCAGCCACACCTCCGTCTGCCCCACAGGCACTAATCGAGAGCTCGTGGCGTTTGCAGCCCCGGACGGGGAGCCCTGCTTCCCGGCAGATAATGTTTAATGTCACTTATGCTTTCTTTGATTCACAGAAATGAATTCCGAGCATGGACGGACATCAAGCCTGTGAAACCAATAAAGGCCAAGCCCCAGTATAAGCCTCCAGATGACAAGATGGCTCATGAGACCAGCTACAGCGCCCAGTTCAAAGGGGAGGCCAATAAGCCAACGCCAGCCGACAATAAGGTGATTGATCGCAGAAGAATACGCAGCCTCTACAGTGAACCTTTCAAGGAACCCCCAAAGGTGAGACAGATCTTGTGGGGGAACCCCTCAGCACAACCTAGAACGGAGGGGCTCATTGCAGCAGAGCGTGAGGGCAGGGCTCCTGCAGACCCTGGCCCAGTCCCTAAGGGTTCCTGGAAAATCCCTCCTCTTCTCCGTAGCACACAGGCACTAAGGAACCTTTGCTGAATTCAAAGGGAATGTTCAAAGGAACAGTGCCTAAAGTAAAACAGCTTGAAGACTGGCAGGTTTCCAGAGAACGAGCTTCGGCTTTTGAGAAGCACCCCGCTCCAAAAAAGTGGCCGAAAATCCCACCTGAGCCCTAAAGCCCTCCCTGTCTTAAAAAAATCCCTTCGGGGGCTTTTGTGCCCGAAGAGCTGGCCATTAGAGGTATCTCTCCTGGCTTCCTCCCCGCCCTGCCCCCGCCACATCCTCCGCTCCAGTCCCTGGACGCTTCCTCATTCCTCTTCATCCTTTTCCTCCGTAAACACTATCCAGCGCCAGGTCTTAGTCAAGGCACACCTGTCACATCAGCTGCAAGATGTGTTCCGGGTAATTTGTTACTATAATAAACAGTTGGCAAGTGATTTACAATTCTAAGTAACTTGCAGTGGATTCAGGGGTTTCCGAGAAATAACACGACTTTGCCTTATTTGCATCCAGTGCACACCCCTGAGGGGGAGAGCCAAGTTGGAGACACAGCTGGAAGCAGGAATCCGATTTGCCAGAGCTGGTTCTGTGCTATCAAGCCACGTGGAATCGTGCAAATACCTGCTCCCCTATCTATAATAGCAGGACAAGTGTGAGGTCCTTTCCTCTGCTTTTGTCTGAAAGTCTCGCACTGAAACAGAGTTTCCTATGTGGCCCAGGACTGATTTGTAGGTAAAGTAGCTGATCAACCCAGTCTGCCTGGACTCCTCCAGCTGTAGCACTGAAAGTTCCAGTTCCATGAAGGCCCTCAGTCCCAGGCAAACCAAGATGGTTGGTTACGTTCTGTGCAGGTTCCGTGGACCTCACTGAGGAAACGACCTAGCCTGTGAACCCCCACATCATCTCTGTCCATCATCCATAGACGACGTGGGGCCCAGGACGTAGGGCTGGCTTTGCACCAAAGAAGACTCAAAGGGGAGGAAGGAGGGAAGATTGGGGCATAGGGAACCCAGAGGTGGAGGGCATATGGAGGGACCAGACAGAGCAGGCCCAGAGTTCTGGGGATAAAAGAGGGCCAGGCCATCGCCCGGGAGTGGGGTCAGAGCTAGAGGAAGGGTTTCGGGGAGAGCGGATGGGCCGGAATGGCGGCTCTGGGGAGAATAGTCTGGGGAGCCAGCAGGAGAGGAAGAGTGCTGTGCTGAAGGCCTCGCTGAGATGAGATGTGGTTTCTCCACATGAGCTGGCCGCCCTGGAGACAGAAGCAGAGGAGAGGCTGGCTTATGCCAGAATCTCTGCGTCTTCTATCAGCTAAGGTTCACTTCTTATTAATACCCGTCCACCACGGCTGGGCCACAGCCCTACTCCCCACCACCTCTGCAGTCTGGGCCTCCGGTGTTGGAGAGCCTCGCTCGTGGCAGAGAAGAGAGCATTGGGAAGCACGGGCTGCCCCTCCGGTTTCTGTCGGAGGTGACCCACATCACTTCTGCTCACATGTCATTGACGGAAGCAAATCATAGGCCTGCCTGAGTTGAACAGGGTGACGAGGTATAATCTTCCCTTAGGGGGGGACGGCAGCAGATGTTGCAAAACAGTAACATCATCCACCACCAGGGTGGTTCAGTGGTGACAGCCACCATGCCGGAGAGCCACTGAGCGTGTGGCCACAGCCACTGACCAGCCGGTTTACGCGGGAGAAGCCATATGACTTACCGCCACTGAAAATACGTTATGCCCCGCGCTCCCTCAACGCCCAGTGTTGTCGTTAGAGTTACTGTTTGGCTAATCGTGTCTTCTCTCTAACTTCTCTCTCTCTCGCTCCCTCCCCTTTTGTGTTTCTGTATTTGCGGTCTGTCTGTCTGTCTGTCTGTCTCTCCGAGCAGGTGGAAAAACCTAGCGTTCAGAGTTCCAAACCAAAAAAGACCTCAGCAAGCCATAAGCCCCCGCGGAAGGCCAAAGACAAGCAGGTGGTGTCGGGCCGGGCTTCCAAGAAAAAGAGCACAGAGGGTGCCAGTGCCGCCCAGCCTGATGACAAGGAGCAAAGTAAAGAGATGAACAATAAACTGGCTGAGGCTAAAGAGTAAATTTCACTGCACTTTCCTTTTATCCTTCTTTCCTTTTTTTTTTTTTTTTCCCTTTTTTAACCAACCAACAAAAAAGGCCACAAAATTGATTAGAGGCTTCTCATCTGCCTTGGTCCCGAGTGTTCCGGGAGCTCTTTGGTTTGGTTTCTTTCAGTGGAGGGATGCCGTTTCAAAGACCTCGCGGCATGCCTCCTCTCCAAATCTAGACGGGCCGGGCTGAGTGCGGCACGGGTGTCCGCGCCGTGGGGGGCCCCCGGAACACCAGGGACCCCGGGAAGCGCTGCTCACTGGTTGTGCCTCCCACGGCAAGTGAGAGCGCTCGCTGGTGAGGGGGGCAGGCAGGCCTTAGCATGCAGAGGCAGTTCCAAGTGCCTGGACGTCTTCTGGCCACACTTGGGAATGCCTGTAGGGTGTCCTCCCCTGTTCTCCCCCAAGGCCCGTGTCAGCGATCGGTTCTGAACTTGAGGTGAATGTGTTCTTTTCCAAACTTCGGAGGGTTATCATGTGCTTTAGAAGCTCAACTTGGGCTTCAGCGATGGACAACGTTTGTGGCCAGATTTAAAAAGCAAAAAAACCTCGGCCTTAACGTCCGTACAATGAATCGTGTCTGTTAAGTTTAAGTAACTCTTTTCATAGAATTTTCTGTTAGAAACGCGCAACTCCATTTAGTTTCCTATCAGTGGGCTTTCCGTTGGATGCCAAGTAATAGATATGCCACTGATGACTCAGACCAGGCCAGGGTGAAAAGGTTAGGTGTTTTAGGTACGTTCTAGACATCACAGGAAGATGAAGAAGTTGAGAGGAGAATATTCTCCCCCGTTTACCCTCAGCCTATCCAGTGTTACCAATTTTGCAGAGCAACTGGTTACAGATGACTGAGGAAGGAAGTTCAGGGTGTAGGGTAGTGTGTTTAGAACGTGGCTTCCTTGCTTCTGAGAAACACAAGGTTGGAAGTAGACGTAGTGACACGTGTGGTGATGTTCACTCTCCCTTCCCAAACCCGTGTTTGCTCTGTTCCTCGGAGAGGACAGAGGCTGCTGAGCTTCGGGTTAGAGGAAATTTCTGTGACTTAGCTGAAGATTAGGAGAGTTCCCTAGTAAGTGATTAGCAAGCATTTTAACCTCACTGATGAATGAAAGCAGCTCTCACCGTATCGTGTTTTGCGTGTCTGTGTGGCCAACGCCCCCCCCCAGTGGGGTGGCAAGTGGCACCTTAGTTGTGCTAGAGTTGTATCGTAGGCATTAGTCAGAGAGTTGTGAAAAGACCCCCAGCGCTCACGGGGGAACCCAAAATACCTACCGGAAAAATTGCATTCCCAAACCTTGCGACGTGTACATCGCTCGGTACGCTTTCTTTCTCCTGTCCTTGAAATCCTGACCGTCGCCGGCACCGCGACACGGCTGGGCCTTCGTCCGGTGCCCAGCCGCTGCTGTGTAAGGACGGCGGTGGCGGTGGAGAGCGGGGCCGCGCCAATCCCTTTCAGTCAGTGTGGTGTGGAGGAAGCGGGGCCTCCCCCAGTCCTCTCCGGTTCTGACCATTCAAGCAGCAGAGTCACTGTTTACCCCATCTTGTCGGGCACTTGGGCTGGCTGAGACATCTTTCACAAATACGTCAAGTGTGTGCTGTGTGGGCCGCATTTGTTAAGAGAACAGGATTCTTAGAAATGAAGTGCTCGGCCAGGCCCACCGTCACTTTCCTTTCTATCTCAGGGCGTGGAACTGAGATGTTTTGAAGAAGGTAGAGACAGTTATCGAGTTTCAGTGTTCACGCATCACAGATTTGGATGCCTGTCTGGAAATGACCAGAGCAGATCTCAGTGTTGATTCTAGCTATCTGCTAGCTAATCTTAACATTAACCGGAGAGCTCTAGCAGCGTGATCGTATCTTGACCCAGAGAATTTTGCCAACGTGTGTTCGTTCGCTCAAGATCTGGCATTCGTCAGGCGTGTCGATGTTAGCCACAATTTGAATTTCTCCAGAGAACCGTCATATGTGTTTTACAGATCAAGTAAGTCAGACTTTACGATGCACAGAGGAACATTCATTCCACATTCTCGTCCTGAACGCCTGTGAGCCAGGCACCGTGTTAGGCACCCTGGCTACTCTACATAAATCTGTCTCCACAGCAGCACAACCATATGATGTGATCTCGGTGCCTGATGCGAGTTTCTTTGCCCAAATTGTAGCTTCCCACCCACTTTGCAGCCCCAGGGACTGAATTTCCTACCCTGCCCCACCTACGGCTTTAGATGCAACCTGTATCATGTCTTTTCAACACTCCGCCCCCTCCCCCGCACCCCCACACCCCCCCACCCCCGCCCCGCCGCTGTCTTTTTAACTCCTGCGATTGAGAAAACCCTGTTTGTAGTTCACTTTGACTCTTGAATGTGTCCTTTCACGGCCAGAAACTTCCTTTGATTTCTACTGTTTACAAATAAAACTCAGCCAATCTCATTCTGTATCCCAAACATACTGGTTGAAACTGACACTGGTTTCACAAACAGTATTTTGGTTTTGCCTTTCTGAAGATGACCAAGCTTCCGATGCCTGTCTGTCCACTTTTGTATATCTCCCTGCCGATTCCCCAACTCCCCTGGCAAGAGAGCAAGGCCTGAAGCATTCCCACTGCCTGCTTTGCTTGCCTGCAAAAACAATGCCTAAGGCTGTGCGCTGGCTCCTCCAAGTTTTTCCTTATCTGCTGGTGCTTCCAACCTGTCCATTATACTCTTTGCCTCTCCAAGGCAGACAGGAAGTGTCTAATTACGATTTTGTGGCCTGGGTTTTGTTGCATACCACAGATTGTCTATGTAACGTGTAACGCACACCTCTCTTGGTGCTATTCCATTCCTGCTGTTAGTAAGAAAATGACAAAAAATATTCATGTATAGCCAATTGATTGTGACGTGCTTGTGGTCTGTGCTTGCTCAGAAACAAACAAACAAACAAACGGTTTTTTTCCGATTATAAATAAATGCTAAAGACGAACACCACTTTCTTGATCTTATTTCCTTGGTAAGGCCCAGCTGAGTAGGTGAAGGAGCCAGCCTTTGCCATTTGAGCCACTCTCCACGAGGTGAGCTGTGCCCTGCAGTTGTTCTGGGGTTCTCCATAATGCAGCTTGACTCTTTTAGATTGCCTCTCAGATACTAATTGCAAGCAGTCAGAGCTAAGTGTTGGGAAAGGCGAAGATGGACCGAGAGACCCACTGGCCAACAAGGTAGTGTAACGTTTTGATCCCGTGTTGCTGGGGATTGAGTGAGCGCCTGCACCCAGCACTGCGTCGCCACACGGGGAGGCTGGGCCCTGATTCTCCACCCCCCTTCCCGTCCACCCGGAGGACTGTCGGTTCTGGCTTTTTCTCCTCCCAAGAGATGGCAGGGACGCCTTCACTTAATCATTCCGTCTGGTCTGGTCGTTGTGAAGGTTCCACCCTCCGGGAGCTGGCTCACTGTGTGGGTTATGGGGCGACGGTCTTGTTTGTGCCTAACATGGGAGGGTGGAAACAGCCGTAAGAGAGATCCAAATAAGGTAACAACGGACCAGGTAGCTGGTTGCTCCTGTGAAGGGCAAGTGTCTTAGTACCAGGGGTGGGGAATCAGAAGGCTTCGTGGGGGAGGGAACCTCGGAGAACGGGTGGGATGTGGGTGTGCAGGGCGCGTGGGGGTAGGCCCACAGGCAGGAGAGCATATCTGGGAGGGAACCTCAGAGTTAGGGCCAGGTTTAACCACTGGGATATCCTTCTGCTGCAGTGGGAGGCAGAAGGTTATATACTTTTTGTGTGGGATCCCACTTCCTTTTACTAACGTATGTTGATTGAATACCTATCATGTGCCAGGCACTTTGCTGGGCACTAGGGAACCAGGATGACTGAGACCCCACCTCTGGTCACTGTGGGCCATGAAGGAGGAGCCCATTCTAGCTGGTTCCATGGATCAGGGAGGACTTCAGTGGATGAGCGGGTGATGACCAGGTGAACAGAGTCTGGGGTGGCCAAGGCATGCCAGACAGAAGGAGCTGCGAGAGCAAAAGTGTGGAGGGGTCCAATACCAGGTGAGCTCAGGGCCTGGGGGAGCAGTTCACTCAGGGAGGGTCAAGGCAAGGGCTGGAAAGTCATGGAAAGGCCTGGCGCCATGTGAGTGGGCGGTTACTAACTGGGATCTCCATTCCATACACCCAGACTGCACCCCCTGACCTTTGCATGCTCCCTGCCATCATGCTTCTTGCCCTTACCCACATATGGGGCAACAGCCACAGGTCCTCTCTTGCTTTAGGCTAGGAGCTCTAGGCTGGGACTTTTATTCTAATGCTGGTCCCCAATTTTGGGGTTTTGGGGAGGAGCCATGGTGGGGCTCGATCAAGGGTCATATATATGAAAACCCACTATCTATTTGTTTTCCAGATGAACAGGAAACACCCCACCCACCTGCCTGCTTTTGTGTAAGGCAGAAAACGCAAAATTCTGTACAGTGAATGAAACATACATGAAAGTATATTATTCAGCTCTTTTTTGATCAGTTAATTGCCTTGACCAAAACCAGGGATTGAGAGAGGTAGAAAGAAAGACAGGCATAAAACAAAGAGGTAGAAATAGAGGCCAAGGGGGAAAAAAGACCCACAGAGAAACACATATGTGGCGACACCCATAGTAAGCGGAGAAAAGGTGAGGTGTACTCAGAATCAGACAGAGGTCATGAATCAGGCAACTGAGGAGGCAGCAGGGTGGAGAGCCTTGCTGGCTTCATCCGTGTGACCAGAGGTCTGGCCTCTGCCAGAGCCTCGGCCTGTGGTTCCCTCCATGCTCCCCGATGCCACCCAAAGCCCAGGAGGCAAATCTATAACCTGTAACTAGTGTCGCTTCCCCCAAACAGCTAACAAACAGAATTAAAACCAACCTGCTAGTTTTAAAATAGGTCATTGCTGCTAAATTAGTTATAAGTGTATTTTAATTCTTCCTTGCAGTTTGTGAGTTCTTAGTGAAACCCATCCCTCATTTTTTTTGTGGGTTTTTTTTTTTTTTTTCACTAGGGTTTAAAATTTATAACCTGCTTCTCATGATTAGGGCAGTGTTAAGTCTCACTTCACCAAGGTATGAACTCCCTTAATGTGGCATCGTGGTTTCAAGGTCCTTTTACTGCTAAAATGTCTTAGAGCGGTTTACCTTCTCAGGACCACAGGTATAAAAGCTTTCTTGCAGCGTGTAACCTGAGGACCATCTACTGTTAAGGCAGGACCCTACCCCAGCTCCACCTGAAGCCACCGAGACAGGAAAGGCAGCTGTTTCAAAACAATGGCACGAACCCTTTCTTAGACTCCACTCTTGCCGAAGCAGACACAGAGCCCGAAGCTGCTTCATCCCGCTGGCCTCTGAGGCACTGATCCTCATAACACCCAGACCATCTAGAATGCCTATAACAGAATCCGCATCACCGCATACCTTATCGTGTGAGCCGGTTGACACTGGCCGTGACTTGGGCCTCTACAAGTCAGTGCCAGCTGTACAACCCCGTGTCACTCCCTGAGCGCTCTTGGCCTTGCTGTCTGCCTCTGAAAATGGGGACACTGACACCCACCTCAGGGGAGAGGAGCCAGGGTGAAATGACACGATGGCCATAGGGAACCCACAATGGACACTAACTACAGGTCATTTCAGGCCCTCCCCCTTCCTTTTACAGTGCTTGATGGTCTGTGTTCACTAGCTTCCTGATAGAGAGTTAGCTTTAGGTCATCTCAGACAATGCGTGAGGTCGATTGAGGCAAACACTGATTAAGAAAAATGCTTTTAAAGAATTCTGGCTGTCGAATCACCTGGAGTCCACAGACCTAAACAATAATATCTTAACAATTTGTATGTATTGTCTGCCCACAAAGCATTTCTTTCTGTGCCGTTCTGTCGACCCCTCCTAATCCGGAGCAAGTATCTGTGCCAGGTAACAGAGAAGGAGGCTCAGAGAGGAGGGGGTGCCTGGATGGAGCCCAGGGCTTCTGCCCCGCAGCCTGCACTGCGTCTCTCCTTCCCCTGAGGGAGGCTGGGGCTGGCCCGAAGTGAATCAGGCTTCAGTCATCAAGCTGGATTCTTTTAAATTTTTTTTTGATATTTATTTTTATTTCTGAGACAGAGACAGATCGTGAACGGGGGAGGGTCAGAGAGAGAGAGACACAGAATCCGAAACAGGCTCCAGGCTCCGAGCTGTCGGCACAGAGCCCCACGTGGGGCTCGATCTCACGGACCGTGAGATCATGACCTGAGCCGAAGTCGGACACTTAACCGACTGAGCCACCCAGGCGCCCCAAGCTGGACTCTTAAATAAAACTACACCCACACCTCACAGTTGCCGCAGTCTGGTCAGGCCACTGCAGGGCCTCCCGCAGGCTTCCCTAGAATCTTTAAATCTTGGGACCCAGATACAAATGTTGGGGGGGGGGGGTGAGGATTAAGATTTGATCAGGTCTCCCCACACAACTGGCTCAAACATCCTGACTGAACTGGCCAACTGCCTCAGCCAGATGTAAAGGTTTATCTCCCTGGGGTACTAAATTAACTGGGTAACTAAATTGCATGGTTATTGAACACAGAATGATCCAGCAAATTTTTCTTTCTGAAGAACTATAGTTGGTAATAGAGATACTGAGATAAAACTGGCATCCGCTACCTGAGGCATTGGGTCAGAGACCACTATTCTGTGCTTTTAATTTCCAACAGTAGACCTGAGCTTAACTCTCTGCCCCTTGTCCTCATATAAATGGTCCTTAAATGCTGGTTAACTTTGACATTGTCTGCAACCAACTATCTCAACCCAGACATCTTATCTGGGGCCCAGGGAGTTTCAGATGCTGAGATAAACAAATTCCTGCCATGGCTACTGGTTTAAGTTGCCGGAGGGATCTTTAGAACATGCAAATCTGACCATGTCACACCCTGCCTTCAACCATCCGTGGGCTCCTTGTGGCCCGCAGAAGCTTATTGTCCCCTCGGTGCACCATGCTGCTTCTCACCTCCATGCCTTTACCCACGCCGCCCCACCTGCTCCGATTGCCCTTCTCCTGCTTCTCCACCTGGCTAACTCATCCTTCGAGACTCTGCTCAGGGGACCGCTCCAGGAAGCCCTTCCCGCACCTCCCACGCTGGCTGGGTAAGACGCTCCCTGTGTGTGTCTTCATCACAGAACTCACCACGTGTACTGTGCTGCCTGCTCATGTGTGTGTCCCCTGCCCTGGACTGTGCTCCCCCCGGGGCCGGGACCAGCTCCTTCTGTTCACCTGTGTAGCCTTAGCTGCTGGCCCAATGCCTACCTCAGAGAACGTCTTCTAAGTTGTTTGTTGAATGAATAATGAGTGAGCGAATGAATGATGATTTTCACCATCTGCCTCCCTATTCACCACGGTGCCCCCACAAGGCTTTATTCTGCCTGATAACTGCCTCTGCTCACATGAAAAGAGTGGTTTCAAGAGAGGTCACAGCACAGATCACGGAGCAGTCAATGGCTGCTTTTGTAACGGCCAGCCTACCTCTGTACTTTACGTAGCCACTTTTTCTAAACAGGCCTGACTTCAAAAAATCATAGACTCTTGGTCAGAGGGTAATCTTAAGAGGCTGGCTAATCCCACCCCCTGCCCGGTGCAGAGCTCCTTACTTCATGACGGCAGAGAGGCATCCGCTGAGGGGATGTCTTGGGAGTCAGGGCTGGGAGTTAGAGCCAACAGGCCTGGTTTTAAATCCAAGCTCTACTGTTTACTGGCTGTGTGACCTTGGCTGAGTGTCTTAATTTCTTTGAGCCCCAGAGAGATAAGTGTAATACAAGTATCCATCACTATCCAAATCTGTTTGGTTCCCAAATCTAGAAAGTAGAAGTTTGGTCAGCAAGGGACATAGTTGTTCTTCTTTCTTTTTTTTTTTTTTTTTTTTAAGTTTATCCATTTTTGAGAGAGAGAGAGAGGGCAGGTGGGGGAGGGCAGAGAGAGAGGGAGACACAGAATCCGAAGCAGGCTCCAGGCTCCGAGCTGTCAGCACAGAGCCCTGCATGGAGCTTAAACCCACGAACCTTGAGATCATGACCTGAGCCGAAGTCAGTTGCTTAACTGACTGAGCCACCCAGGCGCCCCAGAAAGGGACATAGTTTTATTTGCATCTTTTGGTTCCAGAGTTGGGGATAGCAGGTGGTAAGAGTTCTAATAGCTGGCAATACCTGCTTCTGATCCACAGAACCGTCTCTTGTGAGGGCCCAGTGAAGATGCATGTGAAAGTCCTCTGTCAACAGCGAAGCGGAACACCCTTCTGCTTTGTCAGTAGTTCATTTTCTGGATGGTTTCGCTTCCCAGTCACTTCCCTGTGACTGTGACTTACCACCCTTGGTCCCAACGATGTGGTGGCTGGAGCGAGCTGTGGTAAATCCCTCTGTCACACCATAGCCTGAGACAGAGCCCACCTAGTGCTGCTTCTTGCTGCCCTCCTCCCATCCCCAGCCCTTCCCCAGCCCCTCCTCTCTGAACTCACCACGAAATCACCTGGTATAGATTCCGTTTCCGAAATTACATGTTCATTTTAATTGAGCCCCTCTGGACACACGGAACCAATTTTGATTAATTGCTCAAGATCTCAGCCTTTGCTTTAGATGGGGTGGGAAGGAAGGACAAAAATTGATTTGCAAGTTTCCAGGAGTACAGAACTAGACCGGAACTGAGCCTTTGTCTGGTTGCCTTAGTTTAGCGCTTTACATTTTTAAAAAGGGTCATTAGCAGGATTATCAGACTCTTGGCAACCCCTTTGAGACCATCAGCTATGCGCTTGACTTTGCCTTCTTGGTGCTAAAACAACCGAGGATGTTTTTTTAAATACTTATCATACAACTGGGGAGTTATTTAATTTTTCGTAGCAGGTTATCTCTAGAAAAGATATTTAGCAGCAAAAAGGAAAACGCCACCACCACAGGGCAGAAAACCCAGCCATCTAGCGCCCCCGGGGGCAGCCATCTCCCTACGCTTCATAAGCACAGACCTGCCCGCAGGGAACCTGGAGTCAGGCTCCACTTCTGTAAAATGCAGAGTGGGCACAGCTCAGGGAAGGAAAAGAAAGTGTATTTGGCTTTCATACCTTGGTCCTCACTGAATCCTCACAGAAGGCTGGAGAGGTTGGAGGTCTTCTACAGACAAAGAAATCAAGACTTCGCTTAAGTAACAGAGTCACACGACTTGTAAGTGGTGAGCCAGGGTCTGGAGCCAAGTTTGGGTTACTAACGCCCCCCCTCTTCGTCCAGCACTCGGGACCACTTCTGGGATTTCGGTTGGGAAGATGTGCGTCCTCCTAAAATAGCGGCCTCTTCATCCTGTCCTTTCCCTGCTCCAAATCCTGCAGTGACTCTAGGTACTCTTGTCATCTGCGGAAAAGGAGTCAGATAAAGGCCACGGATGTTGTGATCAGCACGGTCACCACCCCCTCCCCACCTTCTGCCTGGCGACCCCCCACCCCCACCCAGAACAAAGCCTTGTGGTGGCAGCGTTTTCCCTAGCTGTGGTCCTAACTGTTCCCCCTGTGCTGATGTGCCACATCTGGGTGCATTCTGTGTGGCTCCAGGCTGGTAGACGGATTGGCAGCCGTACAGGTATGGGCGTAGATGGGCACTCTTAGACCAGGATGCTGCTGCTTTCTGGGACTGTCTTCTTCGCCAGGGTCTGCTGAGTATCAGGCAGTAAGCCCAGGGGAGTGGTTGTGTCGGGGAGGCAGGAAGGGCCGAGGTGAAGGGGGACCGGTGGCTGGGGGCCTGGCCCCCAAGAGGGGCAACTTTCTTAGGCGATGCAGTTGGGAGCTTGGAGCTGGGGGACCCGCAGAGGTCAGTGGCCCCCGCCTCCCGCACCAGGCAGAACCAGTCAGGGTCATCTCCAGCCAGACCCTGCTTAGACCTCGGCAGAGGAATTGGGACTCTCTCCAGTTGGAGTCTCGCTCCTCAGGGATATTGTTGGAGAGAGGAAAGAGCTTGACTCAAAAGTCTGTCCTCCTTGGTTGAGGTCTTGACATAGCCACAAACTTACCCTGCGATCTTAGGCAACCCACTTCCCCTTTCTGAGCTTCATTTCCACCTACAGCTGGAAAATGGGGGGCGGGGGGTGGGACAAGGGATGCACCCCTCATGCCTCGCAGCTGCCTGGCCGGCAGGGCTGCTCCGAGAATAGTGTGCCATGTTGTATGCCCTACTAGAAGCCTGTGAAGAATGGAAGGACAAAAAGGTATTAAGGCAGTTAAAAATAAGACATGATTTGCGTGCCATGGAAACGTGGCTGTTAGAATTTGATCTTGTTTGAGTGGTGTTTACAACATCGCGCTCCTAACCATGTGCCCTGTCCGCCCCATGCCAGAGCTCCCCGGTTCTCGCTTCGGCGGCTTGGCACTCAGTAGGCATTTATTAAATGTTTGCAGAAGGAAGGAGGGAAGAAAGAGGGGGGGAGGGGAAAAGGAGAGAGGGAGGGAGGGAGGGAAGGTGAGAAAGGAAAGAGAGGTGAAGCTGATGCTGGTCTGTGGTCTCGCCCCAGCCTGGAGAGGCAGCTGTAAAGCAGTCGGTAAAGCCTCTGATGGGGCTGTTGTGAGCAGGGAGGCTCTGTGGCCACATGGGAGGAGTACCGACCCCTTCAGGTGGAGGGCTCCACTGAGGAAGTGACTCTGGAACTGAATCTCTACTCCCGGAGGAGGAGAAGAGGGGGTTACCGGACAGACAGGGAGGGGTGGTGGTGGCCCGCAGGGCACATGCGGCCAAGAGAAAGCTAAAGCAGCCGAGGGCTGTGTAGATGGAGGTACAGACTCTGGGGCAGAGGCGGTGCCTCCTGCTTGGAGACACCTGCACTAGCATTTTCAGTTCTGGGGGGGTCACACTTTCCGAAGGACGGAGGGGGCGACCTAGCTGTGTTATGAGGAGAGCAGTCAGGACAGCGAGGGCTCCGGAAACCAAATATCTGAGGCGTGGTCGGTGTCTGTTGCCCAGAGAATCCAGGAAGAAGGACACAATCGCTGCCCCTTCAAAGAGCTGAGAGGCTGTCCTGGAGCCAGGCGGCATGGCATTTCCTGAAAGGGCGGCCCCGGAGCACAGAACCGGGAGCAGGGCAGGGATGGGAGGGAGTGCAGCTGACCGAAACACAGGTTTCCGCTCAGGGTCGAAACACGAGGCCACCAAGAGGTGTGTGCCCTACCTCGGGGCAGCGTGGGCCGTGGAGGGGCCCGTTGGCAGGGAGAGAGTGACAGAACTCAGGAGACCCGATGACTCTCAGGAGTAGCGCTTTCCTAGAGCAGACAGGGAAGACTGCTCCAGCCAAGCGACGTCTCTGCCCCGGAAGGGACCTCTGGGTCTCCCTGGCTGACGGTTTGGGGTCAGGGCTGCCGGGGGTGCCGGCACCCTGGCAGCTTTACGGTGCGCATGGTGTGTGTTTGTGGGTCTGTCCCCTGCTCCCCACACCGGTGGGGGTGGGGAGGGGCTCCTGAAGGGCCCAGGTCTCATTTACTCCCGCGCCCCCAGCACAGGGCCTAACCCAGAGCAGGGGCTCAGCGGACTTTGTCCCATGAATGGATAAAAGAAAAAAAACTGAAAGAGAATAAAGAGATAAAGCGATACACCAGCCATCTGTTACTCACAAATGTCTGCAGGTGCTACTGTAGGGCAGACGCGAGATACTAGCGATGCAAAGACGAGCCAGACACAGCCCCTGGGCCAGCAGGAGAGGCAGGTCATTACCAAACGCCAGGACAACTGCAGACGTTGTGGGGCTAGCACGGAGCCTGTCGGGGAGAGAGGCAGGAGTGGGAGTCCTTGTTTTGAGAATGCCTTGTCTCCTGCAGATTCTTCGTAAGAATAATGAGCCTTTCAAAGATGGTCTCCTTGTCCCTCCCCCTCTGGTAGCTGCATTTCTTATCCTGCCTTGGGAGCTTTGTTTGTGCCTGGGAAATGCAGGCTTCTGTGCGAGGTCCACGAGGGCGCAGAGGAGGAGAGCGAAGCCACCAAATTACCGTGTCCGCTGTCTCCCCAGCCTTCTGCCAGAGCCCCTGAGGTGCAGTCGGCCTGGGCCCTGGCTCAGCCCCCTCCTGCCCATCTTTGTTCCAAGTGAGTTTGCTCCATCCCTTCTACCCATTAAGATGTCGAGGGGCCCATGTTTCAGTCCTGGACCTGCTATCCATCAGCTGTATGGCTATGGGAGAGTCACTTGCCCACTCTGAGCCAGTTTCCCATCACAGAGTAACACAACTGGACTAGATCATTGAGTCCCTCTTTGGAAGTAACATATACTAAACACCCATATTCCAGGGGTCACGCCAGGAGTGTTCCCACGAACTAATCCTCCCTAGAAGGTGAGCACTGTAATCCCCACCTTATAGATTATGGATGCTGAGATATAAAGGCCGGCATGCCTGTGATGACACCCTGTGGGCTAGAAAGATGTTGGGTCGTCATGCAGACCCAGCTCTTCTGGCCCCTGACCCAATCCACGCACTCCCCACCCCCGACCTGTGGGCTACTCTTTACGTTATAAGAAATGATCTATGTTAAAGCACCTGGCACCCAGCCTGGCACATGCTTACTGCTCAGAAAATAGGGGTTTCTTTCTTCCACAAGCCTTTTCCAAGCTGTGGAGGCAGGGGATTCACGGAGAGAGCCCATAGGTCCTTGATTTTTGAACAGGGCCCTACTTAGAGCACTGCCCCGGTTCTGGGCTACTTTGATGGTGCATCAGGAGACAGTCTGGGGGGGAAAAAAAAGAGAAAACCACACGGGTGGATTATGGGATTAGAATTGTGTGCAAGGGTAGAAATCCAGCAGGAGGGAAGGAAGCCCTTTTTCCAAATAGTCTCTGGCAGGGCTCGCTAATCCTGTTTCCAGACTCTGATAAAGCATAGATCCAAGGCCAGTGTGTGTGTGCCCAGGAGGCAATTGCCTGTCTCCATGGTAACAGGAGGAAGGGCAGAAAATCAAGTTACTAAGACTTAGGATGTCTCATATAACCTTGGAACACTAAATTTTGCAAATACGACAGCACCCAGCACAGAAAAGCTCTCATGTATTCATTCATTTGACAAGTATTTAGTTGGGGTATCCCCTGCTGTTTTAGGTACAGACAATATGGTGATATGCAAAGTCGACATGGTCCTGCCCTCTAAAAGCTTCAGTCTAGTAGGGGAAACACTAATCCAAAAGAATGCGAGTAATCAGCCTTGTGAAGGGGTGGGAAAGACAGTGCAGGGACTAGGAGAGCCTGTAGCTGGTGACCTTGTCCCATTGACGGGGTCAGGGAAGGCTTCCCTGGGAAAGTGCTCCAGTGAGCTGAGAGATAAGGGATGAGTACACATTAACCAGGGCAAGAGGGAGCAAGAGAAAGTTCTTGGAGGAGACAACAGCACGTGCAAAACTGGAAATGGAAAGAAGCAGGGCGTACTGAGGAACAGAACAAAGTCCTGGGAGGCTGGGGACATAGAGCCAGGAGGGCATTGGGAGCAGACTGCTCAGCTAGATGGGGCCATGTAACAGGTTTCACTCTCTCTCTCTTTTTTTTTTTTAATGTTTATTAATTTTTGAAAGAGAGAGAGAGAGACAGAGTGCAAGCAAGGGAGGGGCAGAGAGAGAGGGAGACAGAATCTGAAGCAGGCTCCAGGCTCCGAGCTGTCAGCACAGAGCCTGACATGGGGCTCGAACTCACAGACTGTGAGACCATGACCTGAACCGAAGTCGGACGCTCAACCAACTGAGCCACCCAGGCGCCCCTAACAGGTTTTACTCTTTATGCTGAGTGCAATGAGAGCCGTGAAGAGTTGTAAGCAAAGGGGGTTGCTTTTTGGAAAGGTCATTCTGATTTCTGTATGAAGAATGGATTGGAGGAGGAGGAAAGGATACCAGTTAGGAGGCCGTGACCGTGGTCCATGGAAATGATGACACAGCTGGTGGAGGAAAGGGAAGGAGGGAAAGAAGTGGAAAAATTCACGAGACAAATGTTAGGAGCCGGAACAGATGTTTCCTGATGGATTGGGTGAAGGTTTTATGGAAGAAGGAGATATCAAGGATAACGCTGGGTTTCTGGCTGGGGCCGTGAGATGAATGATGAACCAGGTCTCAGGAACAATAATTTGTAAATCTTAACATTTGACCTTCTTTGTTGCAGGTACTGTGCTGGGCACTGGGGCTGCAGGCCGGGAGGATGGCCCCTGCCTTCAGGGAGCTCACGGGCACACTGGGGGAAACTGACATTAAATGGGGTATCTGTGAATGTGGGAGAGACTGTAAAATGGTGCGGCAAGAGGGAGCTCATTTGGAGAGATGCAACCAGGACCTTGTGAGGAAGTGGGGTCTGAGCCGAGCTGTCAAGGACAGACAGGGCAAAGCGGGTGAAAGGGGACAATCCAGGAGGCAGAAACAAGAAACAAAGCACAGGGGATGCGTAAAACAGCACGGGCTGCCCAGAGGACGGTGCCAGGAGGGTGAGGCTGGAGGGCTGGTCACCCCTCTCCCTGCCTTCCTCCAGGGCTGCCGTGAGGGTCCAGTGAGCTAAAGTAAGGAGGATGTGAGCATTTAGTAAGCTGTTACTACAGTTCATGGGAATGGACTTAACCACGTGATGCACCACAGCGCTTTACAAATCTGGAGAACTGTGATTTCACATCCCTGCCCAACAGGATCGTCTGATCCTCTGTTGTAAGAGTTCCTGACATTTGTATTGTTATCCCCATTTTATAAGTGGAGAAACTGAGGTCTCTAGTGGTTGAGTAATTGCCCAAGATCTCCAAGATCTTGCAGGCAATAAGCAGCACGGAAGCCTCAAGATGAATCCAACAGGTTGTTCTAGTTTCTGAGAGGGGACGCGGGCTGGGAGCCCGAGAGGGTCTGTGGCACGTGTTGTCCTGAGAAGATCTGCAGCTGGCTCAGGGCTCCAGATTTTTGGTTGCGCCGGTGGGGCCATGGCCAAGGACATGCCCATGCCAAGGACAGCTGGCCCGTGGGCCGGGGGGTCTGAATCCGGCCCATCTCACCTTGCCAACCGGCTGAGGGTGCAACTTAGAATCATTCACATAGAAGGCACTGGGCGGGCGGCTTCTGCCAGCCTTACTGGGAATGGTGGGGCATTTTACAGATGGGGAGACTGGCAGGGCACTGTGGAGCCGAGTGATGGCCAGTCAGTGTCAACGAGAGTTTTATGTTGTCGTTGAGGGTGGCCCTGTCCATAGGAAAACCAACTGAGGCTGCTTTGGTTCCATTTATTGTTATTATTTTTTTAAGACTTTATTCTTAAGTAATCTCTTCACCCAACATGGGCCTCGAACTCACAACCCCAAGATCAAGGGTCGCGTGCTCCACTGACTGAGCCAGCCAGGTGCCCCAAGGCTGCTTTGGTTTTAAAAATGAATGCTTAATTTATAAAAGTAATGCATTTTAAAAATCTGGTAAAATTCAGCAGTCTCTTTTAAGGGGGATTTTATAACCTAATTAGTTGGGTTCCCTTAAATAATTTACATTAAATTATAAGTCATTTAAAACAAACTGGGGTGCCTGAGTGGCTCAGTTGGTTAAGCATCTGACCTCGTCTCAGGTCACGATCTCATGATTTGTGGGTTCGAGCCCCACATCGGGCTCTGTGCTGACAGCTCAGAGCCTGGAGCCTGCTTCGGATTCTGTGTCTCCCTCTCTCTCTGCCCCTCCCCAGCTTGCACTCTGTCTCTCTCTCTCAAAAATAAATAAACATTAAAAAATAAATTAAAAATAAATAAATACAATAAAATAAACTTAAAAATATAACTATTGGGTTAACATAAAAGTTCCATCATTGTTTTCAAAATTTGTAAAATTGTCTTCTATCTTTCAACTTAAAATCACAAATCTAAATTAATTACTCCATTATACATTTTATATTGGAGTCACAAAGCTAATCTGTTAGGTATTCTAATATGCCAAATTATTTGAAACATCACAGATGTGTTCAAAATCAATCTACATAGATTTTTCCTTAGCTTAATACCAAAAAAGGGTAAGATTGTAGATTTATCAGTTTTATCATTTCTAATCTTCATTCTAAACCTTCCCATGAGTCAAGACACTTCCTCAGGAAACAGCTTCACCAACCAAAGCAATCTAGGGTTATACGTGGGGTTAGGTTGCAGGTGGCTAAGAGGCTCTTTCCACAGAAATGTGGGGCTTGGCACGGGGGCCAGGGCCTCTAATACCCAGGGAAGTTCATTTTGCCCACACTGCGGGGCCAGCCCCCTGTTTTGTCTCCATGCCAGCCAGGGACGCCGAGTTTATGTGCTGCCAGTGAGGTAGGTTTTGCAGTGCAAGCCCCTGAGATCAAGTTAAGCCCTGTCACCTCTTGTGTCCCCTCCCTCAGCTCTGTCACTGCTTCACAGTAACCTCACCCAGGTTGTTCACTACCTGATGGGATTCATCCAATCCATTTCCTACTTGGTTCCATTCTGAATTAGGTGACTTTTATCTCCTCTCTGGACGTATTTTAAACTTTTATTTATTTAATGTATTAAAATAATATTAAAATAAATAAAATGTATTTATTTTATTTAAATGTTTATTTTTGAAGGAGAGAGAGTGTGAGCGGGGGAGGGGCAGAGAAAGAGGGAGACACAGAATCCGAAACAGGCTCAAGGCTCTGAGCTGTCAGCACAGAGCCTGACGTGGGGCTCGAACTCACGGACTGTGAGATCACGACCTGAGCCGAAGTTGGACGCTTAACCGACTGAGCCACCCAGGCACCCCAGTATTAGATGTATTTTAATGCTGTCTTTGGATTCTGCGTACTTCGGGTGGCCTTGCCTGACTCTCTCTGCAAACGCTAAGGTCCCACTGATGACAGCCAGCTGTGTCCAGCTGGCCAAAGCAGCTTTTGGTCTGGGTCATGCTGAGCCAGGGAGCCACCTTGGCCCCTGTTGGTCCACTGTGATGCTCAGAAACATCCAGAGGGATTGACAGAGTCTGCCTAGGATGCTGTGTACTCTGCTGAGAGACATAGGTCCCCAGGGAACCCAAGATGCTACATACAGTAAAAAGCTTCTAGACTGGGATGACATATCACAATAAAAATAGTCCCAATATGTGTAGCGTTACTTCTAAATAAATAGAAAAATAATTTTTTTTAAGTTTTTATTTATTTTGAGAGAGAGGGAGAGAGAGAGAGAGGGAGAGAGGGGGGGAGGGGCAGAGAGAGAGAAGAGAGAGAATCCTCAGCAGGCTCTGTCCTGTCAGCGCAGAGCCCAACATGGGGCTCGATCTCATGACCGTGAGATCCAGACCTGAGTCGAAATCCAGGGTCGGTTGCTTAACTAACTGAGCCACCCAGGTGCCCCATAAATAGAAAAATAATTGTAATATTGCATAGTAATGTCGTGGTACAAGGTGCTCGACGTACATGATCTCTAATCATAAACTTCTGAGTAAATATCATTATATCCAATGAAATAGATGACAAACTTGAGGCCCAGAGAGACAAAACCATCAGAAACTAGGGAAGTGGTAGCAAGTAGGGGTCTTACTAAACCAGCTTTAATAAGCAGGTAAGACATAGTCCTAAAAGCTGATGGGAACTGTTAAAATGCTGAAGAGGTTTTAAGCTTAAAGACTTGACTGGCCACAGAGCGTAAGAGAGTAATAATAGCTCCCCTGTACTGAGCAGCCTCTGTGCCCGGCACTACCGTGGACAGAGGACAGGCTCCAGGAGTGGAAAGACCCAGACTCTAGAGTCCATGGAGGTCCCTCACTTTCCAAATCGCGTGCTCCCTCCAGACCTCAGTTTCTTCCTCTGACAAGTAAGGGTAATACAGTCCTCCCCGCATGCTTCACGGGGTCACCACGTTGCCGAAACGAGCTATGAGAAGGAGTGATTTGGAAATTGGAATGTGCCGTAGGTGTGCCAGGGTTTGGGACACTGGCTGAGTGCCAAATATCAGCCTGGCCTGCAAGGAAGGAGTGTGTGTTCTAAACTAGACGGGTGGCCTCTGCGTGTGGCCCTGAATGTGTCAGTGATGTCACCTGCTGTCCGCGATGTGGATGGGCCAAGGGATGAGGAGGGTGTCCACAGTGAGGCCTGGTGAGAGGGTTGGATTTGGCTGCAGGGGAATCAGCCCCAGAGCCTTGGAGTAAGTGAGGGCAAGGGCCCAGGGTCAGTAGAGGGAGCCAGAAGTGGGGATAGAGCGGGGGGGAGCAGGGCCACTTCACTGCCTGAATGGAGAGTCCCTGCCTCCAAAGGTGGGGCAATGGCAGTGGCTCAGGCAACAATGTGGTGCATCGCCTATAGAGAATTTAAATGCAGTAAGAAAACCAATTAAAAGCCACTCTGCTTTTTATTATCACCTTGCGTAGGCTATTCTAAACCATGTTAATGAGAAAATACTTTCCCCTTAGTAGGAAGAGATGTTAGAGGGACATTCTCCTGCCCTCTTTTATATATATATATATATATATATATGTGTGTATATATATATAATGTTTATTTATGTTTGAGGAGGGGAGGGGCAGAGAGAGAGGGAGACACAGAATCCGAAGCAGGCTTCAGGCTCCAAGCTGTCAGCACAGAGCCCTACGCGGGGCTCGAACTCGTAAATCGTGACATCATGACCTGAGCCGGAAGTTGGACGCTTAACAGACTGAGCCACCCAGGCACCCCTATCCTGCCCTTTGTATTATCCCTCTCCACAGCCAGTCCTTAACAAAGGATTTGGGGGCGGGGGGTAGCAAAGGCCCTGAGAAGAGGGAAAGCGTACTGGCCTCTAGGGTCATCTGAGTGGATGGCTAAGACGGGCTCGCAGGAGGGCCCAGCTATCATGGAGGAAGGGAGAGCGGCCTGGGTGGAGTGTGGGGTGGACAGGCTGCTGGGATGCCCACAGCCACAGGAGGACTCTGAGCCCTCTGCTGTACTGCCCTCGTCAGCTGGGTGCCCCCCGCTGTGCCACGCGCAGGTTATAATCAATTGGCAAGCACATTGAATGACTGATTCCTGAGCCTGCCCCTCCCCCCACTCCACGTTCTGTACTAAGAACATGGACATCAGATTCTCCTCTTGGCTCTCCAGGAAGAGTTCCCTTCCCAGGCTCCTCTAGGCCGAGACTTATCAGGCAATCTGTGCTCTGCCCAATCCTTGGCCTGAGCGTTGGCCCTCACAGTGACTACCTCTCTCTCCTCTGCAGGAGCCAGGTTGAACTCACCAGCGATTCACGTAAGAATCGAGGTCCTGTAGCCACAGAGCCAGACAAGGATCAAAGTCCTATGGGCCCAGGGCCTCTGAAAGATCAAGGTCCTGTGATCCAAGATCGTCCAAAAGATCAAGGCCCTATGGTCCCAGAGCCTCTGAAGGGTCAAGCTCCTGTGGTCTCGGGGCCTCTGAAAGATCTAGGTCCTGTGGGCCCCGCACCAGTTAAGGATCAAGATCACGTGGCCCCTGAGCCTTTAAAGAATGAAGGGTCTGTGATCACAGCACCAGTAAAGGAACAAGGTTCCTTGGTCCCGGTGCCTCCAAAGAATCAAAGTCCTGTGGCTCCAGAAATAGTTAAGGATCAAGGTGCCATGGTACCAGAGCCTCCAAAGGATCAAGGGCCCATGGTCCCAGCGCCTGTCAAAGATCAAAGCCCCGTGGTCCCTGAGCCTGTGGATCAAGGTCCCATGGTCTCAGCACCTGGCAAAGATCAAGGTCCTATGGTTCCAGAGCATCTGAAGGATCAAAGTGCCACGGTCATAGCACCTATAAAGAATGAAAGTCCTGTGCTCTCTGAGCCTGTAAAGAATCAAGGTTTAGTGGTTCTGGAGCCAGCCAAGGATCAAGGTGGAGTGGCCCCAGAGATTCTGAAGGATCACGATTCTGTGGTTGAGGCACATGTAAAGAATCAAGGTCCTGTGGTCCCAGCACTAGTCAAGGATCAAGGTCCCATGGTCCCAGAGCCTCCAAAGAATCAAGATCCCATGGTCCCTGAGCCTGTGAAGAATCAAGTTCCCATAATCCCGGTGCCTCTGAAAGATCAAGACCTTCTGGTGTCACCACCAGCAAAGGACCAAGGTCCTGTGGTCCCTGAACCTCTGAAGACTCAAGGTCCCAAGGGCCCTCAGCTGCCCACTGTCTCACCTCCACCCCCAGTCATGATCCCAACTGTCCCCCACGCGGAATATGTTGAGAGTTCCCCTTGATACTCACCCCTCGACACGCCAAGGAAGGATCTGGCGGTGGAAGTGCTCCCTCCCAGGGGCAGCGAAGACACATATTTAATCTGCATGAAACACGCACTGTATAGTCTTGCTGGGATCTAATAAAGCTGGTCCCTCTGGCGCAGTAGTGTCTCTGGCTCTACTTGAGTGTGTGCGTGTGTGTGTGTGCGTGTGTGCACGCGCGTGCGTGCCATGCACATTTACAAGAGGGCACGCGGGACTCTGCACGTATCCATCTGGGGCAGATGAGTCTGAGAAACCCCCAGCTCTGCGAGTAGATAGTGTAAGATGGGAGGGGGTGGGAGTTGTTAGGAGATGGAGGGCAGGATCCCATGATGAGGATGTGGGGCAGAACAATCCTGTGTCTCTCCTCCACTCTCACTCCCACAGCGCCTCACTTCTGACACCATACGTAAAGCAATTAGCCGACACCAGCTGGGTGTCCTGCGATGCGACTCAATTCTGACAGTATCCACCTGGGGATAGCGTCAGACCCCACAGGTTTTAAGGACTCAGCCCCACACGATTGCCCCCAGGCCCCCATTGCAGATGCCACTTGAAGTCCCAGGCTGTAATTTATACTTCTGACTGCAGGATATCAATTGGGATCTCCACAACCCCCTACTGGGGTTCAAAAATTTGCTAGAATGTCTCACAGAACTCAGGGCAACACTTACTTCCGTTTACCGGTTTATCATTAAAGAATAAAGGCTATAGATGAACATCCAGATGGAAGAGATGGAAGAGGAGGGGGAAGAGGCGTGAAGTTTCCATGCCGTCACCAGGCTCACCACCCTCTCAGTACCTCCAGCAACCCAGAAGCTCTTAGGCATGGTCAATTATTAACTCAATATCCAGCCCCTCTCCCATTCCCAGAGGATAGGGGTAGGACTTAAAGTTCGAGCTTCTAATCATAGCTTAGTCTTTCTGGCGACCAGCACCCAACTGGAAGCTATCCAGGAGACTACCAAGAGTTGCCTCATTAAAACAAAGGACAGTCCTATCATCTAGGGAATTCCAAGAGTTTTAGGAGCTCTGTGCCAGGAACCGGGGAGGGAGACCAATGCGTATATTTCCTATTTTCTCACAGTTTGGGTCCCATGAACGCCTAGGAACAGGTACCAAACCACAGCAGGCTGAGCCCCATATTGGTCAGAGTTAAAGCCCAAAGAGGAGAGAAGGACAGGAACCCAGCGGGTCCAAGGTAATTCTGGGTGACTGTTTTTCATCAAGGGCTCGGGCCTAAAGCTCATCCAGAGGACATGCTTCTTGAGCAGACCAGGCCTCTAATCAGAAGAGTCCCAGGACACTCATGAGGGTAGAACCTATCATCTGCTGATCCCCATTCAGGTCCAGGACAGCCAAGACCTCTCAAACAATGCCTGAGGACCCTTGTACATTTTCAAGTCTGTTTTCCTTAGCACCCACTTTATCTCGCTCATCGCTGGGCGTTGAAGTCACATTGGCAAAGAAGCCTCAGTCTTGCGGCAATAAAACGTGGTGTGGGATGAGGCCCCGGGAGAACTGAAGGGGTGGCTTTGAGAGGACAGTGAAGAGAGAATCCTTGGTGGGGGCAGCCAGGAAGGCTTCTCGGAGAAAGTGGCCATGGAGTACAGACAGCTTGGGCAGGGGCTATGAAGGGTGTGGGTACAAGGCCGGGGTAAGCCCCTTCTGGAAGTCCTTGAATGAAAGGAACCGTATTTGCATGAGAGCTTGACCAAGGGGTGTGGCAGGTCTCTGGGGCAGAAGACGGTGACCAGGCTGAGGTGACCAGTTCTCTGAGCCTGAGGGCTTGAGGGAGGGCGGGGCGGGGGGGGGGGCGGAGAACGCTGGGGGACTGCCAGCAGGGCTGAAGCTCCACCTTGGTCAGAGATGAGTCCTGTGAAGACAGCCCCCCTGTAATGGCCACAATAGCCTCAGAGTCCTCAGGATCCTGGGGGCATCAGGGGAGCTCCGCCCATTGCCCCCACCAAAGCTAAGGAGCACTCGAACCCCTTTAGGGCCTTTAAGACCCATTATGGACACATAACCCCTTTTAAAGTTCTCTTTTTTTAACAGTTTTTTAAAGTTTATTTATTTATTTTGAGAGAGAGAGAGATTGTGAGCAGGCGAGGGACAGAGAGAGGGAGAAAGAATCCCAAGCAAGCCCCAGTCAGTGCAGAACCCGATATGTGGCTCCAAGCCATGAACTGTGAGATCATGACTTGAGCTGAAATCAACAGTCAGATGCTTTACCTACTGAGTCACCCAGGTGTCCCTTGAAGATCTCTTTTTTTTATTATTATTATTTTATTTTTCATTATTTTTTAAATCTAATTTATTGTCAAGTTAGCTAACATACCGTGTATACAGTGTGCTCTTGGCTTTGGGAATAGATTCCCGTGATTCATCACTTACATACAACAGTTTTTTTTTTTTAATATTTAGTTATTTTTGAGAGAGAGAGAGAGACAGAGCATGAGCAGGGGAGGGACACAGAGAGAGGGAGACACAGAATCCGAAGCAGGCTCCGGGCTCCGAGCTGTCAGCACAGAGCCCGACAAGGGTTCAAACCCATGAACTTAGAGATCATGACCTCGGCCGAGGTCGGATGCTCAACCGGCTGAGCCACCCAGGTGCCCCCCATACAACAGTTTTTAAATGGCTCCTTTTAAGGTAGCTCAGCTTGGTTGTTAGAAACCATCACAGGAAGTGCCGATGACTTCCGAAGAGTCGGTTTTTTGAGCAACTGGCCCCAAGCCTACCTCCTCACTCCACTCGGGGCCAGGCCAATGACAGCACCATCTCTGAGGCGCAGAACATCCAGGAGCAGATGTCCAGGAGGCCCCTGGCTACCAGGGCTCCATCTCTGAAGGAACAGCTGCCTGGGAGTGAGCCCCACATGGGGGGAAACTGAGCTCTCCCAGTGACAGTGTCACAATGGAAGAGAAGGGGGCCCAGTTCAAAGCTCTGGAGACTTTCAAAAGGGAGGACGAGAGGTGCACAGAGGACGCTGAGAAGGCTGGCCCAAAGCTGTAAGAAGACCCCAGGGGCCTTTGGTGCCAGGCCCGTGATGCCCAGTGTCAAAGGCCGAGAGATAGTGCAGATGGGGACACAGCAGCGGCTGCCGGGTCTGGCAGCTTCGGCTTTCGAGCGGGTGGACCTGGGCCCCAGCCCAGCACCAGCCACCTCAGTTTCCTCCCTTGCAAACCCCTCCGACTGGAGATCCTGAGGCAGAAACCCTCCAGCCCAGGGTGCCTCCAGCTCTGCATGGGAAGAGGGCCCAGTGAGGGAGGTGATGGCCAAGGCCTCCCATCCAGGGCTGAGGCGGGGAGAGGCGGGAAATGAACTGGACTCTCGCGGCCCTTCTCAGAAGCAGACTCCATTCCAGGCCTGGTCCTTCCCAGCTGCAGCCATTTCCCCTCCCCGCCCTCCCCCAGCACCTCCAGCCCCCCTTCTCCCTCCTGCTGCTGCACCTCCAATCCAGACGAAGGACCCCACTGCCTGCCACTCTGCCGGCACTGACACCATGGCCCCCAAGGGCCTGGCTGAGGGGGCCAGGAGAGATAGGGATGGTTGGGTGCTCTCTGCAAGGGGAGTCTCTGGTTCTGGCCCAGGGCCAAACCCAGGGCAGCCTGTGTCTGAGCCCAGATGGATCCGAGACTCAGGCCCGAGGATGCCCAAACTCAGCCGCAGGATCCCCCAGCCCAGCTGGGAACCTTCCAGCCAGGATCCCACCCTGCCCTGGGATGAGAATCACTGAGCCTTGGCCCCAGCTCGCTGCCTTCCACGTGTCCCCTGCAGCCTGGCCAGCGGGCGGGACATGCTGGGGCGCGGATGGGAGGAGGGACCCTTGGGGACCTTGAGGCCAGTGAGCACAGACCCTGCCCTGGCCAGTCTTGGATACCCTCTAGGGAGTGGGCTGAGGCCTTTCTGGAGCCCCACGTGGCTAATCCTGGGACAGGCCAGGATTTTACTCCTACCGGGAAGTGAATCCCCTCTTTAATACCTGCTTCGTGCCACACCATCCCCCAGGCAGGAGCAGGAAGGGGGTGACTGGCAGATGGGTTGTAGGCTACACGGACCAGGTTGCTGAGGCTGTACCATCGGTAGTCTTTATCACGGCCGGGACTGGTCATCTAGAGGAAGGGGATGGGGAATGGACCCCAACGGACCCACGTCTCAGTCAGAAACATGGAAATCTTTGGGTTTTTTTGCACCAATTTCCAACCTTCCACTTCCAATCCACCATTAAGACCTGTCCACTCGACCTGCTAAATAAATAGGGAATCTGCCCTCTTTCTCTATGGCCATCCCCTTTTACCTCACACGTATCCCAATTTGTAATCCCATATTACATCATGACGCTCAGGGCGCGAGAAATGTGCATTTCTTTATTTTGATAAATCACATGAAATCTAGTCGGAGTCCCCTCCACTCACTGCCAGGGTTGGCAGGAACTCTAATGTTGGTCATTTACCAGGAGCCTCCCCCTGTCCCTGGGGCTAGTCACAGATCCACGAGGCTCAGGCCATCCTGAGAAGAAGACACACAAATCACCACGACAGCTTCCCGGAGCCCAAGCCAGGGGGGCACTTGGTGGCCCCAGGGCCCCTACACCATCCTTAGTGGGGAGCTCCCAAAGTCTGCGCAGGTTGGGTGGTGTTTATGCCATTTCTCCAGGCACCCCTGTAACCCATCCCTCAGAGCCCCACAATCCAGCTCCCCAGTTCCCTGATCTTTCTACACAAACCCCCCCCACCACCATTTCCCAAGTCAGGCCACTCTACCTTCTCATCCATCAAAACACCTATGCTTTATTCCCCTCTCCTCTGAAAGCCGGTCACTTTAAATCCTCAGTGGGCTTAGACCTGACTCTTGGAGGGCATCTTACACTCCCACCAGCAATGTATGAGGCTTCCAATTTCTCCCCATTCTTGTCAACCCTTGTTATCGTCCTTTTTTTCTTGTTTTTAGTAGAGCAGTGATGTCTTTGCTTATTGCAAATCCACCATTTTTTCTTGCACACCCAATAGATAACTTAAGGACTACGTGTTGAGCGGATGTATAGGAATCCAGGAAACAGCGGGTTTGGGCAGGAGGAGGAACTCAGTTTGGTACGTGTCGAGTGGGAGACACCTGTGGGACAGCCACGGAGGGGTGTCTAGGAGAATTCTGGATATACTGGTCTCCGCCTTGGACAGGGGTCTGGAATGAAAGCAGAGATGGGGACCTCACTGAAATTTAGATCTCACCAGCCCTGGGAAGATATGTGAGTTCACAAGGGAGGGTGCAGGGGCAATGGGTAAAAAGTCAATACATGTTGAAGTTTTGTGATGGGAGTTCATTATACTATTTTCTCAGCTTCCATGTGTGTTTGAAATTTTCCATATTTCCAAACTAGTTATTTATTTTTTTTAATGTTTGTTTTATTTTTGAGAGAGACTGAGAGCGGGGAGGGGCAGAGAGAGGGTGATAAAGAATCCCAAGCAGGCTCCACATTGTCAGAACAGAGCCCAATGCGGGGCTCGAACTCGCAAACTGTGAGATCGTGACCCGAGCCAAGATGAAGAGTCGGATGCTTAACCGGCTGAGCCAGGTACCCAGGTGCCCCCAAAATAATTGTTTAAAAGCCCCATTGCACTAGCCATAAAGAGGTCACCAGTGAACTTGACAATTGCAGAATCTGTGGAGTAGAGGAGACAGGAGCCTGATTCTAGAAAATGAGGGCAGAAAAAGGAGAGAAATGGAGTGTTTTCACGCCTGATGTATGACTCACTGACATCCCAGTTAGCACTCACCGAGCATATATACCCCAATCCGAGAAACGAGACGATTATGGGTGAGAGTCATTAATTACTTTATAGTTGCTGGCGCCTCCCACACAGGGACCATTCTCAGCGAGGCCCAGCAACAAGCCAAGAGCTCTTCCTCAAAAGGAAGAAAATTGCTCACCAAGGAGTGCCCAGATTGGCTCCTAAATCCTGGCTGCTCCATTGTGGTTCTTCTCTCAGGGTTGGCCATGAGCTCAAACGTCACCCTCAACCACTGCAGACACCTGAATCCCTTTGGGGTCATCGGTGCTATGGGAAGAGCTGCCTGCCCTTCGGCCTGGACCACCGGGAACCCTTCTCTTGCTCTGGGCTCCTCTCAAAGCGGAGAGCCTCACAGGCTGCTCAGGACATGCATCAGAACAGCATACCTAACTGCGATGTAGATTGCCTCCCCTATACACAGAAGCCCAACAAGGGTCCTTTCTTACTGCTACAAAGGGGACAAGAGCACAGCAAGTTCTTTCACTTGGCAGGATGTGATGGTTAATTATATGTGTCAGCCGACGGGGCCACAGGATGCCGGCCGGTATCCTTGGTCACACATGATTCTGGGTGTGTCTGTGAGGGATGAGGTTAACAATTGAATCCATGGACTGAGCAAAGCAGATCGCCTCCCTGATGCGGGTGGGCCTCATCTAATCCATCGAAGGCTTGAACAGAACAAAAGGCCGAGTGAAGGAGAATTTGCTCTCTGCCTGCCTTCGAGCTGGGGCATCGGTCTTCTCCTGCCTCCCGACTAGAACTTACACCATCAGCTCGCTTTCTCCTCAGGCCTTCGAACTTGGACTGGAACTACATCACTGACTTTCCTAGATCTGCAGCTTGCCAACTCCAGGTCTTGGGCAGATCTCCATAACTGTGTGAGCCAACTCCTTATAACAAATCTCCTTATATCTATATCTATCTATATACATGTATATCTATATCATGCATATCTGTATCTTCTATTAATTCTTGTTTCTATGGAGAATCCTAATACCAATCCTGACCACTGAACACCCAGAAACTTCCTCAGGTGGCAGGCCTCTATGTTCATATGGGATTTATCTCCCACACTCAGCACATTTGTATCTTATCAATGCATCTAATGTACCTGCTACTTTCCACTCTCCAAATCCTAGGAACACGTTGTCCTCGATGTAGTGGACAAGTATGATGCCCTGTAATTTGAGAGGATGATCAAATTCATTGATTGGAATATTACTCGGCAATCAAAAAGAATGAAATCTTGCCATTTGCAACAATGCGGATGGAACTAGAGGGTATTACGCTAAGCGAAATAAGTCAGTCATAGAGAGATACCGTACGATTTCACTCATATGTGGAATTTAAGAAACAAAACAGATGAACACAGGGGAAGGGAAGCTAAAGTAAGATAAAAGCAGAGAGGGAGGCAGACCATAAGAGACTCTTAAATACAGAGAACAAACTGAGGGTTGCTGGAGGGATACTGGGGGGATGGGCTAAATGGGTGATGGGCATTAAGGAGGGCACCTGGGGAGAGCACTGGGTGTTGTCCCTAAGTAATGGATCACTAAATTCTACTCCTAAAATCATTACTACACTATACGTTAACTAACTTGGATTTAAATTAAAAAAGAAAGAGAGAAAAAAATTCTTCTGGGGTACCTGGGTGGCTTAGTCGGTTAAGCACCCACGGATTCAAGCCCCGCAGGTTCAAGCCCGGCATCGGGCTCTGCACTGACAGCACGGATCCTGTTTGGGATTTTCTCTCCCTCTCTCTGCCCACCCCCCGCTCGTGCTCTCTCCCTCTCTTCTCTCAAAAGCAATAAGTACACTTTTAAGAAATAAAAAATTTAAAAAAGGCTTCTGTCAGGTAACAAACAATATCCCCGTGGACTAACTCGTAGCAGAGAACCAGCAACTTCACAGGCTTCAAGAGAAGTTGCGAGAAGAGAAGTTGCGAGAGCGGTCTGTACTGCTCTCTCTCCGCCAAGAGAAAGCACACTGCTTCTGCCATTCTCCATACAGGAAGAGGAAAGAAGTTACTTGCCGATACATAGTTTCACATCAAGTGGCATAAAACATGCACATTTGCTCCCACAACAAAAGCCACGCCTAGAATAGCGACTGCAAGGGGCATCCTCATCCCAGTAAGCCCGTGATCGCTCCCTGTCATTCTCAGAGACCTGTGTCTTCTGCACAGGCCAGAGAGGTGAGCTACGCGGCCCGCGGTAGAAGCCACCCCTGCAGCTTTCAGGTCTTTGAGGAGGGCACGAATTTCTGTGATTCTTTCAGAGCTGAACCACTCTTTCGGTTTATTGACTGGTAAGAAGGTGAAGTTCCAGGGGCTTCCACTTGTCCCCTTCTACTGTAATGGCCCTCATCCCGTAGGCCTGGAGAGTTACGTGTGAATTCCGCCTGTAAATTTCAACTATACACCCTGAAACTGAGGAAATCATTTCAGGATGAGTCCAGAGTCTCATGCCTGGGGTGCAGCATGCCTGGACTCAGGTCAAAACTCCAATTATCACCTGATCCGCCGGAGCCTCTGCACAGTGGTTCTCTGTGTCCTCGGAAATTAGCATTAAATAGACTCAAGGTCTGCTAATCCCTGAAAAGTCTGTGTATTTTCCCTTCACAGAGCACAGTTCTCTGGCAAATGGCCCAGGAAAGATTTACAGTATGCGTCTGGGGTGCTATTGAAGGGTTTGCTCCGAAGTGTACTGGCCTCTCTTCCATTCAAGGGGCTTTGGGTGAGGGAACTGAGGTTCTCTTTCATAGTGGCTCAAGTGGGACTTCCATTGCCCAACGCCGAAGGTTTTGTTCGCTTATTGCTTTGCTGTTTCTGTAATACAGATTAAGGAGGGTTTAGAGGCTGCCTGTTGGTCCTATTTGGTCTTTGAACAATTAGCCTCTGCTAAAGATAAAGATAAAGATGTAAGTTAAACCATTCTGATTACCACCTGATGTCTGATGTCCCAGGCCAAGTGCTGCCGTGTGTGCTCTGCTCCTCCGGGATCCCAGCACTTCCACTAAAAATATAGAGACCATTTCTGTGGCAGCCTCTTCCACTGGCATCCCTAGCCTGCAGAGAACGAGTAGTACATCCTGTTTCAAAGACATTCCCGTCACTAATGGAGTTCGCAATATCTTGGTGAAGGGAGTTTCCTAGAGGTTCTAGAAAAGGAAGTTGGGGAGGGTGGAACTTGGCTAGGGGGCAGGTGAGTGGGTCACGCAGGGTAAACCCACCTCAATATTCCTCCCTCCCTTAGTGTCCGGGTTCTTTCCCCTATTTTAAAGCAAGAAAGTCCTGGCATTTCAACATCAATGAGGCATAGTTCATAGTTCCCTATTGAATCCGAGGTTCGGTCAACCCAAAAGCTAAGCCAACAACGAAAACCGCCCCTCGCTGCACAAAGTGGCACACTAAATCTAGGATCTCAGGTAAATGTATCCTGTGTTATAAGTAAATTCAGGGGGCGCCTGAGTGGTTCAGTCGGTTGGGCATCCAACTGGATTTCGGCTCAGGTCATATCACGGTTCGTGGGTTCGAGCCTTGGGTCCGGCTCTGTGCTGACAGTGCGGAGCCTGCTCGGGATTCTTGCTCTCCCTCTCTCTCTGCCCCTCCCACCAAATAAATAAACACACACATGCATACATAAATACATAAATAAACAAATTTAGGCCAATGAAATTATGTTCCTCTCTCTGTGGACTGGCACCCACAGTAAACATTGCCATGTTTTCCAGATTTTGTGCTAATGTAAATTAGCAAAACCTTGTGATTCTTTTGATGTGTATGCTTCCTCCTTCCACATCTGACTCCGGAACTAGCGCCCCCGAGTCAGGCAAGCACAGAACTCCAGTTCTGGGACTGGAAACAATGGGAGTGAGGCATGAAGAGGACCAGCCACCCCCCGGGTGGTGGATTGAAAACATGCCCACGCCATTTTGCTGCTCCTTCCATCGAGAGATGGAGTCTATTCCTTGCCCCTGGAATCTCAGCACACCTCACGACTTGCTTCGACCAACAGAATGTGATGGAGGTGACATGATGCGAGTTGCAGAACCCAGGCCCCAGGGCCTCAGCTCCTGCCTTCATCTTCTCAGAAGCTTGAGGTCACCATGCCAGGGAAAAGCCGGGATGCAGGACCACAGGTCAGGTCTGTCAGGCTCCAGTGCCTCTGCTGCTAAGCACCAGAGCACCCACTGGACAATTTCTTTGAGTGAGCATTTATTAGGCACCTCCTGTGTCCCAGGCCTTGTGCTAGGTATGGGGTGTGGCAGGATACTGGCAGACCAGGGCCTGCTCTCAAGATCTCAGCTGGGGTACTCTTCCATGGATGCAGGGTAACGAGCTCCGTGCTGCAGGGACTGGGGTTAAGATTACATGGAAACCCACTGGTGACTACCCACTATGAACTGTAGAGTGCGGCACTCATGCCTGTCCACAACTTCTCTCCTCCACAGCCAGGATGCTTGGATTCCCATATAGGCCGGACCCCGTCACTGACCTGCTGGGTGGCCTTGGGCCGGCCACTCCCCCTCTCATCTGTAACATGGGACAGTAATAGCTACCCCTCAGGTAAGCGCTGAGGATTAAATGAGATCAGACACAGCGGTGCCAGGCCCCGAGTCGGTGCCCAGTAGAGAGTTCATCCCCACCTTCCCGCACTTGCACTACATCCAGGAACCTCACAATCCAGCAGTCATCATCATCATCTCTGCGGCTTTAGCAAGCAGCATGGTGGGAATAATAGGACAGCCCTCCAATGGCCTCCAGGCGACAGGAAAGCTCCACACAGGGCAGGATGGGCCATTGGTGGCACTGACCCCCCAACCCATTGGTGGTGTCTGACCCCCAACCCAACCTTGACCTGACTACCTCTGCCTCCTGCCCTGTCACCTTCCACATTAGCAACTCCACCTTTCATGATGAGGAGGGAGCTCAGACCTCTCACTACCCTCCCCACATGTGCCCAGATGGCCGCAGGTGGCCGCAGGGCCCCCTTTGGGTCATCTGGGTGGCACCCACCCCCAGGCCTGGCTTCTTTCACTGTGAGCTCCCCTCTGGTGGGGCACTCCCACCTGCTGAGGGCGCTATTGCAGGCTGAACTTTGGGTCCAGGAGGCCTGGGTTCTTGTGCAGGCTCTGCCCATCTCTGAGCCACACTAGTATGATTAGGACTTCCCACCTAACTGGGCCGTCGTGGGGAAGACGTGGGATGACATGTATAGACTATGAGCAGGCTATGCACCTTCAGTATTAGAATCTGGCCAGTTCCTCTCCGGCCCTTCCCACGTGGCATGGAGGGAGAACTAGCCAACGTTCTAGAAGCAGTTCCCAGCTCAGCCCCACTGGCTGTGCTGTGGGGCCTCAGGCAGGTTATTTAACCTCCCTCGGCCTTGGTGATCTTACCACTAAAACAGAGAGAATTCCTACTTAGCCAAGCTGCTAAGAGGTTTGGATAAAATTATATCCAAATGTGGATAATTTGGATAAAATTATATCCATGTCCATAGCACGGGACACCAAGAGACTGACATGGTGTTTTGCACAAACATGGTGTTAGAAGCAAAACGCAAAGGTAGTACCAGCTGATATTTAAATTATTATTCTGAATACCTACTCACCCTTCAAGGCAGCCCACATGTCACCTCCTCCTGGGAGCCCTCTGTATCTCCCCTTGGCAGTCACGGCTTCCCCCTCTGTACTCCCACAGCCCTTTTACCCTTCTAGCACAGCTGCTCCACTTCCTAACTCAGCAAATATATTTTCAGTGTCTTATGTGGGGATGATGCTGACTCCAGGTGCAGGACATACAGTGATTAACAAAATGTGGCCCCTACTTTCATGGGGCTTCCATTCTAATAGTGGGGACAGGCAGTGAATGTGTCAATAGGTGGAAAATTTCACAGCATTAAGGAGTCAGTAAAAAGAGAAAACACAGTATAGACACTGAGGCAGGGGAGTTGCTACTTACATTGGGTTATCAGGGAAGGCCTTGTGGAGCAAATGACATTCAAGCTGAGTTCCGGATAAAAAAAAAAAAAAAAAAAAAAAAGTACCCTTGACAAAGAACCGCTTGTCAGGCAGAAAGAAGAGCTAGTGCAAAGGCCCTGAGGCAGGGAACGAGTACAGCAAGTCTGGAACAGAATGATCCAGGGGACTGCAACACAGTGAGGAGTGAGCATGCTTGTCACTATAGGCTTCCACTTTCAGATGAAGCCCCTGAGGGCAGACATCTGATTTACTGGGTCCATTGCACGGGACAGACCTGGAGCTCTGGCAGCGGTATTCTAAATGCTGTTTTGGTACTAACAGGAGTCAGTCAGCTGGCCTTTCTGCAGCCCCATTCAATCATGGAAGACTCCAACTGGGTTGCGCAGCCAGGCAGGGGCTCCCCTCCCTGGACCAACAACCCCCAGGGCAAAGTTGGTGGAAGAGGGAAGCCAGAGAGGCGCCCGGAGAGAGGAAGTGACCTGCCCGAGACTACATTGCCAGCAAGCAGTGTCGAATCCAGTTTCCTCTGCCCCACTCACCCTCTCTCCTCCTGAGCTATGGGGTCAAGAGCCCCAAGGACCGTGTGAGGAGGGCTGTGTCAGGTCCCTCCTCCTTTCCTGCTGCACACCCAAATGGGACAAGGATCCCACAAGCTCCTTCCTGCCAAAGCTGGGCTCAGTCAGGCAGCCTATCTAACCTGGCTATGGATGAGATCAGTTTGAAAAGCTAGGAAACTGAAGACTGGAGAGCCAAAGTTCCAGCGTAGAATGCCCCGGGCTCCAGGTCCAGCACTGTCACCCCAGCCCCAAAGCCACCTCTCCAGGGCGGCCAAAGCCAAAACCATTTCCCGAGTCGGCATGTAGGGGGCCTGCGGTTATCTGCCAGCATTTCAGCACCATATTGATATGGGCCCTGGCTTAACACAAGGAGCCCTTGTCTCCCGGGAAAAATGACATGGGAATCTCTGATCCAGTCACCCTCCATGCTCCAACAAAACTTCACTGGAAAAGTTTTATTGAAAAAAAAAATTGTACAAATAAGTTCTTGATGTGACAGCAACAAAGGCTCATTTTCCCCCTTCCCTCCCCATCTTTGAAAATCTACAAACGGAGAAAAAAAGTTCATCCCCATGATGCCTGACCAGAATCCGCCCATGAGCCCCCACCCCCACCCCCATGAGCTATTTCCCGATCCCCCCCTCAACTGGGGCCAGGGCCATCATGGGGGTACTTGTCCTAGGGGGTGCAGCACCTCATTTTATAGTTGAGGGAAGTTGGGAGAGGATTGGAATAGAGCTGGAGAGAGGGCTGAGGTGATGGTCGGGTCAGGGAAAGAGGGCCCCCGTTCCACGGGGCCTGGGCTGAGCCCCCACTAGCTCGATTCCGTCTCACAGATGAGAAAGCACTTGGCTATAAATATGAACACTGATTGAGGCAGGCTTAAACCCAGGGCTCTGAGGGCAGGACATGACTACTGCCCAGGTCCCACAGAATGTGGGGTCCCTGGGGTTCCTGGGCTCAGCATCATGGTATCTGGAAGCCCACGTCCAAGCAGATGGCTGGGAAGTCTGCTCAGACACACAGGAAGCCTGCTCTGTTTGCCCACCCCTACCCCATGGACTATCCAAGGTCAGTACCTCAACTCCCTCCCTCCCATAGCACCCATGTGTCTCAGGAGCCTTCGGCTGCCTCCTGCCATCCCACGACCCTGGGGCCCTACAGCTCGTCTCGCATCTTGTCACCCTTGGGCCGAACCAGGCGCCCAATGAACAGCAGGGAGCCACTCTGGGTGTCTCGAACCAGGAAGATGAAGGGGTGGTCAGCATAGAAGAGCTTGGGGCTTCGCAGCTCCTCGCGCCCATAGATGTCCTGGTCAAAGGGGTTGCCCTCTGTGTCCCACTCGAAGGCAGTGGCGTGGAACACACTGGCCAAGTACAGGTCCTTCTTGCCCGACATGCGTGATAAATCTGCCTTGTTCTTGTCGATGGCCTCAGTCAGACCCAGCCCGGCCAGGTGTTTCTGCGGGATGAGGCAGGTGCCAGGTGAGGCCGCGAGATGGGCAAGGCTCCTAGACCCACACCCTCCACCCTCACCACCCATCACCTCCTACCCTGTTCCTCAGAGCAGAGATTACCACCTCCCCGTCACCTCCTGTATGCCAGACATGATGTAGGCACTTCGAACCACTGCTTTCTTAACTCTCACGACAACCCTGCAAGAACCTCTAATTGCCACATAACAGATAAGGACACGGAGACTCGGGGGAAAGGCAGAATTTATCCCCAGTCCTGCTGAGCAATCTTGATCAGTGCTTCTCAAAGCACGGGTCACGGACTGCCAGTACGGGCACCACCTGGGAGCTTATATGGAACACACGTCTCCTGACGCCCTCTCTCCCAGAGCCACCTATCAGAATCTCTGGGGGAGGACCCAGGAAGCTTCTTTAACAAAATCTCTAGGTAATTCTTGGCACACTCAAATGTAAGGAAGACTACTCTAAGGATAGCTATGACCATATAATCCTGGGGCTTTAAAACCTGTCCAGGGTGCTTTCTGCCTGGGAATTGCTTCAAAATAATCTGATGGGGGTGGGGCACCTGGCTGGTTAGGCTGAGTGTCCAACTTTGGCTCAGGTCATGATCTCATGGTTTGTGAGTTCAAGCCCTACATCGGGCTCTCTGTTGTCAGCACAGAGCCTGCTTTGGATCCTCTGTCTCCCTCTATTTCTACCCCTCTCCCCATCATGCTCTCTCTCCCTCTCTCAAAACTAAACAAACAATTAACAAAAAATAATCTGTTGGGGGAGAAATGGCTGTGTATCGATGACTCCTTATCCGTCATGAGCTGCTGATGATTGAAGCTGGGTGATGGATACAGGAGAGTTCATTACACTGATCAAGTTTTAATGTATACATGATACATCTTTTTTTAAATGTTTGTTTATTTTTGAGAGACTGCAAGCAGGGGAGGGGCAGAGAGAGGGGGACAGAGGATCTGAAGCGGGCTTTGCGCTGACAGCAGTGAACCCAATGTGGGACCTGAACTCACAAACCATGAGATCATGACCTGAGCCGAAGTGGGACGCTCAACCGACTGAGCCACCCAGGCGCCCCAATATACATTTTTACATATTCCCATAGTACAAAATTAAAACACACCCCCACAAACATGCACCCCACTCCCAACACACACACTTGCCATGGCTCTGCAGAGCCGCCGGAAGCCAAGTACAAGCGCTTTCGTATGTCAACTGTGCTTGTGCTGTGGCCTTACCCCTTAGCATACCTCTCCCAGCACTTTATTCGACGGTCTCACTGAACAGCCGGCACCCTCAATGGTGTCTCAATGGCCAGCCCCATCCCTGTAGAATGCTTTAACCACCCTGTTTTCCAGGAAGCCTTCCTTATCCCCCACGACCGGAGCCTGGTCTCCCTGCGGCTCAGTGAGGAAAACGCTGCAGAGAAGGACTACTGGCCGAGTCACCAGCAGCTTCCGGGCCCAGGTTTCTGCAGGACAGGCCACCTCCCTGGTGAGGCCAAACAGGCACTTGAGCTGGGGTCCTGAGGGTCAGGGGGTCCTGAGACAGGTGTTCTAGGCCCAGCGACTCCAGTCCCAATGACCTCACACAAGTCACACACGTCAAATTTCTCAACTCCACGTACCCCGTGGACTTGTGTGTCCACCCACGGTTCCAGGAAGACACGGGAGAAAAAAAGGGAGGATGGCGTCAGAGCAGCCACGGCAGAAGGAGAAGCTGGGGAAGAACCTGGACGGGTCCAGGACGTGGTGATGGCTCCTCTCTGGACACCTCAGCATGATCCACAGCACAGGCCACGCAAGGGCCACTAGTCCGTGGTCCGGAGCCGAAGCCCCATTTCATCACAAGCTTTCTCTCCACAGTGTCAGCAGTGAATCTGAATCAATCCCGTGAGTGAGAAGCTTACCAAGGAGCCATTTCTGGCATCCAAGGCACGAATGAGATAAAAGTTTTCCCTTTTGAGTAGGTAAAAAAAAAAAAAAAAAAAAAAAAAAAATCTCTCCTGACAAAAAAGGCCACCTTGAATTTTCACCCTGAGGACTCACCACAGCTCTACCACTCACTAACCAAGGTGACCTCAGCAAGTCACTGCCTCCCTTCAAGCCACTGGCTAATACCCAGGGCGGTCATGAGGAGAAGATGACGTTGAATGCGTGGGTTCAGTTTCCAGCCACCCCGAGTGCCTCACTGCTGACAGCCATCGTTCGTCTTACTGCTGCACGGGGGACGACCCTTCGGCTGGAACAGTCTAGAACTGGGGGCACCTCAGGCTCAGAGGCAGTACGGTACGGGACTAGGGCACAGCTTGGTGCCAGATGTCTGAGTTACCGTCTATGTGACTGTGGGTAAGTTGTTTAACCTTCCTGAGCCTCGGTTTCCTCATCTCTAAGAAGCTCATTAGTCCTACCTAATGAAGTTGTTTCTAGGATTAAAAGGTTAACATCTACGAAGTGCTCTGAAGAGTGTCTGGCATACAGCAGGTGCTCTATCGCATTTAACTACGGATGTCACCATTATGTTCCCAAAGGCAGGTCCCAGGCCTCTCCCCGCAGCAGCACCCAGTACTACCTGGACACCCACAGAGGCTCAGGACAGACTGGTTGAGCTGACGAATGGGTGCCCCAAGCACCCCTCTCCTCCAGGCCCTGCAGACCCCAAGTTGGGCCATCCCTCACCTGCAGGTCGTGGGTCACCTCCACCACACCCTTGGGCAGGGAGATGGCGACAGCCTTCTTCTGCATCTTCCCCATCCAGATCTTCAGCTGCTCCTTGGTCAGCAGCTTCTCAAGGCGCTCGAGGGGCTCCACGTGGTGCGGCATGAGGATGATGAGGCTGGAGAGCTTGTGTGCCAGGGGCATCTCCACAATCTGCAGCTTCTCCTTCTCGTCATCGTAGTAGTTGTAGAGGCCTGGGAGGAGAGCCGAGAGGGCACTGGGCACGCAGGGCTGGGGGAGGCCTAGGCCCCGAGCGCCCTCACCCCCCCACCTCGGCCCCCGGCTCCGCAGGTCACCCACCTGTGCGGTGCATCATGGTAACACCCACAGTATAGGATCGGGTCACCATGAAGCCTCGGTTGTCCACCATCTTGTGGTGAAACCTCTCGTCCCAATGCGCTGGAGCGGGAAGCAGAACGCAAGGTCAGAAATAGACGGCCCCCACTCAGAACACAGCCCCCCAGCTGCACACCCTGGATCTCTCTCTGCCACAGGCTTCCGTTCTAGTCTTTGGGGCTCACCTTCCCCCCCACCCCAGCGCCCAGTCCACAGAGTACATGCTCCTCGCTTTAGGGGACATGGGCGTTGGCCCCGCGACATGCTGCCTGAAGCTATGAGGAACAGCTCTCTACAGTCAGGGTCCGGCTGATTCCACCGGACAGAGAACTCTTTCAGGAGGACCCTCGGCTCAGCCACCGCCACGTCCGCCCTCTGCCCTGGCACCTGTCGGGCATTTGGGCAACACGTGCCGAGCTGGCTCCCCACCCCAGCTGCTGAGGGCTCTGTGCCCGGCCGCCCCACCCCTCTGGACTCACGCTTGAAGAACATGGCATTGACCAGCAGGGCACCGTCCGTGCGCTCCACGTCCTTGGTGATCTCGGGCAGCTTGCCGTCGGTGGTTTGCGCCGCCCATTCATTGATGGACTGCAGGGCGCTGCGCTTGTCGCGGAAGTTGATCTTGGAGTGCTCGCAGTTGTAGTGCTGCTTGCTGCTGCGCACGAAGTCCTCTGCGAAGCTCACCGAGCTGGGCCCGTACAGGCGGCTGCCCAGCTTCCAGGTCACGTTGCGCGCCGTGCTGTTGCTGAGCGCTCGCAGCAGCTCGCCCAGGCCCGCGTGCACCTCCTCGTCCCGCAGCTGCTCCGCGCTCAGCACCGCCTTGGCCTGGGAGGCCGTGGCCGCCTTGCCTCCCAGTGACACGAGCCCCAGGGACGAGGCCACCACCACGGGCGACAGCAGGATGTTCTCCACCGCCTGGTCCTTGGCCATGGCCTGGTACAGGCTGAAGGCCAGGCCAGCGCTGCGCTCGGCCAGCGTGGCCGCTTTGGGGCTCAGCTTCTCTGCCGTGCCCGGTGCTGCAGCAGCCGCGGGCTTCTTCACCTCGGCGGCCAGAGCCACGGCCAGGAGGCAGCAGGCGCCGATGAGCGCGAGGAGGCGCATGGCTGGGAAGCGGGTTGTACGCACCACGGGGGACCTGTGAGGGCTGGAGAGAGGATGGCCCTGAAACCCTAGATGTTCCTCCCCAAGAACCATCCCCAGCCTTCTGGCAGCCACCAAGTCCCCTGCAGATGGGATCAAGAGAGCTCAGAGTTCTGGGGAACCCAGACCTAACTCAAGAGTTGCCCAGATCAGAGGTCTCAGTCTGCCCAGTCTCTCTGAGGCCTTCTCTGAGCTCCTAATCCGGAGCAGGGTTTCTAGCAAGGCAACAGCTCCACCCTATTGCTTTCTTACACAGAACTTACAAGAGTCAGTCTTGTGTGTTTATTATACGTGATCTCCATCCCTAACTAGTCTATGAACTCCGAGTGGACAAGAAATCGAGCCAGTCTGGTTATCCTCTAAATCTCCAGTGCCTAGCACACAATGGGCCTCAGCTGTTCCTCAATGAACAAAAATCAGGGCCACTTGGGCAGACTTAGGGTCTTCATTTTGTATACAGATTAGCTCTGATCTCATATGACTCCGGGACCCTCTTCCAGTGGAAAAATGTGGCGGATGGACTGAGGGTCTGCATGAAGCTCAGGTGCCTGGACAAAGGATGTCCTGTTGGGACAGGATGAAGGACTGCCCCTCCCCCTGTGCCTTTTACCCTGCCCTGGGATGTTAATGAGTCACCCATTGGCTCATTCATTAAATGGGGGAACCCAGATGCTAAACTCTGCAGCCCAAGGGTGACCTTGAGTGTGTGTCCACTCCTCTCTCAGCTTCAGTCTCCATTTGCCAAGCCATAGAGGTCTAGGTCTCCACGCCCAAGGCCTCTATCCTAGCAGGGACATACCTGTCCATCTGTCCACAGTCCCGAGAATGGATGGGAAATCCCCAGGACAAAAGTGGGGTGGGGGGTAGGTTTCCTGAGAGGAAGGATACTGGAGGAGGAGTAAGTCACAGTTGAATGGAGCAATGACACCCCCTCCCATTCACCACAGGCTAACCAGAAGCGTGTTCACAGGAAGCTGGGTCCACCTCAGATTCCATTCTGCCCTCCAATCTGACAGAGCCTGGCTATCACACAGGCCCTCTGCTCTGTGGCTTCAGGGTTCTCCTCAGGATCCCTTCCAAACCACAGCAATAGCATTGGTCCCCAAAACAAGCCTCACTCTCCTCCCGGGGCCTCCAATCAGGACAGTCTCTCCACATGGGATACTTCCCCATTATTTTCAGGCAAGATGGATAGGGGGAAGGGAAGGGTTGGTAGGAACTCTGGTAGAGGCTGGGGTCCCACTGCTCCAGCGGATCCCATCCTGGGGTCCTTAAGGACCTCCAAATTGAGAATCCTAGCAGAGGACCTTCAGGACTTCGGCCTGCCTGCAAGAGCACTGGGTCTCTGGAAAGACTCCACTGCTGTAGCCATCCTGTGAACCGAGGCGGGTCCCCCCTCCCTGGGCGGCCACCTCTCGGAAGGTGCAGCGTAAAGGGGGAAGCAAAGGACGCATGCAGAAAGCGGGGGGGGGGGGGGGCGCAAGGCCCAAGAGAGACCTGTACCCTAGAGCGCAGACGAGAGGGGGGATCTCAGGACCCACCTTCCTCCCAGCCCTAGCTCCTTCCCATCAGGCCTGGAGCCTCAAAAGCAGAAAGACCAAAGAATTACTTCACACAAAAGGATGCCTAAGAGAGTAAAATGGGGCACTACTGATTATTCTGCCTGGACAACAGGCATTTGGTCACTCAACTCGAAGGCCACCTCTAGTCCATACAGCTGATGCCAGAGCACAGACGCGGGGGAATCGGCCACTAGCATCCCACTGGGAGAGAGTCAAGGAGCCCAGCTCCCAGCCCTGCCACGTGGCAGACACCATCTTGACAGCCCCCACCCCCAGCCAACCAGAACCTCAAAGGGCTGGGAGGGGCTTTCCAAGAAAGCTCCAAATGACTAGTTTGGGATTCCTCAGGCAGCCACGCAGCCGCGCTCCTGCTCCTCCTGCTCTAGCTCCCGCTCTAGGTGACGTGGCAGGCTGGAAACTGAATTATCTCCATCCGCCGCCGGCAGAGGGGGGCTTCCAGCCTGGGAAGCAGGAGGCCTGGGTGCAGGTCCCAGGGGGTGGCCCAGAGCCTCCTTGAGTCTGCACAGGGTCTCTGCAGGGAGGTGCGGGGAGATGCTTGGCTGCGGAGAAGGGCCGCCCTTAACGTTGACCCAGCAGCGGCAACAGAGGGAGGCAAGTCACTACAAGCAAGCCAGCCTCCCACAGCCCAGCCCGCGTTGCCACAGAGAAATCCCAGCCCTGAGGCCGAGGTTAGACGACTTTACAGTCCCACAAAGAAAACTGTTCGATCAGAGAGCCAAGGGCTGTGCCCACAGCTAGCCAGACTGAGTTGAGACTGGATTCTGGGTTTTTGTAAGTAAGAGGGAAGAGAAGCAAATGCTAGGGGTCACCAGAGAGGATCTCAAACGCTTTGAGGGAGTCTAAAGTACCTGGAAACTGCCTCAGGGGGAGGTCAGTGCCTGCCTTTTTCATTCTGAAAGAAAACAGAAGAGTGAGGAGGATGGGCTAGGGCAGAGCTGGAGCGGTGGTGAGGCAGGGCCTGGAAGGCCCAACCCCAACATGGGACCCCATCTACACTGTCCCTGGCACAAAGGCAGGCACAGCTAGTCCCAGCTCCACAGGGACCTCACTGTACAGCGGGAGCCACTGAGGCCAGAGTGGAGCAGGGAGCCACCCCAGGTCCCACAGGATCAGTGGGGGGGGCAGGCCTCCCAGCGCAGGGCTTCTTCCTCCCGGAAGCACCCGCAGAGCCCCCGCAGAGCCCCCGGAGGAAGCCTGGATGTGGTATCCTGTTACACAGTGAGGTTAAAACAAAACAAAACAAAACCATTTCTGCTGGGAATCCCGGTGACCAGAAACAAAAGGACTGGATCCGGAAGCCTCAGGAGGGGGGGATGGGCAGGTGAACCATCTGAAGACTGGAGGGTGTGGTGCCAGCCAGAGGCTTCCAGGGAACCAAGGCCCCCAGTTTCCCTCCAGCCTCCTTCCCCTCCATCCGGGCCCTACAGCCCAGAGGGACCTGCCGGAAACGGAGAAGAGGAGGGGCAGGGCCTCCTGGCCATGCTGGAAGTGGTTTCATTCTTCCTCCACTCTGGCCGCCTCAGGAATGTCCCTAGGCTGGGGGCAGGGAACCCTGGCCTTTGGAAGTAGCCTTAACCCTGCAGCCACTCCAAGAACCAGGTGGCAGTGGACAGAGTTGAGAGTGGGTGACTCAAAGCCTTCTAATCAGCTAACCCTCCCCTCTTGGGTGGGGGGATATGGAGCCTGCTGATTCCTCACCCCCTTCCCAAGGGAGGTGGGGGACACTGGTCAAGCTGCTCCTTTAGCTGCCAACATGGACACATGCAGGCTGCTGATCAGAAATGGAGCCACCGTTTGTGACTCTTCCCAAACGGTGGGGATCCCAAGAACCCCTCCCAGGAAAAGCCAAGACTACTTCATCTCCTTTCCTACCACTCTACTTTCAGGAGGCGCAGATGCCACCCTGCCCGTCAGGAGGCTGGTCCACCTACCTCCGCCGGCCCCCGGGCCTCAGCCCTAGAGGTGGAGGCGCCCCGAACTGCAAAGCTGGCCTGGCCTCCCACCCCTGCTGGAGAGGCCCCCAGACCCCACCTCCTCCCTTCTGGTTCCTGCACAAGGCAGTCTCAGCATCCTGGCTCCCAGCCCCACTGTTTCCTCCCTGCCGTCAGCACCCCTGCCCCAAACTCCCATGGAAGCCTGCACTTTTTCCGAGCCTCTGAGCGCCCCGATTCCCCACCCTTGCCCTGATCTCGCCCTAGTCCTACAGGTTCACTCAGCCGCCCCTGGCTCCCGACCCCGAACGCCCCAGCTGCTCCCTAAGGGCCAAGGACTCCGGTTTGCGGGCTCTGGGTTGGCCCCCAATCCCTCCCGGCGGCCTCCCGCCCTCTCTCACTCTCCGGGGCACCCCCAAAGCGCCCGCCGCACGCAGACCGGCCCCCTCCCTCACCTGGGCTGGGTGGGCTGGCGCCGGACAGTCGTCCCACTCAAGCCGCGGACGGATTCCACTCTCCGCCGCTCCGGCTCCCCAGATCTATATATGGCGTTCCCCTCCTCCCGCCCGTCCCGAGAAACTTCTGGAAAGTTGGAAACGCTTCCGGAGGGCGCCCCTGCTCAGCCAAAAAAAAAAAAAAAAAAAAAAACAGCCAAAGACCTCCCCCAGACCGCCCTGGCTGCCGCCCCTCCCCCTGCGCGCTCTCACCCGGCCCCTGGGTCCTACTGCCCCCCAATAGGGGGGGGGGGCGCGCTGGGAACCCCCAGCAGAGAGGCCGGGCACCGGACCGCACGACCTGCGCTGCGCGTGGACACTGCGGAGACTCCGGACTTTTCCGGTTCTGGAGGTGGGGAGTGGGCGGGGGGTGGGGAGGGGGGTAGTTCGAATCACTGAGCTGGAGGGGACACTGAGTTTCAGGGTCCAGCTCCCCAGAGAGGAGCATCCCCAATCCCCACAATCTTACCCCGGATCGCACTTCCTTCCAGCAGTCCTCTCCCTTGTAAGGTCTCTGCCCCAAGGGGATCCGTTCCCCCGTTTTAGAGCTGAAACTTAATTGGGTTCTCCGACACGCCCCCTCCTCAGTCAGGACCCCTCTGCTTTGTCTCAGGGGAGGTGGTCAGAAACTGAGAAGCAGCATCTTTCTCCATCCGCAGCTTCTCCTGATCACCGGAGCTCGACCTTAGTGACTGCCCTGAGGGGAAGAGGGGTCCTGAGGGGCCCAATAGCGGACCCTCACCCTGGAAAGTCTTGAAGTGATAGAGGCGGGGACTCCGGGGGAACGTCGTGGTTTGGCCGGGTCTGGAGGGGTGCGCAGGAAGGAGAACCCTGACTGTCCACTAAGTAATATGTTGTGTGACCCGAAGCAAGTTACTTTCTTTTTCTAGGCCACAGTTCCTTCTTTGGCTGTGAAATGTGGTGCTGTCATTCGTTGCTTCCTTCCCATCTGTAAGTCTGGCTCCCTCTCTCCTTGGTTATCCCTGCCCCCTCCCTGTCCGGGTTTCCTCCCATGGCTCCAGGTCTATCAACCCCTCTCACCCCACCCTCCCACAACTGATAGTCCCTTGAGCTCTGAGCTAAGCTGGATATTCAATTCTCTTCTAGGTGCTACAGATACAGCTGAGAAAAGGACAAAGTCCCTGCCCTCAAGGATGTACATGATGAGAAGGAAACATGCAGGTTAGTAGGGAACTCAAGAAGGCAGCAGAAGATTATTTAGGACATGCCCATACCTCCCGCAAGTCTTCTAATAGTGAAGGGATAGATAACAAGTGGGCACAATGTGGAGAGGAAGGGACAGGGTAGAGAGAGACCCTTCATTCGCTCACTCATTCATTCATTCATTCATTCAATCAATAAACTATCTTGAGTATCTTCTTTCTTCCTGGTGCATCCTTGGATCGTGGGGAACAAATGAATCCCAGCACCCAGTGGATGAATCATCTGGGTCCCTGGCAGAGGGGTGGGGGGAGGGCCCTTTCTGGCCACCCCAGTCTGCTGCTGGTGACTAACTTGGAAGTCTGGGTTAGGGGCTGCTGCTCAAAGTCTGATTACACAGACTGTGAGAAATCTTAGATTAGAAGAGGTTCAGACTCTTTGAATCAGGGTCAGAATTGGAGAGAACTTGAATCCTGAAGTGACCATCATAGAAGGCGATATCTTACTTGAACCCCCATGGAATCTTTGAATCCATCTAAGGAATCTTAGAGTGTTAAATCTCATAGTCAGAGAATCTTAGAAGAAAAGAAGCAGGGGCTCTGGGCTGCAAGGCATCTCAGAGGTCGTGGATTCCTGGGCACAGCCCCAGGCAGAAGCCTCTCAACAGTATCCCAAAGGCAAGCACACAGCACCTCCAGGAACAGGGAGTCCCACAGAGGCAGCTCAGTATTCTTTCTTAGGATAGGTCTGATCATTAACAAAATTGCTCCTCTATAGAGTGGTGTCCGTTTCCTTGGAGTGGCTGTCATGGTTCTCACGTGCTTTCCTGCCTTAATTGTGTATTGCTTTTAAGGATAAGTCTTTGCTATCCAAGGAAACTGCCTGGGTCACAGGCCATACCCCGCCCTCCACCCCACCCCCACGCCCAGCTTGGTCCTCAGATGGCAATCAGCCCATGCACTAATAGTCCATCAAAGCTGGTGGAATAAACGAAAGGTTGGTCTTGGTTTCTAGTAGGTCTAGATTGTCAAAATCGAACAGATTCCCTTTCTTCCTCACTGTTCCATCTCTTAGCTCTCTGAGGCCTCGCCAACACTTTTAGGGGTAAGCTGAATGCTGTGACTCTCAGGGACTGCCCTGAGGGGGAAGAGTAAGCCGAGGCTCCTGCCCTTAGATAAACCTAGAATCCTAGAAGGTCAGAGTAGAAAGGACTAATACCCCCATTCACAGAGAATCTCCTGATGCCTAAGGAAAAGGGACCCTCTGGCAGTCTTACCAGATCGCTACTGTAGCTCAAACTGGGTCAGAAGCCTCCTCTATGGCAGGATTGATGTGTCATCACCCTGTATTGTCACTGAGTGTCACTGGAGACCCCGGCCTCCTACTCAGGGTCCCCGGTACCCAGCATAGCGCATGCCCAGAAGAGGAACTTGGTAAGCACAGTCAGTGAGTGAGTGATGGGAGGTGGCTGCCTGAGTCGTTGGAGCTCCAAGCACCGCCTCCGTGAAGAAAGACAACGGCTCCTTTAAATTTCCAAGATCAGCAAAAAAAAATGTTGAGAGACTTTGCCACATTATTCTTAGCTCTGAGCCTAGCCCAGGCCTGGCTGTGGCCCTTCCCCCACACTCCCGGGCTGCACTTTCTGGAAAAAGCACTCTTTTTGGAGGGAGGAAACACTCTTGCATTGCAGAGAGACTCTCCAGCATTTCAGGTCTGGATTCCTTCAGTGCCTTCGGCTGCCTGCAGGAGCTGTTCCTGCCCCCCACATCTATCCCATCCCAGGGAGGGGTGGAAATTTGCCCAAGATCACACAGCAAGTCTGAGATCGAGCTGGGCCAGAGCCCAGACATTGGACCCCGAGTCCTCCTTCCCCCAAACCAGCTGCTAATTGACCCAGCCAGATGGGCAGGCCCCTGTTCACCAGGGGTTACAGGAACAGCTTGCTCTGGCCCCAGTGGCTAGATTCACACGTCCTTGCCCCCACAGAATCCTAGGACAAAAAATAAAAGATTATTTAAGTGTTCACCGTACTCATATCATATTTAACTGTTTCAGGGTAAGTAGGAATGTCACCATCTTAAAACTGAGGAAACTGAGACTCAGGGAGGCTAAGTGGAGTATGTAAGAGCATACAATGAGTTGCATTCAGCCCTGAGACTTAAACTAAGTCTATTTGTCCAAGGGAAGGTAGGGAAAGGAGAGGACAGAAAAATGACGTTTATGGGGCACTTTGCTACGGCTGGCCTCGCTGGGCACCTAACTGGTATCTCACTCTTAATTATAGGACGTTAATTGGAAGGAAGTGTAATGCTTTTATCCTTTTTTTACATGGGATAAAACTGGAGCCAAAGAAGGCTCTGGAAACCAATCCGTTGTGGGCCCTTTCCTCAGAGGGCCAGGGCCACCACAGGCAGTTCTTTGAGATGCTGTCCAGGAGCCAAGAATATGCTCGCAGCCCAAAGCATGAGTCAGGGAAACGCAATTTCTGCAATCTCGGGTTCTCTCGGTGGAGTGTGGGGCCTTTCGACTCAAAGGGCGTTCCTGCTAACTGCCACGTCGAAGGGTGGGAGGCCCGTGTAGGGGTGAGGAGGGCGGGCATGGGATCTCTCCCCTCCTCCTCCCAAAGCAGGCCTGCCCCACCCCCCACCCCTCTGCCGTCCGTCCTGGCGTGGAGGGAAGTCACACGGGAAGTCCAATGCCCTCGCTCACATGCCTGACACAACACCCAGGAGACACAACACGCCCACCGACACGACACCGCGGATGCACGTGTGTCCATCCGCCCACTGCGGCCCCTTCGCGCAATCCGCGTACGGCCGTAGCACCCATGCGCGCGTGTCTGCATATTCTCCAGCAACACGGATGCACCACACATAGCACACATGCCTAATAGGAACCTGTGTACAGGCACACGCTCCAGAGGACAGGCGAAAGGGCACAGCCAGGAAGTCTGGGATTCTACTCTCATCTCCACCCCTTCACGCCTTGGCGAAGTTACTTCTTAGTCTCTGAGTTTCAGTTTCCATTTGTCAAATGACAGGATGCGATTTCTTCTTGCCACCCTACTCCCTGCCAGTTGACAAACACAGGCACAGAGCTCCTGACCCCAGCGGGGGGCTCCGTCCATTGTACCAGCTCTTCCGTGGCTCCCACTGGTCCCTGGAGAAAGTCCAAGCCCCTTCTTTGCCCTCGTCACCTTGCATCAGGAGTGCCAGTTTGCAAAGACAGGTAGGTCCTTGGTGCCCCTGGGCAGAGATGCTCTGCCTTTTCAGGGCCAGAGCAAGGAAGGACGCTCTTAAGAAAGCTCAGCTTTAGGAGTGGGGGAGCACATTTTATTTTGAGTGGATCGGTAGGTCCCTCTCTTCCCCCAGCCTCTCCCTCCGAGGCCTCCTCTGGCAGCCCCATGGAAATAGCTCCAGCTGCCTGCAAGGCTGGGGGGCTGGTAGGGTGGTAGAGGCTTGTTAAATACTGCCTGGCCCTTTCCCCACCCCCACCGTCTCCCTCACCCCCTCACCCAGCTCAGCTCTCTTCCTCTCCTCTAGGTGACACCAGCAGCTGTAATGGTAGTGATGCCCACCTCACCCACAGGGCTGACCGCCCTGTCTTCCCATCTCTGACACTCGGAAAAGGGACCCCTGAATCCTGACCTCCCAACGACACCCCAGCCCTAATCTACTTCAGCCCAGTGCAGCCTCCTCTGTGTTATGAATACAGGAAGCCCTGGCTTGGATCCTATCCCAGCTCTGCTACGTTTTAGCCTTGTGCCCGTGATCTAGAGCCCCCTCTGTAAACTGGCAATGATAATCTCGAAGATAATGAGAAGCACAGATGAAACAAGGACCTGGAGAGCACTCTGAGAACTCCGAATGACATTGGGCTCTCCACTCCACACTCTGCTTGCCTCTTCTCGGCCTGGTCCAGTCCTTCCAGGCCACTCCTGCTGTGTCCTCTGAGGGCCATCCTGTTGGTTTCACTCACACCTGGCCTTGCACACACACAAGACGATAGCAAAGCGTTGTGAGTGGCATGGCGGCTTGCCTGGGGAGGCCCAGGCAGAGGACGGCAGCCCGTAGAGGGGCAGGAGCCCAACCTGGGAGTTGTTAGGAAGTCTGGGTGCTACCTCTCATTGAGTGATCTTGGAAAGTCACCTCTCTGTGCCTCACTTTCCTCATCTGTAACATGGGGATATGAGCAGGATCTAGAAGGCTCTGAGGGATTTCATTTTAAACAGGAAGAAGTGTTCTTGCAGGAGGAGAAATTGGCACACCCTTTCTAAATTGTTTTAATATTTATTAATTTTTGAGAGAGAGAGAGAGAGAGAGAGGCACACCCTTTCTAGAAGGCAGTTTGCATTGGGAGCTTTAAAGACCTGTTACTGAGTAATTCCCTGCAACGTTGTTTGTGAGAGCAAAAATTGGAAACAACCTATCTATTGGGAGGGAGTAGGAATACCAAGAAGCTGGAAAAAACAAAAAGTAGGAAGTTCTTTATGTCCTGATACTGATATGGAAGGGCAAAGTGACGGATAATGTGACGGTTCACTGCTGTTAGATGCACACACAGACCATCCCTGCAGGTGGGTGAGGAAGGAAGGTAACATTCCTTCCATTCTGGGGAAGGACTGGAGGGACAGGAGAAAGGGGGAGGGGTGAGACTTATTTTTGGACTACAGTTGACCCAGAATGACGTGGGTTTGAACTGCGTGGGTGCACTTATATGCAGACATTTTTTTGATAAATACGGTACAATACTATAAGTGTATTTTTTCTTCCTTATGATGTTCTTAAAAACATTTTCCTTACTTTAGCTTACTTTACTGTAAGTATACAGTATATAATACATATATCATACAAATAAGTGTTAATTGACTTTATGTTATCAGTAAGGCTCTTGGTCAACGGGAGACTATTAACAGTTAAGTTCTGAGGAAGTCAAAAGTTATATGTGGATTTCGGGACTCTGTGGGGGTGGGGGGTCAGCACCCCTAATCCCTGTGTTGTTTTAGGGTCAACTGTATATGAATGCATTACGTATTCACACATTTTTTTAAATTTTAAGTTATTTGTGTTCTTTTTGAAAAAAAAGATCAGTTTTTTTTTTTTTAATTTAGCTGAAGGAAATTATTTTTGAAAATATGAGCATAGGGGCGCCTGGGTGGCGCAGTCGGTTAAGCGTCCGACTTCAGCCAGGTCACGATCTCGCGGTCCGGGAGTTCGAGCCCCGCGTCGGGCTCTGGGCTGATGGCTCAGAGCCTGGAGCCTGTTTCTGATTCTGTGTCTCCCTCCCTCTCTGCCCCTCCCCCGTTCATGCTCTGTCTCTCTCTGTCCCCAAAATAAATAAACGTTGAAAAAAAAATTAAAAAAAAAAAAAAAAAAAGAAAATATGAGCATAGGTACAGGTACAAGGATGGTCATTACAGCCTCGTTTGTAAGGGCTGAAAATTGGAGAATGTCAGTAAGGGAGGGACCATGGGCAGCCATCATAAAGGAGGAAGTTGTTTCAGTTCTCAGTGAAAGACAGCTCAATGGATTGGTGAATAAAAAATAGAGCAGTTTATAGGGGTACCTGGGTGGCTCAGTTGGTTAAGCGTCTGACTTCAGCTCAGGTCATGATCTCACGGTTTGTGAGTTTGTGCCCCGCATTGGGCTCTGTGCTGACAGCTCAGAGCCTGGAGCCTGTTTCTGATTCTGTGTCTCTCTCTCTGCCCCTTGCCTGCTCACACTCTGTCTCTGTCTCTCAAAAATAAATAAGCATTAAAAAATTTTTTTTTCAAATAGAGCAGCTTATAAAACAGCATGTCTATGAAAATGCTATGTGCAGAGGCACAGATGAATGGAAGTATGTTCATACCTCACCAAAAAACCCACTCTTGTTATTAGATGATTTTCCACTTAATTTTTAAAACATGTCTGCTGTTTGAAGTTGTTTTATTTATTTTTTATTCTTTATTTTTAAAGATTTTATTTTTTTAAGTAATCTCTATATCCAGCGTGGGGTCAAACTCACGACCCGAGATCAAGAGTCATCTGCTCTACCAACTGAGCCAGCCAGGTGCCCCTGAAATTGTTTTATTTTTTCAATGAATGTGTACTAATAACAGACATAGAGAAATGTGTATAATATTCATAGAAAAAGGCCAGAAGGAAATACTCTTAAGGGGTTTAATACTATTTATCTTTGGAGATAGAAATTCGTGTTATTTCTATTTTCTCCTCTCTGCTTCTCTGAAATTTTTCAATAGCATATATTACTTTTATAATCAGTTTTTAAAAATCAATGAAGTGAATGGGAAAAAAACATCCAATGGGAGGTCAAGCCAGGCCTGAAGGACCTTTGTCTGAGTGGGGGGTAGGGAAGGGCAAGCCAATGGGGCCTGGGGCTCAGAGGCCCTCACTGCAGCTCTGGGGAGGTTGGGAGGCTGGGGCTCGTTCGCATCTGGCCAGGCCTGTCATTTTCCACTACCACAAGCCTGCTGGCTTTAGGCCTCAGGCTAAAATGAGTTAGGTCCTGACAGCATTTCATGGGAAGCCGCCAGGGCAGGCAGGGAGGGTCCCAACAAAGGTCACCACATGAGGGGGTAGGAGTATGTGTGGGTAAAGCTGCAGAGGATGGCCAGCCAGGGGTCTCCCAGGAGCTCTGGGGGCTGGGAAGCTTGGAGCTTCTCCCTGGTGACAATTTAGCAGGGAACGGACAAGGTCACATTGGTGTTTTTCAAGTAGTTCTCTGCCTGCTGAGTGGAGAGTGATAGAAGCCAGAGAGGAGACTGTCACAATAACCCAGAGCAAGATGCTAGCGCCTGGACCCAGGCAGGAACCATGGGGCTAGAGAGGTCCTAGGGGTGGACTGAGCATGAAGGGCCCAGGAACAGGGGGAAGGAGGACTCTGGGATGTCGGGCCTGGGTGATGGCACTTTGTCCTCTTCCTGAGATGGACCCTGGGAGGGAAGGTGGTTGTCTGTAGCTTGGAGACATCCAGGAGGAGGCAGCATCCCTTAGCCTGGCACTCGAGAGAGAAGGTCAGGCCGGAGAGGACGACTTGGGAGCACAGTGGAGTAAGGGACACGGTGGGCTGGAAGGTGTGGGTGAGAGCAGATACAGAGCGTGAGAAAAACAGGCTGGGGAGAATCAGGCCCAGTCCAGGCGGAGGGGGCATCTCTGCCACCGCCAGGAAGGAGAATCAGGGTGGAGCTGGCAGGTGGGGCTGGGGGCAGAGGAAGAAGGCCATGCTGGATGCTGTGCAGAGAGGGCCCCCTCCTCCCTCGCTGAGAATGGGGAGGGAGGACCGGGCTGCCCTGATTCCGTGGTGGGTGGGGTGGGTCCAAGCCGGGATCTGTACACTCGGCCAGGCCCCATTGGCTGGCAGGCGGGGGCCGGCGCAGAGACAGGCCACGCTGATGCAACGTGGGCCTATCGTTGCAGGCCCGGCTGAGGGGCTGCAGCTGTGCAGGCCGCTGCCCAGAGGTTCCAGCAGGGAGGGAGGACCGACGCAGGCTCGAGCCCTGGGACTGCAGCCCAGCCACGCCCCAAAGCTGTCTGTTCTGACTCAGGAGGGAAACACGCCTTTCATGGAAGCACCCAGAGCCCTCCGCTCTGTGCATGTGCGTGTGAGCGCGAGGCGGGGGAGGGGCCCGCGAATGCTGCGCCGCCGGCTCAGCGGTTCCCCTCAAGCCCAGCCTGCTGGAGGCCAGGCCGGGAAGCAGGAGGGGAGGAGTTGAGCACCTGCAGAGCCGGGGCTGAGCATCTGGTCCTGGGTTCCCGGCTGTGCTTAGCCTCTGACTCTGTATGCGACTCTGGGCAAATTCCTGATCCCTCTGAGCCTGTTTATCCGTCTCTTAATCTGGGACAGAGACTTGCGGGAAAGAGCTCAGAGATTGGGGACTGGCGCGGGAAGAGGCACAGCTGACCAGTCTGAGCCCCCAGACCAAGCGCAGAGGAAAGGAACTAGTATTTATGATGCCCACCCTGTGCATTCTTTGTTAAGTCCCATAACCCTGCTGGAGGTAGGTATTTTAATTCCCATTTTGCAATGGGAAAACTGAGCCTCAAACAGCCCAGGAATGACAGAGCCTGGATTTGAATGAAGCCAGGTTTCCCCGCTTAGGGTCTGGGGTTCTGTCCATTGCAGCAAACGGGCCATACCTGAGGGCATCAGGAGGCTGACGCTGGCATCACTGATGGCCAGAACTCAGAGTTGCCCAAATCTTGGGCACTACCCCTACATAGTCCCCTTTCTGTTCTTAAGCAACGGGTCTCACAGGAGATGCTTGGAGGTGTGACCAGGGGAGGAGGAAGAGGGCTGCAGAGCCCAAAAGTGCCTGACACCTTGCCGGTGTGGAGGGGTGGGTGGGGAAGACTACTTGGAGGAGACTGCCTGGGGTTGATAAGGAGCTAACGCCAAGTAGAGAAGACGTGGAGAGGGTGAGGAAAGCGAGGTGCTCTTCTCAGGTGCACAATTAATGGCAACACTCAAACCCACAGGAATCAAGAGAAGTAATATTTTCAAAAATCAAAACCAATGCAAAAGGAAAAACCCAAGACGAACAAAATATAAAAATTTTAAATAAAGTCAGGATCCAGGCTCACTTCATGGGTGTATAACCTGTGTGGCCTCCCAAGGGCCCCACACTTGGATAAATGTCCTGCTGTTGCCATCTTGAAATTCTGAATAATTTTTGAGGAAGTAGCCCCATGCATCACGTAGCCGGTCTGGGCAAGATCAGTAAAACAGTACTGTGTCAAGCCATATTGGAGCCTGAGCCAAAAGAGAAATATATATATAGTTGAGATTTTGGTATTTTGTTCATTGTGGATTTCTTTTTGCATTACCTTTGATTAAAAAAAAAAAAAATTGGGACACCCAGGTGGCTCAGTCTGTTAAGCATCTGACTCTTGATTTCAACTCGGGTCATGATCTTACGGTTTGTGAATTTGAGCCCTGCCTTGGGCTCTGCATTCACAGTGTGGAACCTGCTTGGGATTCTCTCTCTCTCCGTCTCTTTCTGCCCCTCCCCCACTCACGCTGTCTCTCTTTCTCTCTCAAAATAAATAAATAAACGTTAAAAATGGTTATTAAAATATTGCAGATGTTATTTCTCTTGATTACTGAGGTTTTGATGCCCCTTTTAATTTGCACCCAAGTGAATGCCTCCGTGGCCTCACCCTAGACCCAGCCTGGGGAGGGGAGGGGAGGGGAGGAGGAGAGGAGAGGAGAGGAGAAGAGAGGCGAGGCAGCAGGGGAAGAGGGAACGGCAGGGCAATGGCTGGAAGATGGCCTGGCCAGCAGAACTAGCCTGCGAGGAGGTATTGGCAAGGCTGGGGGCAGGTGAACCTTCAGGCACCTCCCATGTCCCACGGAGTCCTTGCAAGAGAGGTGCCTGGATGTCTCCCCACCTTCTGATCACTGTCCAGAGCCTCAGTGCCCTATCTGTGAAGTGAGAACAAGGGTTTCTGTTCTGAGGGACAAAAGAAAAAAAAGTTGCTGAGTTTGAAACTGGAAAGCCCTATAAATGGGAACGTACGTGCACAGCGTCTGTGTTAGGTGCCATCTGCTCCCACAGGCACGCACGTGGCCATCTCCCTCACCCCCCACGCCTCCGTCCCTCCATTCTGCTTTCTCATGGCCTGGAGGTCTCCCCTGGCCCACCAAAGCCTCTCCCTTCCCTTGCCTTCTGTGTGCATGGGACAGAGACCATATTCTTTGTATTCCTTCCTTCTTTCTCTTGTGGAACAAATATTTATTGACAATCCTCTATGCACCTGTGTTCACTATGTGACCACAACAAGGCCTTTGCCCTCAAGGAGCCTCACAGCACAAGCTGGGGGAGACAGGCTATAAACTAAGAACCAAGTATGATAACTTCGGGTCACGATAAGGCCTATGCAGAAATGAAAACAGGTGGGTGGAGGTGGGGGGCCAGCTACTTTACATGGGGTGGCCCGAGACCCGAATGATAAGCTGTATTTGTTTCCTGTTGCTGCTATAACAAGTTACTATGAACGTAGTGGCTTAAAATAATGTAAGTGTATTATCTTACAGTTCTAGATGTCAGAAGACTAAAATGGGTCCGCGGGGCTGTGTATCTTCTGGGGCCTCTAGGCGCAAATCTGTTTCCTTGCCCTTTGGAGCTTCTGGAAGCCGCCTGCATGGCTTGACCTGTGGCCCCTTCCTCCATCTTCAAAGGTATCATCATATCTCCCCCTTCCTCTGACCCCTGTTGTACCATCACGTCTCTTTCTCTGACTCTGAACCCCTCTCCCCACCTCCCTCTTACAAGGACTCTTGTGATTCCATTGGGCCACGAGGGTCATCTCCCCATCTTCATATTCGTAATTTAATCTCCTTTACCTTGTGAATGAACACATCCAGGATTAGGACACAGACATCTTTGGGGGGGCCGTTATTCTGCCCACCACAGAAGCCAACCCTGTGAAGGCCTTAGAGTGGAGGAGAGCAAGCAGAAAGAATTGCATGTGCAAAGCCCTCAAGGCTAGAATGAACTCGGCATGTTCTCGGAGGAGCAAGAAGGCCACCTTTCTAGAAAGTAATGCTCCAGTCAGCTTGATTTTAACGAACTCTACTCATGGGGCCAATCCCACCTCTGCGGATGAATGCGGTACGCTCCGGGACAGCCTCACAGAGCATCTCCTTGGCACTTAAGGTCATCTCCTCCATCTCCTCAACTTCGAGCTGGCCCACACTTCACATGCTTAGGAAGAGAGCCCCGGATGTTCGGAGAAGGTGCCTGCCTGGGCAGTCGCCTGGAGCTGGAGGCCAGACTGACTCTGGTCGAGGAGTGGGCCCAGCTCCTGGCACCTGCATATAATCCTTCTTTCTTCCTTGCTAAAGGCCAGGGTTGTGTGGCTAAGGGAGGCCGGGGGCAGGAAAGGCTGGACCTCCAGCAGTGGCAGCAGCCTTCAAAGACCATATTGTTAGCTCTGAACTGCAGTGGGGAAGGTGCCAGGGTCTGGCTGAATGAAGCATCTGTGATCTCTGGGTCAGGGACTCTCCTGGGTCATACCTCCCACCCTCACCTCTGCCTGTACGTTTGGCTTCCTTAGCATCCCTTGTACTGTCCCCAGAGACCACAGCTGCCTCACTGTGCCATTGGCTGTTGGATGGTGGCCTGTCCTGTTAGAATTTAAGCTCTGAGAAGGCCAGAAGCTGTCTTGAGCACCACCAAGGCCCAGAACCCAGCCCAGGGCTCGGCTCAGAGAAGTTGTTCCATAAATGCGTGGAATGAATGAATGAATGAATGAAGAAACGAATGGATAAATGAGAGACTGTTGCCATTCTTGCTTCATCTGGTCACCTTTTCCCCCAGACCCTTGCACCAGCTTCCTCACTAGTTTCCCTGCCTCTGGTCCCTCCACCACACCCTCCCCTAGCATCTAGTTAAAACCCTCCAGAAGCTCCCTGAGACTCTCAGGATCCAGCCAAGCTGCTGCCAGCGTCATTAGGCATTCACCCACCCATTCTCTTCCCTGCTCCTGCACTACCCCCTTGAACATACCAAATACCTCCCAGCCTGTGTGCCCTTGCATCGAGGGTTCCTAAGCCCAGATTGTCCTTTCTCCTCTTCTCCCCAACTGGGTGACTTCTATTCATGGTTCAGGAGACAAGCTCCTCCAGGAAGCCTGCCTGACTACCCCCAGCCTCCTCTGGGCTCCCAGAGCCTCCCCACTCCACTCCACGCTTCTCACCACCTCAGCACCAATTGTATTTGCCCATTAACACCTCTGTCTCCTTCTCCAGACCTTGAGCTCCTCAAAAGCAGGCACTGAGTCTGACCCATGTTTTTGTCATAGCAAGAGCCCCTGGACGTGGTCAGGCCAGAGCAAATGCTCAGCAAAGGTATAAACCCAGACCCAAGACAGTGAGGGGCCTGAGGCCAAACTAGTGGGGCGTTTCTGCCCTCTTGTGGCCATTTTGGATCACTGTGCTTTACTGTATCCTGTTCATGAGTTTCTCTAGGGTAATGGACTGAGTCTAGGAACAGTGTTTTTCAGAATGTGGCCCCAAGACCACAGCATCAGTATCACCCTGGAACTTGTTAGAAATGAAAGTTTTTAACTGGGGCGCCTGGATGTCTCAGTCAGTGAAGCATGAGACTCTTGATCCCCATGTTGGGCATAAAGTTTAAAGAAAGAAAGAAGGAAAGACAGGAAGGAAGGAAGGAAGGAAGGAAGGAAGGAAGGAAGGGAGGGAGGGAGGAAAGAAGAAAGAAAGAAAGAAAGAAAGAAAGAAAGAAAGAAAGAAAGAAAGAAAGAAAGAAAGATTCTTGGACTCTACCCCAGACTTATGAATCAGAAACTGGGTGCGAGGCCCAGAAATCTGTTTTAACAAGCTCTCCAGGTAATTCTGATGCAAGCTGGTTTGAGAATGCTTCTCCAGGAGCCCCAGGTGATCAAGGAGACAGCAAGACCCACCTAGGGTTGCTAGCTAAAACACAGGACTCCCAGTCAAAGGTGAATTTCAGATAAACAACAAAAGATTTTTATTACAAATATTTCACCACACACATTTATACTAAAACATCATTTGTTGTGCAGCTGATGCACACAGGAGAGCCGCTGCCTGGAATAGCAACAGAGGAACAGATAGAATGAGAGGCTCCAGAATGATTTATTGAGCACCTACTACGTGCCTGGCACTGTCCTGAGTAGTGGGCACGATATCCAAAAAATAGAAATGGAAGGAAAACTTATGAAGCCAGCATTGCCTTGATTCCACAACCTGAGTAGTGGGCACGATGACAAAAGAAGCAGATACGAACCCCACCTTCAGTGTAAGGACTCCGTGGGTCCTGCCGGCTTTGATTCCAGATTTACACCCTAAAGCGAGAGCCCTAATCAAACAGTAGAGGAGGTTGACTTTTTTTGTTTTTCATTTTTCGGAGGCAAGCAGGAAGTTGTTCTACTCTTCCTCATAGATTTGATTCAAAATTACATTAGAGGCAGTGGGCTGAGGGTGGAGATGAAACAAGATTGGTATGAGCTGATTATCGTTGCAGTGGAATGATGGGTAATGGGGGCTGCTTATACTAATCTGTCTAATTTTATGTACGTCATCCACACATTTATTTATTTATTTAAAAAAATTTTTTAATGTTTATTTTTGAGACAGAGAGACAGAGCATGAACGGGGGAGGGGCAGAGAGAGAGGGAGACACAGAATCGGAAGCAGGCTCCAGGCTCTGAGCTGTCAGCCCAGAGCCCGACGCGGGGCTCGAACTCACGGACCGCGAGATCGTGACCTGAGCTGAAGTCGGACGCTTAACCAACTGAGCCACCCAGGCGCCCCTATTTTTTTTTGTAACACAGCTCAAAGTAATATTAAAACTCTGAAATCTTCCCAGTCTAGAATGAGACCCTTCTTTCAAGCTAGTCCTGCCTCAGAAAATGGAAACCTGAAGAGGGCGCTGCTCTCCCTCCATGACCATCACCGGCTGCTGGCTGTGGCCCCTCCAGAGTGGAGTGCAGAGCAGGAAAGAGGGCAGAAAAGGCCCTCCTTGCCTGATACGGTTGTAACCCAGCCTGGGGACACTCTGGCCATGGCGGATGTCCCAAGTTGATCTTAATTCATGGGATTCTCCCGGAGATTTTTCAGGAAACCTCCTCCTCTGGGGATCTCTCACCTGGATTTCCCCTGATGAGGCAGGGCCTCTTCTGGTTTGCAACTTCCCTGTTGCTTTCCAGCTGTCCCCGCTCTGTTGGGATCTCCTCACCGCCCCCAAAGTGGTCCTCGGGCAGAGGGACACCAGCTCAGACAGGCAGGCCCCCATCAGCTCCCCTGGATAATCAGGCATCCTCTGTCCAGTCTACCCAGGCAGCGAGCTGTTCCCAGCAGGGCCCCGGCCCTCCCCGCTCTGCCGCCACGCACAGCCCCTTGCTGTGAGAGACTGTGTGTGAGAGCACTTCTGGTCCCCGTGTCTCCCAAAGTCAAGGCTCATGTGTCAAGCTCTCTGAACAGTGCTCCGGAAACCCTCCTCACTTGACTTCAAGGAGAGAAGAGAAGCAGAGCGGAATGACAAGTTTCTCTTGTGGGTGGGTGAGGGCCAGAGGCTGGCAGGACACGTCTGGGAGAATACCCTCTGCTGGTCCTACAGGGTGGGCTGATCCTCCATTGAGGAATCTGGGTACCGGGACCCTCTCGTCCACAGCTTTTGGAGCCCTGGTTAGACACCGGCCACAGGATGAGCCTCGTTCCCACCCCCGCCCTATCACAGGACTAGAGAACTGCAGACAGAGAGCTGCTCCTTCATCACCTGGATTTGCCTGGTAAAAACTTGCTCCTCGGCAAGCCTCCACGCAGGATCTGCCGGCTCCGGGATGACCTCCCTGATTGCCCCATGGAGCGCCCTGAGTGCTCCCACTGTATCTCCCTGGTGCTCCCACTGTATCTTGTTCTCTTCTCCATTAGAACGTTTTTTTTTTTTTTTTACTTTTGAAAGCTGTCTGTTGCCATGGTTCCTCATCGGATTGTGAGTTCCTTGAAGAACCCCTGTTCTTCGAGTTTATCACTGGGTCCCTGGGACCCTGGGACCCTGGGTCCCTGGGTCACTGTGTCCCGAGTTTATCACTGGGTCCAGCACAAAGGCTGCCTGACACAAAAGAGGGGTGATGCAAGAACAGCAGCGATGACAACCTTCGCTGAGTGTTACCTGTGTGCCAGGCCCTGTGCCAGGCTTCATGGTGCATTGTCACATTAATCCTGCTACAGTCTTATGTGGTAGGTACCGTTCTCCCTATTTGTCAGATGGGAAAACTGGGCTCCGAAGGTGAAATCACTGGCCAAGCTCACGTGGGTAGCAAGCAGGAGAGCCAGGGTTTGACACAAGTCCCCCTGAGTATGGAGCCCCTTGTCCTGTACTGATTCGGAGCTCACCATGTCTGACAGGTACCTGGGTGGGGGCAGGGGTGGGTGGGCACCCTTAGGTCAGCCTGAGCCTGATTGCTCTGGCCCCAGCAAGCTAGGACTCTGCGATTTCTTGGGGTCGTAGGATGTTCAGAGAGTCAGGGGAGACAGGAGGGTCAAGACAGGAGTGGGAGGTCCTGACTTGTGAGGCCAGGGCAATGTCAGGCCAAGATGCAATTTGGGCTATCACTTCTTGCCAGCGTTGACGGGCCTCCTTTCCTTAATCTCTTAGCCCTGCTCCAGCCTTTCACCAGACCCCAGGGGCTGGCAGCCAAGGCCCCGGGTCAGAAAGCTCCCAGGGCTGCGGGAAGGGAGGAAACAAATCCCAGGAAATTGGCAGGTCGCAACGGCTCAGTGTCTGGGTGTCCCCAGGGCAGCGACGGGTCCTGGCTCGGCCACGGGTCTGTGGTGACCACCGGTCCGGGTATGCCCACCCCTGAGGGATGTGGGGCTGCCAGTGGTAAAGCTGCCCCGGAAGCAGTTGTCTTCTAGTGTCACCCATGTCATTAGATGCTTCTGGGCCCTGTATGAAGGACTCTTGGGAAGACCAGGCGGTATCAGGGCACACAAGTGGGTCAGCCCGGGTGTGGCCCCGAGGGCTGCTGGCGAGAGCAGGGCCAGGAGTCAGAGCGAGCACTTCACTTCACTTCAGTCTTACACTGGCCGGGGGGGCCCAGGCTACTTGCCCAAATAAGATCCCTAAACCTCCTTTCTCTTCTCTACAATGAGGGGGGTAACACCCGCTTGACAGGGCTCTCATGAGAGTGAAAATGAGGTGAGTCAGCAGAAGGAAGGCATCACTGCAGGATTAGGTTCAGCGATGAGTAACAAATCCCCAGAGTTGTTCTGGCTTAAATGAGACTTTGTTTCTCTCCCAGTTGCACGGTTGGAAATCGATGGTCCAGGGGTGGTGGTGGGGGGGGGGGGGGCTCTGCTTTGTTAAGTCCTTGGGCATTCAGGCTGCTTCTAGCTCATGGCTCCTCCGACCCTAGGGTGTGGCCCTTGTCTTCAAAGACCAAGATGGCAGCTAGAGCCCCAGCCATCACATTACACGTTCCAGGTGGCAGATAAGAGATGGACCAAAGACGTGCATGGCACTCCCTTTAAGGGTGCTTCCCAGAAGTCCTAGGCAGCAATTTTGCTTACATTCTGTTGGCTGTAACTTTAGTCCCAGGGCCACAGCAAGAGAGTCTATGAAAGGCACTTTTGATGCCAAAGGGCCACCATCCAGGTGAAAATCAGGAGTGCTACTAGTGTGGAAGACTGAGGGCACAGATACTGGGGAATTAGCAGAAGTGCCGGCCACACATGCCTGGCACAGTGCCTGACGTGCATCAGAAGCATTCAGCAAATGTGAGCACCTTCTTCCCGGCCTGAGCAAGGTTATGGCCCTGGCTCCTGGGCTGGCACAGGGCCTCCCGGGGTGCCTTGATGGGACAGGCAGGAAGAGGACGGAGTTGGGACCGGCTGGGATGTAAGAGGCAGGGACATCCCTGGACGGGCCTGGCCAGCTGGTCACAGCACCACAAGGCTCAGCGTGTGCCAGCCCGCACCCGAAGGCCAGCACCCCAAGAACCCAGGAGTGGGGTCCTGGGTGGCAAGGAGTCCTCGGGAACCAGGCCAGAAGCTGGAGGCAGAAGACGCTCCAGGAAGGGGAAAGGGCTTGACCGGTATAGGCGGGACACCAAAGCCCACCCGCGAGCGGGCATGACATCAGGGTGGAAAAGCACCGCGCAGGGTCCCGGACAGCCGGGCCTGTACTGACGGCCACCGCAGAGGAAGAGAAAACATCGAAGTCAGACTTGCCCGCTTTTATTTTAGAAGCAAGCTAACAGATGTTAAGTAATCTAGGAAAAGCAGCCACTGCCAAAAAACAGACCCAAAAATATGAAACAATGAAACCAGGCAGGGCGGCCAAGCACCAGCTCTTGTCAGGGAGATGGGGTTCTCATTCCTAAGGACATGACAGTGACAGGATCTGCTTTATGGGTACATTAGGGTCGGTGGCATAGGGGACCTTGTAAGACCACCCCAGAGGGATGCTGCTGAACGTCCCGCTACCCCCCCCCCCCCCACCTCCCACTGTTTAAATTTGGAAGCAGGGGAACTTGCCTAAATATGTAAACCTGGTCTTGGAGCCTTGAGATTTGCCAGGCATGTTCCTTCTCCCAGTCCCTGATCTGTGGCATGCTATTAAGTCCCCTAGTTGCACGTCCACACTGCATTGCCTGGCCCACCAACTGGTGTGGAAGGAAAGGAGCTTCAGTGTAAACGCCAGGGGTCTGGGCCCTCCAGGCTGCCTGATGCTGAATGCGTGTCGGCTGACGGCGGGGGGCCTGAAGGCTTCCACACAAGCATACCAGGGTCTCCTGTCCTGCCCTCCTAGGCGACAGCTGCATAGCTTCTCCTCTGCCCTCCAATCTCCAAGACCCTTTCCCACCTCCATCCCAGCTGATGATCTTGCCTCCTGAGTCACTGAGAAAATGAAAGCAAACGGAAAAGAGCGCCCCACCTCAGGCTCCCTCCACATCTTGTGGGTAATACAAGTCCTCAAGTTCAAGCCAGCCCCTCCTCCGGTGTGCCCCCCCCCCACCGCTGCCCCAGGCAGTCTGCTCTCTCCGACGTCTTCAGCTCTTCTGTCCTCTCTTCTTCCCTTGGGTATACACATGTCTCATGTGCTCTATGTCACGAAAACCTCAGTTTCCCTCTCTGTCCCTTGTCTTCCCTTCTTTTACATCAGAACCCCTCAGAGGATCGAGGCTGATCTCTGCCCCCAGGTCCAGCCTCCTGTGGTTCCTTAGCCCCGCCCTACCCCTGGGTTTCGGCCTGCTCTTCTCCCGGACTCCCCCCTCTGTCTCTCTTGCCCAGTCCTCCTCTTCCCCGGATGCAGGAGGCTGAGGCTCGGTCCTGGTCTTGTCTTCTTCAGCAACCATTTCTTTATTGGTCTCATCCAAACATGAGACTTTAAACACCGTCCCTGTGCCCCAACGCCCATGTTTCTGGACCTCTCTCAGACCCCAGATTCGGACACCCAACCGTTGGCCCGCCATGTCTGCTCGGATGTCTGAGAGACAGCTGAGAATCAGCACATCCAATCCCAAATTCTGATCTGCCCCCCAAAACCTCTCGCTCCTGTCACCTTCCTCGTGACAGATCAGGGCACTGCCATCCCTCTAGGTGCTCAGGCGGGGCCAGCCTTGACTCTTCTCTCTCACAACCTACATTCAGTTCATCAGGAAATCCTGTGGCTCCACCTTCCAAAGACTTATGGAATCTGACCACCTCTCACACCGCCCTGCCGTTGCCCTCCCCTGGGCTGCCACCACCTCCCCTCTGGTTGCTGCATTCCACTGTCCTTGCTTTGAACCCACCCCCCCCTTGGTCTATTTAACTCCTGAGGCAAACACTGAACCCCTCTGCTTTGAACTCGGAGGTGCTTCCCCATTTCGACGGAAGCAAAAATTCAATTCCTTACCGTGGGCTCTGGGCCCACCGATCCACTCTCTGTGACCTCATGGATCCATCTTTTACCTTCCTCCTCCACCCCACCCCCTCCATCACCCCCTTCACTCAAGCCACATTGGCCTCCTGGCTTGAACGTACTAGGTGTGCTCCACCTCAGGGCCTTTGCACCTGTGGTCTGCTTCAGGGTTTTTTTTTTTTTTTCACTCAGATGTCCCCTTTCTTGACCACTCCATTTAAAATAGTAATTCCCCTGCTGACACTCCATGTTCTCCTCTGTCTGTGGCGCTCTTTCCCTTCTCTGCAGCACGTATCTCAACTAATATCCTGTTCTTGTTTGTTTGTTTATTTATTGTCTATCTCCCTCCACTAGAAACTAAATTTCATGATGGCAGAGATTTTCACTGCTGTATCCCCAGCACTAAAACAATGCTGAGCACAAAGCCATCGCTCAGTATACAAGTATTTAAAGAATGAAGAAAGGAAAGAAGCAATGACTGCGTGAAGGAATTGCTCTCCCTGCCCAGGAGGACTGGGCTGCCCACAGGGGGCAGTAGAACAGGGGGCAACAATGACCATTGTTGCGAGTACCAGGCCCCATGCTGGGTGCTGGGGTGTGTGTGGCCAGGTAGAAGCAGACGCATAAGCTGATGTTCACAGAAGTGACTGGTAAATGAGAGGACAGAGGGAAGCCCAGGGGCCTGTGGCAGCCCAGAGGAGCGCTGACCCAGGAAGCCTTCTGTGAGGAGGTGAGCCCTGCCCGAAGTCCTACCTCGCCACTCTCTCTCCACCTATGCCATTTTGTTCTCCATTCTCCCTCCTATCATTGCCATGGTCCACTGAGGGTAGAGTGTACTTCCTTGGTCTGTTGACTTTGGACTTGGTCCTGTGTCCCGCTTTGGCCAGTGGAATGTGGTCAGAAGAGACTGTGTGATTGTTCTGAGCCCAGGCCTTAAGAGGCATCACGTGTTTCTGCTTGCACCCTGACAGTTGCGTGAAGAAAGCATGAGTTGGGCAGCCATTGATCTCAGAATGAGAGGCAGGTGGAACAGACCTGAGCCTGAAAGCCTGAAGCAGAACATTTCCTGCCACGCCAGCCGACCTGCAGACTGTGAGCAAGACAGAGAGATACTGTTTATAAGACGTCAAGATTTTTAGTTGTTTGTTACGCAGCATCATTATGGCAGTAGCTGACCAGTGCACCAAGGTAAGAGAAATCATCACCAAAAGTCACATTAGAAGTCACAATGTGTGAATCCTCTCGTTGCTATCCATGCAGAATTGCTCAGTAAAACAAAAGTTCAAAATATTACAAACAAACATCATTGAGACTGAAAAGGCCTGTTTGTGTATTGATCAATGTGGGAGAAGCTGGGAAGATTGTCTGCCAAGCACCTTTTTTTCCCCCCAAGAATTGCCTCTGCCCCACCATCCATGTTTGCAAACACGGATACCACATTCCTTTGCTCTCAACCTCCATGATGAAGACTGAGGACCATGGTCATTCTAGGCCGAATGCCTTCTTTCCAAGAATTTTGCAACTAGGACAGAGATAGAACACTCGGTTTCTCTTT